>NC_056728.1:1018655615-1018707125 GCF_019279795.1 Protopterus annectens | reverse complement strand
AAATTTAGTCAGTCTTTCTTTGTAATATTACTTGTTTCCCAAACAAAGTCTGGTAAATAGGATACGTTTGGGCAGTTCAGGTCTTCTTAGAGGGCCAAGCTTCTGTTATGTATTTTAGCTGGGTCCCGTTAGAGGGGTAGTTAAAATTTAGTCAGTCTTTCTTTGTAATATTACTTGTTTCCCAAACAAAGTCTGGTAAATAGGATACGTTTGGGCAGTTCAGGTCTTCTTAGAGGGCCAAGCTTCTGTTATGTATTTTAGCTGGGTCCCGTTAGAGGGGTAGTTAAAATCTGCACAGACTAGGACGGGAGGTACTCAGCAGCCGAGCAAGGGGTAGATGTAACATATCTATAGCATACCTCACAACTTGTCATTGCAAGAAATCTGGACAAAGACTGACAAAATGGAGGCAAAAAGGTCCAAAACTATGGACATATTTTAAAAGTAGTCATATACAGTGCATATAAAAGGTGTACATACCCCTGTTGAAATGCCAGGCATTTGTGATATACAAAAATGAGATCACTATAAAACATTTCCAAACTCTTCCGACCTTTAATGGGACTTATAACCTGTACAATTTAATTGAAAAACAAACAGATCTGTTAGGGGAACAATTATGACAAATTAAAAAACATACAATAAGCTAGATGCATACGTGTGCACGGGCTGAACCTAATACTGTGTTGAAGCAGCTTTTGATATAATTACAGTATCACGTCTTCTTGGGTATACACCTGCCATCAATTACAGAGACTCTTTGATTAACACCAAATAACGTTCAGCTGTCCTACTAGGATTTTCCTAACATTTACCCAGTTGTCTGCTACAGCAACAGCCATGGTTCGCATGGAGCTTACAAAGCATCAAAGGAATGTCATTGCTGAAATGTATCAGCCCGGAGAAGGGTACAAAAATATTTCCACAGCATTGCATATACCATGGAACACAGTGATGACAGTCATCAAAAGGTGGTGAAAAAAACAGGGCATAAGTGGCATAGCAAAGAAGTGGACATCCCTCCAAATGTTTTGAAAGACAAGACCCAAACTGGTCAGGGGAGGTTGCCAGGAGACCTACAGCAACACTAAAGGAGTTGCAGGAATCTCTGGCAGGTACTGGTTGTGTACTACATTTGACAACAGTCTCACATATTCTACACATGTCTGGCCTATGGGGTAGGGTTGGAAGATGGGAGACTTTCCTCACATGGGACAACATCCAGGTATGGCTAAATTCTCAAGAACAATACATCATGACTCCCAAAAGAATGTGGAAAAATGTGTTATGGTGTAATGTGCCCAAGGTTGCACTGTTTGGCCACAATTTCAAAAGGTTTGTTTGGCACAATAACAACACTGTGCATCACCAAAAGAACACCATCCCTACAGTGATGCATGGTGATGGCAGTGTTCTGTTTTGGGGTTGCTGTTCATAAACTGAAACTGGGTCTTTAGCCAAGGTGGAGGGGATCATGAACAGTTCCAAATACCACTCACTTTTTGCACAAAATATTCAGGTGTCTGCTAGAAAGCTGTAGATGAAGAGGAATGTCACCTTTCCACATGGCAATAACCCAAACCATACATCCAAATCAGAAAAAGAATGACTTCACCAGAAAACAATCAACATTTTGGAATGGCCCAGCCAGAGTTCACACCTGCATCCAATCAAAAATCTGTGGGGTGCCCTGAAGAGAGCTGTGCACAAAAGATGCCCTCGCAATTTGACAGAGTTGGAGGGCTTCTGTAAGGGAGAGTGTGCAAATATTGCTAAGTTAAGATGTGCCATGCTGATAGACACCTTCCCAAGAGGACTGTTTGCTGCAATTAAATCAAAACGTGCTTTAACAAAGTATTAGTTTAAGGGTGCACACACTCATGCAACCAGGCTATTGTACGTATTTCATTTTCTATGTTACTACTAACAGATGTGTTTGGTCTTCAATTGGATTGCACAGGTTATAGGTCACATTAAAGGTGGGAAACATTATGACATGATTTATGTGGTCTCATGTTATATATCGAAAACACCTGGCATGTTAACAGGGGTGTGTAGACTTATTATAACCACTGTAAGCTTAGAAGGTTGTTAGTGTAACCAGTTTTGTTTTAACATACATTTACTGCAGGTTTTGAAGTGTGAAACTCAAATTATGTCATTAATTAGTGACACCAATCTTCAGGTCATCCCAGTAATGTGTCAGACAAACACAGGATTTATGAGGAACAGACCAAAAATATGAGCCACACATCCAGACATTCAGTAAAACTCTGTACAGTTGAGAGGCATGTTCTGTAGGAGATGCCACTGTGCTATACAGGTGAGCAGCAATAATGTGTACATGGCTGCAGTGTATGTAAGTGAAGGCCCATCACCTACTAACAGTACTCAAGTATCCCAGAGGTGTATATTAGAAGTAACATTAAGTGGAAAGAGCTGCACTGTATGATGTTGAGGGCCTGTCCAGAGTGTGTATGCTGTGGTCTGACTGTGTCATGAATGTCACCAGTTTTGCTATTTTGAGGTCTGTGTAATGCCTTTGTGCCACCTCACCTGTGTGTGTGTGTGTGTGTGTGTGTGTGTGTGTGTGTGTGTGTGTGTGTGTGTGTGTGTGTGTGTGTGTGAGTGCGCGCACATGCGCAAGCATGTGTGTGTGTGTACTAGCAAACCTTATAGTGCAGGTATTAATTTACATATGTTGTTTTCCCCTCAAAGGTGGACATGGTGGTTGTGGTCCTTCCCACTGAGAATCTGATGTCAGTGTCTCTGCAGACTCTGACAATGATGGTGGTCATACTGGGCATAGGTGGGGTTGTCAGGGGCTAAATTTGCACCATCAGTTAGCATCCCACAGTCATTCACAATGTCCCCGCACACAGTCACAGTGCTCACACATACCCCACCCCAGCAGCCACAGATAATGGACACTTGGCAGGTGGTGGCATGGAACAGGCTAGTGTGGTGACTATGGCAAGAGTGAGTGTAGCCACTAGCCATAGCCAGAGTGCACATGAGGTCCCACGCAGGTGGATGGACAGGGGTGCTCAAAGGAGGACTGCTACCCATCAAGCCACTGTAGCAATTGCCACAGCAGGTGTCACCAGACGCATGTTTTGGGGTGTCATGGATGCACAGGTATGTAGTGAATGCAACACTAGACACATACTCAGGGTCTTGCATGCAACTCTTCCTGGATTACGAGGCAACATACATGACCTTGTTGAAGCCACACGTCAAAATACTGAGGTCATGAATAGACAGTGGGGTGAGACCTTGGCAATCCTCAACCATGGCATGTCTGTCCTCAAGAGTCTGGTGGGAGATGGGCATCGGCCACGTGGATGTAGGTCAGCACCAACATCAGCTGAGAGTCTATGGGGGCATGCACCTTCACCCTCTCGTTGTGGCAGTACCACCAACACTACTGAAGGGGGGCTGCTGTCCACACCATAACAGAGCAGGCCATGGGCACTTGGTCTTGGCCAGTCCCATCAGGGACATGGATCCAGCAGACAGCAGTCACCATTGGGAAGCAGTACTTCATCTGGCCTTGGGCCTGGTGGTGCCAGTGAGACCCCTGGCAGAACCAGTTCCCATGTCTGTGGCCGGAGATGGTGAACAGTACACCCTGCCATGTATGGTCCACAGCTGTCCAACATACCCCTGTGTAGGGCAGCCAAATGGCGTGACTGTGTGCATACATCTGTATCACAGGCAGGTCATCTCCTGACACACACAGCACCTCTGCAAAGCCCATTTATAGAATACCTCTCCAAACACACACACAAGATATCAACTGTATGGCCCAGCCTAGGCCTCTGGCAAACTGACACCACACCCTGTGCATATGATGATACCTGTACCCCATCCCTATCATACATACCATTGATGCAGGGACATGCTAATATGGATCTGATGCACAGGGTGAATATAGTACAGTGTAGCTATGTAATGCAGTGTAAGGTGATGTCTGCCTGCATTTGTTATGGGTACACATAAAAGTGTATACACCTTATTAGCCATGATGCATTATTGCTGTTCGTACCACTGACTGAATGTAGTCTGACATGCTGTATTCTATGTGCCAGGTGTCTGTGTGTCTGCAGGCTGTGGCCCTGCAGACATTACCAATGTGGAGTATGGCATACTGGAAGCACATCAACCATGTCAGAGCTGTGGTACAGCTGTATATGTACACATTTACCAGGTCTGTGCAACAGTTATTGCATGAGCTTATAGGGCTGAAGGGTATATATAGGTAAGTCTATGGTGGTTGATGTAAAGTAGACAATGGTAAGTGTAGTGGGTGGAACACACCTCAGATTGGTAAAATCCACACCCCCAGAGGATACTGTGTTCACTAAACACACAGAGAATACTCTTCCCACACACACAGTCATACACACACACACACACACACACACACACACACACACACACACACACACACACACACACACACACACACACACACACACACACACACACACACACACACACACACACACACACACACACACACACACACACACACACACACATGCACAGGATCCCAGTTGCCAGTGTTGGGTTTGGAACCCCTACCCATCTAGTTAATGGTACTCCAGTGTTATGTGGTTATCACAGGTGACATGGAACTAATAGTGTGATGACTGTTCCAAGGTACCTGTAAAGTGAATAGCATCATGTGCCCTTGTGAGGTATGGCAATGGGAGTGTACATGGTGTGAAAGGACTCATTAGATTGTCACCTATGAGTCTACACACTCACAACCACTGCTATACACACCAATGCACACACAATTGCCAGTACTGACATTAGCAGTCCTGCCCTTTATGTTATTCATGCCATACTGTTACATAGCTGTTGCACGCAGCATGGTGCTTATAGGGCTGAAGAGTGTTCACAAATACCTCTATGGTGGATGTGAACATTGACCTTTGTAAAGTGACTTTGGGACGTGTACTGAGATACCATGGCCTAAAATTGTAAACCACGGCCACCCAAATGGATATAGTTCTTACACACACATTTGCCAAGACTGAGATTAGAGCTTCTACTTATCTAGTTACTGCTAATACAGTGTTATGCATTTATCACATGTGCCACAGAGCTTACAGGGCGAAGAGATTCCCAAGGTAATTCCAAGCTGTACAACATCACCAGCTATTGTATAGTATGCCAATGGGTGATTTACTGGGTAAGAATAGACCCAAAATACTTGAACCTACAGTTATACATACACAAATACATTCATACACAGATTTGCCAGGACTGAGATTAGCAGCCCTGCCTATCTTGTTAGCCAGCTCATACTGCTGCATAGTTCCTGCACATGGCACAGGGCTTATTGGGCTGAGGAGTGTCAACAGATACCTGTATGCTTGATGAAGACAGTAGGCCTTGTGAAGTGGACCTTGGGATGTACACTGG
The DNA here is from genome assembly GCF_019279795.1 of Protopterus annectens. Taxonomy (NCBI): domain Eukaryota; kingdom Metazoa; phylum Chordata; order Ceratodontiformes; family Protopteridae; genus Protopterus; species Protopterus annectens. The sequence goes on along the minus strand of NC_056728.1, from coordinate 1,018,701,689 downwards.
GAGTACCATGGCCTAAAAATGTAAAACCCACCCCCCATCGATACAGTTCTCACTCAGACACATGCACAGTATACAGTTCTCACACACACACAGACACACACACACACATTTGCCAGGACTTAGATTAGAACCTTTACCTATCTAGTTATTGCTAGTACAGGGTTATGCATCTATTGCATGCATCACAGAGGTTTTACTGTGAAGAGTGTCCCACAGTTCTTCTAAGGTGAACAACATCAGCAGCCCTTGTAAAGTATGACAATGGGCATTGTACTGGAAGAGTGAGGCCTCAGAATGATGTATCCTACAAATATAGACACAAGCACTTACACACATTTGCCAGGACTCAGATTAGAACCCCTACCTTTGTAGTCAATGGTATTATAGTGTCATGCAGTCACAACACGCACCAAGGAGCTTATAGAATGAAGAGTGTCCCAAGGTACCTATATAGTGAATAACATCATCAGCCCTTGTAAGGTATGGCAATGGTAGATGTACTGGGTGAGAAGGGCCTCAAACTACTTTCACCCACATGTTTACACACACACAAAGACTTTTATACACACTAATGTACACACACACACATGTTTGCCAGTGATTCATAGGTGTGTACTAAGCGAATGGCCATGGAGTCTTTACAAGATTAGCCCATGGGAATACCCTGGCATTGTGCCACCTGACGATAGTCCCCAGTGTGTCTAGCAAGTATAGCCACTGGAGTGATCCCCAGGGTGGGATTTCTATTCCCCATCCACTCATCCAGATTTCTCTTGAAGAGGACCAGTGAGGTGCTTTGCTTGACATGTATGTGAAGTCTATTCCATAGCACTGGCAGTTTCTGAGTTATGAACCTGTCCCTCCAGCATGTTCTGTTGATTGTGAAAATGGGGTTGAGGTCTCTGAGGCATGTGGTATGGATGGATTGGGTTCTTTAGATGTAGCATTCCTGACAGAGCTGGGTCAGACATGGCTTGGCAAGTCAGAGAGAGATCGCCTCTAAGTAGCCAATATGAGAAAGAGAATAGTTGGAGCTATTTGAGTCTGTCCATATAGGGTAAGTGTTTAAGGCCTAGAATCATCTTTGTGAGGTACTTTTGCAGCATCTCCAGTTGTTGCAGGTATCCATTGAGGTACATGCAAATGGACCAATTTACTCATTGATTGGCCTAATGAGGGGAGAGTAGAGGGAGACAATGACCTCTTATTTTCTGGATGAAACACCCTTAGTAATGAGATGTGCCACACAGAAGGACTTTCTGAACACAGTGGCACTGCGGTGGTCAACAGAGAGCTCGCTGTCAACCTGTATCTCAGTTCTCTTATAATGACTTCAGTGTTCAGTGGACTACTATCAATGTGATAATTCATGGGGAAGCATGTTGTTCCAAAAGGGGATGTTGGCACATTTTCTGGCATTGAGCTAGAGTCCAGGGTTCTGACACCAGTCATAGGTCTCAGTGAGGCCTTTGTGCAGGATGTCAACATCACATGGGGAAGAAATAATAGCACTCACCTTGCAGTCATCTGCAAACATTGCCCGCCAGAGTTCCTATGTGTTGGGCTGGACTTCAGAGGTATAGATCCTGAACATGAGGAGACCCAGGACCAAACCATGTGGGACTCAATTTGTGACTGGTCAGCAGTCTGACATAGAGTCCACTGCTTTCATACCATGGGTTCTATCTGTTAGCCAGTTTGCAAGCCACCTAGTGATATAGGGGTTGATGCCTAGCTGAGTGTGTTTGTCTATGATGCATGGGGAATGGTAGCCAAGGATTAGAGGGCCTGCCTATCTTATTTATTCCATACTGTTACATAGGTATTGCACATGGCACAGAGCCTATAGGGCTGCAGAGTGTCTACAGTTACCTCTATGGTGAATGACAACAGTGGGCCTTGTAAAGTGGACATCGGGATGTGTACTGGGTGGGCAACAGCAAAAAATTGCTAAACCCGCCCCCAATGGATATGGTTCTCACCGATGCGCGAGCACACACACACACACACACACACACACACACACACACACACACACACACACACACACACACACACACACACACACACACACACACACACACACACACACACACGCACACACACACATACACAGACACACACTTGCCAGGACTGAGATTAGAACCCCTACCTATCTACTGATACTACAGTGTTATGCATTTATCGCATGTGCCACAGAGCTTATAAGGTGAAGTGTGTCCCAAGGTACTTCTAAGGTGAGGAACATAAATGGTCCTTGTAAAGTATATCAATGGGTGATGTACTGGGTGAGAGAGACCACAAATACTTTAACCTACACACATACACACTTACACACACAAATACACTCACACACACATTTGCCAGAACTGAGATTATATCCCCTGTCTAACTAGTTATTTGTACTATAGTGTAACACAATTATCACACACGTCACAAAGCTTATAGGGCTGAGGGCTGCCCAAAGGTGCTTCTAAGGTGACTGACATCAGCAGGACTGCTAAAGTAGGGCAATGGCAAATATACTGCATGTGAACAGGCTCAAAATCTTCAACCTACAGACACATACACAATTTTACATTTGCGAGGACTGAGATTAGAACCCCTACGTAAACAGTTATTTGTACAATAGTGTTATGTAGGTATCACACATACTATAGAGCTCACAGGACTGAAGCCAGTCTAAAGGTACTCCTAAGGAGGATGACATCAGCAGATCTTGTAAAGTAGGGCAATTGGAAGTGTACATGATGTGAACGGGCTCAAAATCTTTAACCTACAGACACACACACACACACACACACACACACACACACACACACACACACACACACACACACACACACACACACACACACACACACACACCACACACACACACTTTTACATTCACCAGGACTGAGATTAGTACCCCCTACTGAGATTATTACCTCCATCTAACTAGTTATTTGTACTACAGTGTTACACAATTATTGCACACACCACAGAGCTTGGAGTGCTGTAGGCTGCCCAGAGGTACTTCTAAGGTGACTGAAATCAGCAAGACTGCTAATGTAGGGCAATGGGAAGAGTACTGGGTGTGAACAGGCTCAAAATCTTTAACCTATATACACACACACACAAACACAACATTTTTACATTTGCCAGGATTAAGATTAGAGCCCCTACCTAAATAGTTATTTGTACTGTAGTGTTATGCAGTTACCACGTGCACTATAGAGCTTACCGGACTGATACCAGTCCAAAGATACTTCTAAGGTGGATGACATTAGCAGATCTTGTAAAGCAGGGCACTGGGAAGTGTACTGGGTGTGGACGGGGTCAAAATCTTTAACCTACAGATACACACTTTTACATTTGTCAGGACTGAGATTAGAACCCCTACCTAACTAGCTATTTGCACTATAGTGTTACACAACTATCGCACATGCTGCAGAGCTTGCAGGGCTGCAGGCTGCCCAGAGGTACTTCTATGAGATGTGTACTGAGTGTGAATTGGCTCACAACCTTTAACCTGCAGAGACACACACACACACACACACACACACACACACACACACACACGCAAACACACACTTTAACATTTTCCTGAATTGAGATTAGAACCCCCACCAAACTAGTTGTTTGTGCTACAGTGTTAATTATTGCACACACCACAGAGCTTATAGGGCTATGGGCTGCCCAAAGGTACTTCTATGGTGACTGACAGCAGGCCTGCTAAAGTAGGGCAATGGCAAGTGTACTGGGTGTGAACAGGCTCAAAATCTTTAACTTACAGATACACACACATTTTTATATTTTCCAAGACTGAGATTAGAACCTCTACCTAGCTAGTTATTTGTATGATAATACTACATAATTATTGCATGTGCCACAGAGCTTGTAGGGCTGTAAGCTGTCCAAAGGTACTTTATAAAGTGACTGACATCAGCACGTCTACTAAAGTAGGGTAATGGGATGTGTGCTGAGTGTAAATGGGCTCAAAACCTTTAACCTACAGACACACACACAGACACACACACACACACACACACACACACACACACACGCACACACTTTTACATTTGCCAGGACTGAGATTAGAACCCCTACCTAAATAGTTATTTGTACTATAGTGTTATGCAGTTATTGCACACACCGCAGAGCTTACAAGGCTGAGATCAGTCCAACAGTACTTCTACAGTGAATGACATCAGTAGATCTTGTGAATTAGGACAATGGGAGGTGTACTGGTTGGGAATGGGCTAAAAAACTTATTCCTGCACACACTTACCCCTCCACACACAGCCACTGTTACATATGTTGGAACCATGACTAGAACCCCTACCTATCTAGTTATTTGAATGATAGTGTAATGCAATTATCACACATGCTATAGAGCTTAGAGGACTGAAGCTGGTCCAAAGGTACTTCTAAGGTGAATGACATTAGCAGATGTTGTAAAGTAGGGCATTGGGAAGTTTACTGGGAGGGTAAGGCATCATAATACTTAGATCTACAGACACACATACACACATGCACACACAAACACACACACACACACACACACACACACACACACACACACACACACACACACACACACACACACACACACACACGTAGGTGATGTGATATTCCAACCCCCACCTCAGTACCATCAGACAATGAATCTCATCTTCATGCTGGTACATGCCAGTGGTTACAACTGGTATGCAATTCTCTGCAGCAGGACATCACTCTATGTCATTCAGGGTATCCCTGAGTATGACTCAGTCACTGTGTGTGTCACCCTGTGTATATCAATGCATCACTGTCTGTCCCTGTCTTCCCCATGTCTATGTGTGTGTATTCTTGACTTATTGTAATATGTTGCCCATGTATATGTGTGTGTGTGTGTGTGTGTGTGTGTATGTGTATCACACATAGCAGATGCAGATAAACCACATATGTCCACCTACAGCTGCTTGTGGGTAATCCTGTCTAATGGGTGTGTGTGGAGACCCTTTCATTTACATAGATGTGTGCATGCAAAGACATTTGCACAACACAGAGATATAGTCTGATGTATCAATGTATGAGTTGCTTGAGTTTTAGGGTTTGTTTTAGCAGGCATATGTAATGTTTGACACTGTACTGTATTGTGTCATTGCCTACTGACAGATATAATTGGATCATCACAGTAATTTACCAGAGAAATACAAGATGGATGATGCACAGACCTATATTATGAGGTAAAGGCTAGACATTCTTGCCCAATCCGGCCAGTTGGGAGGTGTGTCTACAGCAGATTGACTGATGAAGCTGTGTAAAAGGTCCAGCATCTTGGTGATATGCTGGCTGGAGATCTCCTGGATGTGTAGTATTCTTTTTACGTGAAAGGTCATATCCTGGTGTGGCCATACCTGTCAGCTGTACAGATTCTCACAGATTATCCAAATTAATGCCTCATATATCTAGTTGTTTTCCCTTAACAATATTGTTTTCTAGCACATTTGTTGCAAATCACTCAGGGTTGCAGTCAGGGAATACTGGCAGAACACTAGAGTTTCAGACTTCACACCCTTCATGACATTCATGCTACCACACCCCTCCCCATTATTCTATCAACTTTCTAACATTATGAGAGCAATATTTCAAATGTGTCCCTATAGTTAGGCCTTTATCCCATCATTATGTATGGCTTTGTCCAGATTTCTTCCTCTATGAGGTTGAGAGGTACGCTACTAGTATTTAGCAGCATAGCCTTACATATACATTTTGTTGACTGTGTTATGTTGAAAGTATGGACACCATTACATTCTCTAGAAAGGCACTATGCGTGAGGCATGGGCCTTTGCCAGAGGCCTGTAGACCATGTGAGACTGATGCAGGCCATCTGTAACAAGGCAGTGCATTCTGTCACTCATATGTTCCCAGACTGCCAGGCTGTGGACCCCCCTGGAGTGACAATGGTAAGTGACAGAATGCACTACTGTGCTACTAGGTACCATACCTCTATACGTATGTGAGCCAGACATCTGGACAAAGCCTTGAGTAAAAGGGAGACAAAGGCCTAAATATACACACCATTGTAACTATTGGTCTTACAAACCTGGAAGGGTGAGACAATAACAGATTTTGCATTAGCATGCATGTTTCTATAGGGTATGAAGTCTGAGACACTACAATCCATCAATATTTTCTGACTTTAGACCTTCGTGGTTTGCCAATGATTTGCCAGACAACTACTGTTTCAGATTAAAGATGCCACAAATATGGTGCAAACCTGTGTACATTCTGTCAAAGGTCTGTACAGTTTTGAGATATGGTAGGCACTATGTAGGTTACTCCAATCTGTGTACTGTTCATATGTGTGGCCCCCTGTACATGACCTGTCCAGCTTCCCAGCAGTAATGAATATTGACATCTGGACAGTGTGTACAACACCCACGGTAGGTATAGCTGACATTCAAAATAGTTGGCACTGCATTTCATGGAACATGCCCCTATCTACCACAGTACCGTACTTAGGCCACTAGGACACAACAGCCATGAGAAGTTGCTGGCCGCATCCTGACAGTATTCCCCACACATATGCATAGCTCATTGACCCCTGCATATTGCGGACATGCAACAAGTTATCCATGTTGATTGAGACAGCCCTGGAAATGTGTGCTCTGCTGCTATTACCCTACAAACTTACATGTTACTGCATGTCTATGTGAATATGGGTGTGTGGGGGGCTCATCTGTCAACAGTAGATATTTGCACAGACTGTGCTGATATTGGCTTTACATTTTGGTTCCATTCAGCATAGTATTGTGTCCTGTCATGGAAAATACAGGCATATCACTACAGACCACAGGTTAGGTTGTAATGCCATACAATTGAGTTTCAGAGTCTTACTGCAAATGCAAGGCCTGCTGTGATATCACCATGTAAGTGTGTAGGGGGGTATTCCATCATTGTCGCATTTGTGTTCCTTTGCCAGACATTCCTTTATGGTTTTCTACAGCTGACTTGTTGTGTGAGTCTGGAGTTGAGTATGAGCTCTCCATAATGACATCCATGGATGTGACCTATGACCTCCCTTAATTGCCCCCCCCACATATACTGCAGTGGGATTTGTCAACTTAAATTATTCTGCATAGTGTGCAGAAGGCAGTATTGCACAGACATTTCCTGGTGTCCCATATAGCTGTCAGTTGTCTGCTGCTATACCAGTAGGCCACCTCATTCCTTTGTATGCATGCAACATTACCATATATATGCTACCAAAACATACTAATCCATTAATTTATTGTTAAGAATACTGACTTACCTTGTGCCTGCGGCAGTTGTTAGGACGGTGCTTGAGGGCTGCCTATGTTGGATGCACACAGTACATGGTAAGTTACAGGTAATGTGATGTGTGTGTCATCCATTTAACTGTGTGTGTGAGTCAGAGAGAGGTGTAAGTCCCTGGGTCCCTACAGTGTCAGTGTTTCTGCTATTCATTGCCTCTTTGCCAAGGCCTGGGCATAGTGGGTGGGCATGCCTCCGTCTGCCTACGGGAGCAGGCTCAGTGGCTTCCTCTTCTGAATCCCTCTGTGCTTGTGGAGACTTTGGCAATGGTGGGGGGCTGTGTGGCACTTCCTCATGCTGTTCCTGCTGCAGCTGTTTCCACAGGATCATATTGTGTAGCATGGCATACACTATGAACATGTGTGCACATGTGGCTGAAGAGTACTGGAAGGCTTCACCAGATATGTCAAGGCAGTGGAACCGTGACTTGAGCATTCCAAACACGCACTCAGTAATGATCCTGGTTTGTGCATGTGCCTCATTATGGCATTCTTGAGTGGGTGTGTGAGCATTTCTGATGGGTGTCATCATCCACGGCTTCAGTGCATAGCCAGCATCCCCCACCAGATAGCCATATGGGATGTCCCCACTGGCAAAAGCCTGGTACAGCTGTGATGAATGCCAGATGTGGGAGTCATGATAGCTTCCAGGGCTGCCAGTACACACATTCATGATAATGCCCTGGGCATTGCACATGACCTGGCAGTTGATGGAGGGAAAGCCCTTGTAGTTTATGTAGACCCTACCCTGTTCACCAGGTGGTGCTTTGATGTGGATGTGCATGCAGTCTATCACACGCAGTACCTCCAGGTATTCTGCTACACCATGGAAGAGATGCATATTGCTGGTCCTCTCCTCATGGGTGTTTGGGAAGTAAATGTGCTCACCGGCATGTGATAGGATGGCATCCAGGAACTGGTGGACTACCCTGGATGTGGATGCCTGTGAAACCCCTATGATGCCCCCAGTAGGTCTTTGGAAAGTACCTGTAGCTAGTAGCTAGTATTCTTAACGCATACCTTAGTATCCACTGGAATGGGTTCCCCTCTGTTGGCTGTGGGTCTGAGTTGAGGCTGGCACAGCTCAATGATTTGCTGAAGTATTTCTTTGTCCATCCTTCTACTATCTCCAGATCATGTAGCCCCTGGTAGGTTACCCTGGGTCTGAACACTCTTCTCCTCCTTCTCTGTCTGTGGTGGTTGTCAGCATTATCATCCTCACCACCCTCAGCTTCTAGCACATACTGATGGATTAAAGCAATGGCATCCCCTAACATGTTTTTGGTTAAAATTCCCCTGCATGTGTACACCAATGGTGCAGAGTTTGTGGTAAAAAACAGACTGAAAGGTGTTTGCATAGTTTATACTGTTGTGCTGCATATGCTGCATGTATTATTGGTTGACTATGATGTATTCCACCTGCCAGCTATGTTATTTGTACTTGATTGCTTGTATTCTGCTATTTCCCTTTTTTCCCCTTCCCATTTCCACCCCTTTTAAGCCCAGAGGCACGCCATGCAAACCTGATGCCCAAATGTAAACAGTCCTGCTATTTCCATTTTTTTTGTTTTTGTTTTGTTTTGTTTTACCCCTGGTGCGGGCTGCACAAATCCATTTAACTAAGGTAAACAATGAGAAATGCCCCTCCCTGAACACAATCTTCATTTCATGGAATAAATCAATACAGCCTCAGACACACCCTCCTTGCTTAGCTGTGCTTAGATAACTCATCTGCGAGCCATGGAGCTCCAATGTGCTTACACCAAGCATGACACACCCCCTTTTTATGTCTGCTGCTCCTTCTGCTTACACCACTGCCTTATAGCGCCTGAATGGTTAGGTGCAGTTTGGCACTGTGCTTCTTTTTGTGATTCAGTAAATTTCCCTCATTAGCATACCCCACTGTCTTAGTCCCTAGTTACAGCAGTACCCCAAGGGCCTTTCCCCTTAGCTAGCACTGTTCCCTGTTATTGGTTTGATTCTGCATGCCATAGACTATAAGGGAAAAATGCAGATTTCACTTAAAATTGCCTTTTCACATTTTTTTTTTATTTTCGGCACAATCCCATTTGTGCACCTCTGCCCTATGCTTAAACAGCCGAGATTGCCGAAAAAAATAACTTATATTTTTATAATTTTGCAACACTTTTCCATGCCAGTGGCCAGATATTTGGCCAATGGCATGCCTAAGGATTAGAATACATGCTTTGATTTGAACTGTCATGCCTCCGTTTTGATTTTTGCAGAAATGTGTTCGGCTAGTAGCCAAATACATTTCTGCATGCTACATTATTCTTCCATGGATGCCTGCCTGCTTACTAGATCACTAATAGACCTCATTTGCATGGTTTTCAACAGCAAATGAGGTCATTAGCATAATCGAGTCTTGTCCATGGCAGAATAGTGTTGCCAGGCTCTTGCACATCCCCAAGCTTGTTTACTGGATTACTCGGTGGCCATATTCCGTGCAGGAACAGCTACACTATTCCTGCTCAGAAAATTTTAGCTTATTGATTACTGGGGATAGCCTACACATTCTACTATTTGTTGTGTTTGACAAGGCAAACTCCATGCTGTTCTATTTAGAAACATATGGTCTACCCTCTCCTTTCTTTCCGTTTCTAAAATCTGAAACTGTGTGTCACACTCTATCTTAGTATATCCTCTGTCAAAGAATTCTTTTTTCAACAACTTTGCCTGTTCGACTAAAACAACATCACTACTAGTAAGCCTTGATAGGCATAATGCCTGTCCCTTTAAAACATTTTTAAAGACATAATTCAGATGCATGCTAGACCTCAGTAAAACAACTATTATTTTTACAACTTTTTCTAAAAATCTGGTTATCCAAAGTAGTACCCACTCTTAACAATCTGGCATCTAGAAAATCAATAGTTTCACGTGATATATGTGAAGTAAATTTCAGAAAAGAAGTGCTACCACTCAAATGTTCAATAAAAACCTTACATCCTTCCAAGCCCCACCATATACAAAATATATGCAAACCTTCTATAATATAATAGATGTTTCTTATACATGTCATTGACCATTAACACTGTATTTTCCCAATGTGCCATAACCATATTGGCATACGAGATGGCACATAGGGTACCCATGACAACTCTAGCCAAGTGAATATAATACTTAGCACCAAAGGTAAATACATTATTCATCAAGACTAATTCCATCAACATACATAAAGTTTGAACAAACCCATTATCAAAGTCACGACAAGTCATAAAAAATTCTCTTGTATATTGAATGCCAGTATTATTTGGAATACAAGTAAATAACAAACAGACATCCAAACTGGCTAATAAATCAGTCTCACCTAATGGAATTGTCTCCAAAGTCTCAAATAAATTCACTAAAAATGTTGTGTATCCATTTAAATAGTGAGTGACTTCAAAAGTAGGGGATGCAAAATCTTTTGTAAACAGTCAGCAATTAAAGATGTTTCATAGCTCTTTCAGTCTAACTAGAAGCTTGACTGTAGCAGCTATACCAAGGGAATATATGACACAAAGGAGCAAACACAATGCATGTGTTATTCTGCACTAAGTTAGTTTTGGATGGCAATGTTTATGCATATATGGGTAAATCTGTGTGTTTATGTCAGCACAAATTCATGTAAGGGGAGAACAAAAACATTACACAGCTTCTACAACAGGCTATTGTGAATAGGAAAACATACAGCAAAATCATCCAGTAATTGTAATCACTTAAACAATACATTAATGTTGGCATATTCACTGCCACAGCTCTCCCACATTTTCAAGTTGTACTGTTCTAGCACTGAACAGTGAGGAAAAATGATAGTTTAGTGGCAAAATGACAGATATCATATGTGCTAACATCCTTCAGCTACTGCTATCTGGGTGAACATTTATTTGCAATGTTCTTTACTCTTTGCTTGCATTTTGACCAGACCTAAAAAGAATATCCAAAGTTGCATCATGATCACACAGTTTTGCTAATGCAAAATTTTGGACTATACTTGCATACCAAATAGTGATAAAATTATCTCTGAATAAAGTTATTGGAGATATTCCCATCAGAATAGAGCAGCAATCCCCAAATCAGTTAGTCCCCCTACATCCTGAAGTTACACTACCAAAATCTCTTTCTTTGTTCAGTCTCCAAATATCAAACATGGCAAAACCATTTTAGAGGGGGATGCATGGCTTATACTCATTTATCAGAAAAAGCTAAGGGTTAAAAAACAAGAAGAATGCAACACCTAAAGTCTGTTCCTATAGTCTTAATGTGAAATGGCCATGGAGTTTCATATTATGCTGGGGTAGAAATGGGTACAGCCTGCTGCGTAGTGACTATGTGAAGAACTTTGTCTCTGTTGATACTCGTGCATGAATCATGCCATTCCAAACAGAACCAAGACAGTCTCCTCCAAAAAAAGGAACCCAATCTGGTGGTCCCCTGCCATAAGCAAACTATACAACAGAAGGAAGAATCTGTTGCAGAAAAGAGGGAAATCCCAGGATGCAAAACCTCACTTAACCTCAGTAAGAAGCTGAGATCCCTCACAAAATCCTCCAAAGCTAGTTATGAAAAAAAAGTTGCCAAAGATTCCAAGGACAACCACAAGGCATTATATAGTTATGTCAAGAATCTAAATGGAAATGCTCAGATCTGCTCTGAGCTACAACAGAATGGCATTAAATATACTGATCCCAAGGATATTGCCAATATCCTGGCAGATCGATTCAGTGCCAACTTTACCTCCCTCTCACTCCCCAAAGGACCCATCTCAATACCAAAACATTGCCAAATTCCTGTAATCACGGCCACACAGGTAAAAGACGCACTCTCCAAAGCTAAGAATACAGCATCCATGGGACCAGACAACATCCCAGGCTGTGTACTACATGAACTACAAAATGAACAGGCACCTCACCTAAGTGTCATGTTTAATCATAGCCTCACCTCAGGATTTGTGCCGAATGAGTAGCACACAACTACAGTTATCCCACTGCAGAAGGGGGGATCCACCTTGGATCCCGGTAACTCTTGTTCCATCAGTCCGACGAGCCTGATATGCAAAGCCATAAAATGCATTATCATGGAACTTATTAAATAAGACATTGGCAACCTTCAAATACTGGACCCACCCAGTTTGGTTTTGTAAAGGACCGATCTCAACCTGATGGACTTCTTTGAAACAGTCTCCTGAGCTGTGGATGAGGGTAAGGCAGTCCACACAGCCAATGCCTTCGACACCATCCCCCACTCTGGAATCATAAATAAACTTACTCAGCTGAGCATTAATCCTTACTTTACTCGATGGGTTGCCAACTGGCTTACTGACAGTACCCACACTGTAAAATTAGCCGACTCAAAAGCCAGCTCCAGACAAGTGACAAGCAGAGTACATCAGGGTTCAGTCCTGGGACCGTTCTTGTTTGGCATCTACTTCTCTGAAGTACAGGCCAGCACAAAGGGGCTCTGGCTAATAAAGTTCCCAGATGACTGAAAACTGGGAGCCATTACTGAATCCCCAAATGATGTGGATATTCTACAAAAGGCCCTTACTGAAATAGATGCTTAGTGCCAGAGCCATGGGCTCAAGCTCAATGCCAAGAAATGTATAGTTATCCCCTTTGGGAGCAGCCATGTACCCATGAATTACCACATAAGTGGCAGTACACTAAACACTGAATGTTTGATAAGGGACTTAGGGACACAGGTGGACAGTGGTCTCACCTTCAATAACCACATAGCCACAACAGCCAGGAAATCCTTCTACATGACACACCTCATCACTAAGGGCTTTTCATCCTGAAAAAAAGGAGGTCATTGTCCCACTGTACTCATCCCTCATTAGACCCATTATAGAGTACAATGCCCCCATTTGATATGTACCTCACAAGACATCTGCAACAACTGGAAAGGCCACAGAAATACCTCACTAAAAGAATCACAGGCCTAAAGCAGATGCCCTATGCTGACCATCTAAGAAAACTCCAGCTATACTCTGTCGCATATCGCCTACTCAGAGGTGATCTCTGCTTAACATACAAGGCAATGTCAAACCCAGTGCTGTTGGACATGCTACACTTAAATAAATCCCAATCCCTCAGAGCCACATGCTCCAGAGATCTAAGCCTGGTCATCACAATGAACAAAATATGCTGGAGGGATAGGTTCCTGGCCCAGAGACTCCCCAAATTCTGTAATAGACTGCCCATACATGTCAAGCTGAGTGCCTCTTTGGCCCTCTTCAAAAGGAACCTTGACGATTGGATGGGAGATAGGAAATTCACCCACGAGATCACGTCAGTCGTCCTGCTAGACAGGGGACCAGGGAAGTAGATATTCTTGGAAGAAATAGCCAGGGAATTGTTATTGCTAGGCTTGTATAGGCCCTACGGCTGATAGCCTTGTACTAACCTATGAACCTATGAACCTATAACCTGAAATGTCTTTCTGCCATCTGGAAACCAGTTTTGGCCAAGATATTGTTTCTTTCATTAGTCTGAATGGCTCTGGGGCCCAACTCTATACCCAACCATGTTTGGAATGATTGTAAATAAATTATCTTAGTTATCAAAATTAAATATTTGAATGAGCAAAGATGTCCCTATTGCTCCTGGTTGTTGTTCCTAAGGATATGTTTACTGATATACAGTGGGGATAGCTTTCCTCACTCTCCTCTCAAGTTCATCCAAATGCTGCTACTCCTTTGCAATGCAATTATAGTGGCAAATGGAGAAGTTCTATTTGTGTCTATCTTTTGGTTGATTGTCTGGAGGTCTCATGATTTTTTTGACCTGGGTAACCCATCAACCTATCTCATCCAGTGTATAAGCATTCAGTGGGTAACAAAGAATTTTCAATGGATGCATGGCATGCTATTGGCATGCCAAGGAAGCAGGAAGTAGGGGAAACATGAAGTTTGTGAGCATGATTTGTGAATTTGAATGGTTTTCATTCTTAACAGCAACTAAATTGTTCATTTCTATCCTATTTATTTGCAACATTCATTTAAATAACCATATTCATTTAAATGACTTCACATGAAGCAAATTAATTATTGTTGTTGTTTATTAATTATTTCTTGCAATAATGTTCATACAGGTATCTTGCAGTGTATAGTATCGGAATGCATGCTTGCAAATGTTACTGATTAAATCATTCATGTAGTAAATATATGAAATACTTTGCAGGATATACTGTACACAAATGCTCAAAAATGAATGTTAGTTCCTCATCATATTATAGGAGTTGTGAATCTCAGTTGCATTAGCTCAAAATTTACTCTTAAGGATTTGTGCACAGTGCCAATATTGTAGTCATTATTGTTAAAGGATCATAGTTGAGTTATTTGTTTTGTTTCATATTTTGTTTTAATATCTTGAGCTTATTTCTTTTAAAATTATTGCAAATATTGAGCAACTATTCATTACATCATCTGTTACAACACAGATTTTTGCTATATGGAAATACTAGAAGTTCCTTTAAAAATTAGAAATAAGTCATCTAAAATCTGTGCCTTATTTGTGTCAAGTTTAACAAATTCAGAACTGCATGAGAAAAGATAGGTGAAACTTGTGCATGTCACTATAGAAAAGTATGACAGATACTCAAGTGGTTCTTTGAAGCTTGGGTAGAAGATTTATTTAATTATTGCATACCAAAGCAAATTTTGAAGGAATTGTCAAAATGATTATGACAGTTAATGAAAGTGAAACATAGGAAACTGAAAGGGATGTTTTGTTAAATGATGGCTGATTAAGAAAGAGCAATGCACTAGCAGAGGAAAAGTAAAAGGGACACTAGGTATGACAAATATAAAGATTACTATGAGGAATGAAAGAAATACTAGGAATAGCAACTCATTAATCACACAAAAAAGCATTAAACCTAGTTGTTCCTTTACAGCAAGGTGTTTACTGGTACAAAAAAGAAGGGAATAGTTAAACAGAAATAAAATGTTAACAGTTGGAGTAATTCAAAGAATAGCTTAGCTGAAACAAGTAAAGAAGAATTTCACACTTCTGCTGAATTATCCACACAGTCCAAAGATCTGATTTTGAACACTGTGCTAAGTAGAAAATTTCAAGGAATAGAATCTAGACAAATTAAAAAAAGGAAAATGAGTACTGCTTTACAACATAAATTTCCAGAAGATGTAATAAATAAGGATGGAATAAACAAAACAATAAAATAAAATCAAACAGGTGTTGAATGTTAATCAGAAAGCAAATGAAATATTTAGGCCCGACAGGCTACTAGGAAAGCAATTAGACATCTTAATTTTTTTTTCTTTTTTCTATCCTTTTATTATTATTATTTCTTCTCATAATTTGCCATCAAATACAATCAACATATTATAATATAGATTTCCAAATAATTAATCCCAATCCTCCCATAATCTCCTACCCACTCCTACCACAGTCACATATACATGTAGCTTTAAAATGTATTTCATTCTATTTTCTATGTAAAATTTCAGTATTGAATATATTAATCATCATTTCTTCAGATGAAATCCATGTATTACACTTAATTCTTATTCCATGTTTCTAAAATTAATTATTTTGTAACCAGACTAGATAACATTATTGAATTTACATTTTTAAGAAATATATGTAATTTACAAAGAATCCAATTATATATACCACATTCAACTTATAAGCCAGTAATGATTCTTAAGATGTCACATGTTTTTTAACCAACAAGGATAAAATCTTGGAAATGTCACTGTATGTAGGACCATGTTCCTATAAGTCCATATGAGTGGCAGAAGTTTTTATTAGTGAATTTCCTGGTTCATATCAGATTATCAAGATTTTGGACACTAAAACTTCATATGATCAAGTCCATATGTTTGACTTTTCGAAAACTTGAACAAAACCAAACAACCAAATTTCTTGATCCCCAATGAAATCTCCATACAAATGCTTTGAGTTTTCAGAAAACTGAACATATGGTTTTGACTATATGAAGTTCAAGTTCCTGAAACGTCGATAATATGAGATACACTCTGAATTTCCATCCCGTTTTTTTCAGGGTGTAGCTAAGTTCTGAGAAAAAAAAATTCTGCTGGATAATACAATTCTGCAATAAAGTAATAATTCTCCCTGTAAAAGGTCCAAAGCTTAAGAAAAGCTTTGTTGACAAGCAGTCTGGAGACAACTCTTTCCATTCTAAAACTTTTTTTGTTATAATTGTATTATTAGGATTAGAGGATTAGCCACCGTTGATTTTAATTTAGGTAATGCCTTTTGTTCTAAAAGAGATGAAAAAATTCTCCAGTCCACAGTGAGAAGAATTTAAAATGTTTAAGGTTCATCTTAGAAGAAAATCAATGAAACCATGGGAATTTATATCATGTGAAATATAAGTATGAAAGTGGTGTCTTATTTATTTTATTTTACTTTTGTTTACTGGGAAAGTTCAACTGGGACAAAGCCCATTTTCAGCAAAGGCTCAGGGAGAAATGCTCCAGATGCATGTCTTTGGACTCCAGGAGAAAACTGGAGCATGCTAAGGAAACCCATGGGAATGCAAGGAGGACATGCAAACTTTGCACAGAAGGCATCCCAAATGAGAATCAAACCAGATAACCTCTTGCTGTAAGGCAAACTGCACCACTGGGGTTATATGGGCTTTTGGATTTTATGGGAAAGATAATTTATATTTTGTAAATATATATCAGTCGATCTGTTGCAAGATATTGAATCAAACCAGGTAGACAAGTCTTAATTGCCAGATATGGTCTAGAATCATTGACAAAACTAGTCACATTCCATTTAATAAGGATGATCAATATTTGAATAAATGAAGCTAATTCTGGATTTCTTTAACTATATTCCAAGTAAGTTTTACTTAAAGTTAGATTCTCCCAAGGAGTTCTTGGAAAGCCTTCCCTTGAAAAGAATTTTGTCCAAGTGTTCTTGATTTTATCTAAATAATACTTCTAAGAAGGAATAATAGTGTTTTGGAATAAGGAATATCAAAATGGGTATGTATTTTTACATTGAATAAATTAATTATGCTTGCAAAAGATGGTTTAGATTGTTCCAGCTGTTGGCTATTTTTTCCTTCAAACTACACATTATTTCTGGTTGGGTTTCTGCAATATTATTCTTTACTAGTAAATGATCATCCTAAAAGTTATTATTGATGATCCATTGGTAGTAGGTTTCATCTAATTTGAGGACCTGAGATACCATAAGTTTAGATTTTTTTAAGTTAATATTGTAATCAGCAAATTTCTATATATGTTGAAAAAAGAAAAAATATAATAAATGCAATTTTGTAGCAGCTTAGTTTACTAAATATGAATAAAAATCAAAACCTTAAACAAATAGGAGATATTCCACACACATTTGACTATATATATATATATATATATATATATATATATATATATATATATATATATTGCAAAGACATGAACAATGATTAAGATTTCCAGACAATAATTTAAATAGAAAAGAGAAGGCTAAAAGGGAATGCCAAGAATGTGTCTCTTTGGACAGTCAAAATGTATTAAATGAGCTTATAGAAGCAGTTAAGCTGGTTGAGGAAAAAAAATACAATTCTCAAAAACAAGAAGCATAACAGCATTGAGGAACAGGATTCTCCAAAACTTTATATAAAAGAAAATAATGATAATAATGTAGCATTAAAAAAAAAACAGAAAAAAGAAACAAATCTATGTTTTGGGTGATTCACGTATTGAACATCAGTTAATATCTTGGCAGAAATTAAAAAGGAAGCAAGAGAAGGTCACATCTCTCCTATGGATTATAATATATATATATATATATATATATATATATATATATATATATATATATATATGTGTGTGTGTGTGTGTGTGTGTGTGTATGTAATTTATTAGTTAGGGTTTTATATATATATATATATATATATGAACGTTCTGTGCTATTCTCCTGTACCCTGGCTCAGGGAATTGCCAATTCTCCAAAGCAAAATTATTTAAAAACTGGTGAAAATGGTAAGGATTAAAATAGGTTGCAGTCATTGCATTTTGAGATGTACTAATCTATCAAATTAATCAAAAATCATTATTTGATAAATATCTAATTCATCTACATATAAAAGAAAATACCATCTTAGACCATCCTAAAACTCAAACAGATTTCTGTCTGTGTAGTTACTGGGATATGGTTTCAGAGACTCCAACTAGATAACCTGGGAATGTTGAGATACAAAATCACCCTTAATAAATCAAACTAGCTACAGAGTTACATCACTGTTGCCCAAAGATCACAAAAATTAAATTAATACTATTATGGTGTTAAATATCAAACCAAAATAATTCTTTCTAGGGAGCTTCAATTACCTAAACAGTGACTGGCACACATACACCTCTAAACATGGATATACTCAGCATTTCCCATACTTCATTTATTACACTATACTGGTGAAAAATGGAAACTACTCGCTAGTTCCTTACCCCACCATGCATCTCTTCATCCCTAGTTAAATCTGACTACAAATAGGTTATCTTATCTATTAGGCTTAATGGTACCGGTAAACTACCAAATTAAACCTTCTTTAAGAGATGTCCAGGGTATTTCACTTCCAATTTTTATCAACATCTACACAGCTGCATAAAAAGTCCTTGCTTGTCTGCCCTAAATATAATGGTAAATTCATGAATAAACTTCTCTGAGGGAAACTTTGTATTAATAAACTGTACAACATAAGAAGAAAAATAAGCAGATGTTATGAAGAATCCTATCCCCCCTACCTCCTGACCATAATTAAACATGCCAGTGAGAAACCTAAAAGCAATAATCGAAAATGTAAAGCAGAGTATGAGTTTAAGGCCATTACAGATACCAAAGGAACCTACAAATCTTTTTTAAGTTATACCAGGAAATTGGGGAATAATGTTCACCAATGCACTGAGGTCATTCTGTAATAATGCCACAATAAACCAAGTTCTGTGCAGGTACAGTCCCCAGGTGCTCAGTCTTCTTATAAAATCCAACAACCAACAATACAAGATAGCACTCCTTCTTCCTGGAAATAATTTATTGATTTCACAATTCACATACTGGTTTTGGCTGCATAAGCCTTCAGCAGTGTCTGTCATCTGTAATAATATCATGCATTCCAATCCCAAGTACAAACCCAATATATTAATAAAAAAATTGTATCCACATTTCTGTAGTCACAGTCCCTGAAAATTTAGTTTTCCCTGGAATTATCTTGGAATAAGTCTTAGGATCACTTTCAAAGGCTAAAAACGTTTCTGTGAAACCAGATAACATACCAGGCCAAAGTTTTATCAGTGCCGAGCATGTAATATTCGAGGCTCTAAAACTTTTCAACCTCAGCCTATTCACAGGGTTTGTCCCAGATGGCTGTAGAACATCCACTGTTATTCTTCTACAAAATTAAGTTCTCTCTAACCTAATGTACAAAACTAAAGAACATATCAGAGAAGAACTCTTTTATACAGACATATACAAGTTAATAGATCTAGGCCCCTCTCAGTCTGGTTTTGTGAAATGCAAGTCCTATCATCTGAACCTAGTAAATATCTTTGAGAAGGCTACAGAGGGTGTGGACAGTGGTAGCTCTGTGCGGACTGCTTTTCTTGACTTGCCTATAGCTTTTGATGCTGTTTCCCATACTGGTATTTTTGAAACATTAGAAAAGCACGGGGAAAAGTTCTACCTTATTTGCTGGATTGCAGACTGTCTATCCAAGCAATCACAATTAGTAAATGTTGCTGGTACCCTCTCTCAATGTAAAATTGTAAGCAATGGAGTACTACAGGGAATCAGTGCTGGGCCCTCTCTTATTTGGCATTTTGAAAATCATCAAGCCATTTTACCTGATGTGTGGTTGACCAATACCATGACTGATGATGACTGCAAGCTGTTATCCACTCTTCCAGTGATGCTAAATTACTTAAACAGGGTTGAAATATGCACAGACTTGATAAACTGAAATCAGTCATAAGGCAAATGCATCAAAGTACGGTATAGTAACATTTTATTTATTTATTTATTTTATTTATTTAAGTTTGATGACAGGGGAAGTCCACTGGGCCAGAGCCCCTTTTCCAGTGGAGGCCAGGGGAGAAAAGCTCCACAATAATGTAGGTTACATCACAGATTTTTTTCTTTTTTTTTTTTGGCAAAAAAAGTTGTTGCTATCTTATATGTTATACGTGTCAAAGCTCCTCAGATATCATCATAAGAGATGTGTATTTTTATGTGGACAGGTCTCTCTCATTCGATCAACAAATTTCTATCAGGAAATTCTATATGATCCAGTTACTTTCCAAAGAAATGTCTTCAAGATACTTAAAGGCCATTTTACTACTGTAGTCTTTCCTAATCCATCCCACCATCAAATACAATGGTTCATTTGATGAGCACAAATGCAAACATAATGCTCAACTGGAAAGACCTCCAATGATTTTCAGCCACACAGATCAAAGGCGCTATAGGCCTGAACTATCCCGACAGATTACTTTAACTATCCTTATACTCAGTAACTACTAGGATGCTATGAGGTCATGTGTACTAGGATGCTATGAGGTCATGTGTCTTGCCTTCTGAGCCAAAAAAGACTTAATCCTTTTTGGCCTCCTATTTCTTTACAAAATCAGTGGCATTACAAATACCTCTACTAAAGACTTAAATTTACATAAAAAAATAAAAAGACTCTGTGGAGGTATAGCTTCCTGATGCAACATATTCCCAGCATGTGGGATAAGTTACTAGTACAGGTGAAGAAAAGTGCTACTTTGACTACCTCTAATGCTAAACCTGGCGATTGGATAATATAAATTTATACCACAGTTATTATATGCAACCTTGTTTGATTTGGGAGGTGAGCATTATTAAATACTTGTAAAGTGTGGCAAGAACTTTAGGTGTGTCTGTTTAAAAGTACTACTGCTAGACCTGTTATGGTGTCTTTGATCGCTTGCCTAGTATTGCTGCAATGTTGCTAACAATTTTTTCAAAACAAAAAAAGCTTTTCAAGATATATTAAACCTGACTACAATAAAGACAAAAAAATGAAAACGGACTGTAACAGCAAGACACGGACTGTTTATTAATGAAAGCGCTTTCGGCAGAGTTATTACCCAACCTTCTTCAGACAAACACAGCAACATAACACAGCTTTGAGTAATTATAAGCTTCAGGACTTGTAACAATCAATTAAAACCAATAAATTAATTATCCAATTAAACCAAAATTTAACATTTAAAAATAAACACATTCATAAATATCAAAAGAAACATCAAAAGAAAAATGTTATAACATTAAAAATACAAAGCCAGAACTATTCAGCGATCCTCATTAAAAGAGTTCCCTATAAATGTTAATATATATTAAATTTAGGGTATCACACTGAATGAAACCTAAGCATTTTCTTAAAGAAAAAACAAAACTAAATATATGTTTTAGTGCACATGAAAAATACTATACATAATTTATGGCTTATTTGGCCATCTGCATATAAATATTAGTCAAATCAAAAAAGCAAGCTTAAAGATAATATATCCCCAACCTATTGGTTAATGTACAAACCCATTTATAACCTCCAAATATTTATCCATACATGATATTTAAAATTGAGAATAAAAAATATAAATGTATTATAAACAAGTCATATTTGACTTCATATTTAACTTAAAACCCTTCCTTAAAGATACTTTAATGGCCCTTAATGGAGGCTTTATGATGTAAACAGAGATAATAAAAAGAGTCCAGGGGACTGTATGTTAAATTTATCTACGCAAAACTTTTAATTTTAAAATACATTTGATAGAAACATGTTCATTTAATCCTGGAGGCAGATAGGCAAGTGTTCTAATTTTCCAAAACACTTCTTGTTCTTCCAAATGTAACTGCCAAGGGCCATCCCTTATGTCATTCTTCACTTGATGAACAACCGCAAATAAAAATGAGTGATCTGGGTGTTCAGCAATGTGTCTAGCGAGTGCGTTAGTTAAGTCCCTCCTCCCTATTGCATACAAGTGTTCATAGATTCTTTTTCTTAACTTCCTTTCAGTTTTTCCTATGTAAAAGGAGGGACATTTCTCACACAGTGCCACATAGACAACCCCTTTTGTTTCGCAATTGAATTTACCATTCATGTAATAAGTTTTCCCATTGACATTTATTTTGTCACCAGCCAAAATGTGTTTGCATTGGGGGCACATACCACATTTACCCATACCTGCAACTCTGTTCTTAGTTTTACCCGTCTCTACTAGATTCTTGAGATTAAGACCTCTTCTATAGGTAAATTTTGGTTGGGAACCAATGATTTTACACAAAGCTTGATCCTCCAAGATGATACTCCAATTCTTAACAATAATTTCTTTGATAGCTTCATGGTCAACACAGTATGTGAAAAGAAAATTTATAGTCGGAGGATCATTTAAATTCAGGTTAATATTATTTGTATACTCATCCTCCTCCCTTCGCATTGTTCCCCCACATAGAAGGGGCTTATAATATCCAGATTTCCTTTTAACCAAAACCTCATTCATTATTTCATCAATTAATGTATCTGGATATCCTCTATTAATAAACATTGTTTTAATATTTTCACATTCGCCAATAAAGTCATGTTGTTCAGAAATCATCCTGGCTGCTCTAACGAACTGCCCCTTAACTACCCCTCTTTTTTGATGATAGGGGTGACTGCTAGTAAAGTGAAGATAACTGTTCGAATGTGTAGGTTTCCTATAAATCATAGACTTGAATCTGTTATTATCTCTATCTTTAGAAATTTTAACATCAAGGAAGTTGATTTCATCTACTCCTATAGAATAAGTAAACTCAAGAAATTCCGTCATTTGTGAGATGCTATCTATAAATGCAGGTATTTGGTTCATGCGCCCTTTCCAAATAATACACATGTCGTCTTGGTACCTAGTGTACCATGCAACAAATTGTTGATACATCTCATTCTTGAAAAGCCAATTGTGTTCCCAAAAAGCCATAACACTATTTGCGAAACTACATCCACATGGGGACCCCATGGCTATCCCAGTTTTTTGGAGAAAGAATTGATCTTTAAAAATCAAATAATTATTAGACAAAATCAAAGCAGTGTCTCAACTAAATAAATCTGTGCATAATCAGTCTTTTTAAGAAGCATAAAATTCTTGGTCCATTCAATACCCAACTGCTGGGGAATGACAGTGTATACATCTTTAACATCTATTACTAGAAAAATAAAATCTTTATTATATGCCATTTGATTGATATTCTCCAAAAAACTTCAGGAGTCCTTACATATTTGTGGTTCATCCTGGATAAGGGGTTTAAGAATAATAGATCCTCTCCCATCCACTATTGGCCTGAAAGGCGGATCGACCAACCCTTTGTGCAATTTCGGAGAGCCAAAAATAGTTGGAATTCTCAGGGCTGGCATTGATTCAAAGTGTAGGGTATCAATATCAATGCTGCCTTCCAAGAATAGATCATCTAGTATGCCCCTGATTCTCTTATATGCCAAATGAACCTCATTTATTCTAGAACTCAAATAAGCTTCGGAATGTAGAAGGTCAAACATCTTATTTTCGTATTGGTATTCATCCATAAAAACAAGTCCCCCACCCTTATCTGGCTTCATGACCCTAATTTTACATTGATTAAGTAAGGCAATGAAGTCTAGCTCAGTTTTAGAAACATTACAATTCACCATTTTAGTATGTTTATGGGAGTCCAATCTTGCCCTTAAGTCAATTTCCCATAGTTTCTCAAACATATTTAAAACACCATTTATTGGGGGATTAAAAACACTGGACACCCTATGTGTATTTAGAAGAGTGGGTGTATTACCCAAACTGAAAGCTAAATTCAACTTACAAATAAAAAGTTTCAGGTCTACAACTATTTTAACAAAATCAGCCCTTTTGTCAGGTACAAATGACAGCCCTTTAGAAAAAAATTCAATCAAAGGTTGATCGACAGTTAAAACAGTGTAATTATATATTTTAAAATCCCCTTGCTGGCATCTTAAGACACTTGGTCCTTCAGGTGCAGATGGTATCATATATATTATAATTACTCAAAGCTGTGTTATGTTGCTGTGTTTGTCTGAAGAAGGTTGGGTAATAACTCTGCCGAAAGCGCTTACATTAATAAACAGTCCGTTTTCATTTTTATGCCTTTTTTTCAGGTTTTTCTTTGTGTTTTCTCCAGTTTGTGATGTCTAGTGGAAACGGTGCTGCTGTTCAGCTTAATGGGCATAATGGGACTGGTTCACAGCTATTGTTTTTGCAGGATAATGAGCGAGAACTGATTTCTACTCAGAATCCCGCTGAGGCGAATGCCTTGGGTAACCTTACAACTCTTGTGAATTTGCTGCTAACCCGGGTGGAGGATTTATCGCAGAAGGTGGAATCCAATGCTGGGAGGAACACTTCATATCTCTCCCTGTTGTAGGAGCGTGTAAAAACCATGTAACAACTTCCACTGGTCGTATTGGAGCGCCACAAAACTTTCAGGAAGTTAATAGCACTTGTAGTCCATCAATGCAAGCTAATGCACGCAGGGACATAGTCAGCGTGCCAAATAACTCTAATGTTCAGTCTAATTTTGAATTTAATCCAGCGACTCTACCGACAATGGCTAACTTTTTAGATAAGAAGGATTTCTTTGTTAGCAATAAAAACCCAGACAGCACACAGATGAGTGAAGAAGGTCCGGTGAGTACTTTTCTAGACAAATTAAATATTTTTGATCAGAAACTTTTTCGGTGCAGGAAGCTGCAACTGGAGGTAGGCTACCTCCAAGAATGTATCACAAATAAAGTAATACCTAAGGGACTGCGCCAATGGCGTTATCCTGCTGGACTGGTTATTAATTCTCCATAACATCAGGAATTACTTGCCCTGTTTGATAGGCAGGGTTTTGACTTTTTGCTCTCATTGATTAACTTTTATAATAATGAAATTATTAGCCTTAAAGAAGATCTTGAACAACTTGAAACTAGTCTAAAGGGGGATGCTGATTTCTTAAGATACAAATATGATTACATAAGGATCTTTACTAGTATTGATGCTGCTATAACTAAATTATTCATGAATAAAAAACGTAAAATGGACAGAGATGTTAAGGATTACACAAATAAAAAAGCGTATCCCCCTCCCCCTTTAGTTGCCCATACCCCACCAAAGGTGCAGCATGACTCTGATTCGGGTGCTTCCACTGATGAGATGGAAGACATTATTACTCAAGAACATGTACCTGTTCGTAGGAGTGAGCGTATTAGGAGTAATGTCAATAATAACAATAACAATGCACAAGGCAATAAACAACAAGGGGAACATTCATCTCATGATGAAGAGGACCAGGGTTCTCAGAGGGTTGGAAACAGGCACAACAACGATGGCAATCGAACCAACAACAGGAAAAAGGTGCAAAGGAGAAAACAAGGGAACCAATGGAGGAGATGATACCATCTGCACCTGAAGGACCAAGTGTCTTAAGATGCCAGCAAAGGGATTTTAAAATATATAATTACACTGTTTTAACTGTCGATCAACCTTTGATTGAATTTTTTTTAAAGGGCTGTCATTTGTACCTGACAAAAGGGCTGATTTTGTTAAAATAGTTGTAGACCTGAAACTTTTTGTACGTAAGTTGAATTTAGCTTTCAGTTTGGGTAATACACCCACTCTTCTGAATACACATAGGGTGTCCAGTGTTTTTAATCCCCCAATATATGGTGTTTTAAATACTTTTGAGAAACTATGCGAAATTGACTTAAGGGCAAGATTGGACTCCCATAAACATACTAAAATGATGAATTGTAATGTTTCTAAAACTGAGCTTGACTTCATTGCCTTACTTAATCAATGTAAAATTAGGGTCATGAAGCCAGATAAGGGTGGGGGACTTGTTTTTATGGATGAATACCAATACGAAAATAAGATGTTTGACCTTCTACATTCCGAAGTTTATTTGAGGTCTAGAATAAATGAGGTTCATTTGGCATATAAGAGAATCAGGGGCGTACTAGATGATCTATTCTTGGAAGGCAGCATTGATATTGATACCCTACACTTTTTATCAATGCCAGCCCCGAGAATTCCAACTATTTTTGGCTTTCCGAAATTGCACAAAGGGTTGGTCGATCCGCCTTTCAGGCTAATAGTGGATGGGAGAGGATCTATTACCTACGCATGCGCAAAGTATGCTGATGGTATTCTTAAACCCCTTATCCAGGATGAACCTCAAATATGTAAGGACTCCTGGAGTTTTTTGGAGAATATCAATCAAATGGCGTATAATAAAGATTTTATTTTTCTAGTAATAGATGTTAAAGATTTATACACTGTCATTCCCCAACAGTTGGTTATTGAATGGACCAAGAATTTTATGCTTCTTAAAAAGGCTGATTATGCACTTATTTATTTAGTTGAGACACTGCTATATTTGATTTTGTCTAATAATTATTTGATTTTTAAAGGTCAATTCTTTCTCCAAAAAACTGGGATAGCCATGGGGTCCCATGTGGATGTAGTTTTGCAAATAGTGTTATGGCTTTTTGGGAACACAATTGGCTTTTCAAGAATGAGATGTATCAACAATTTGTCGCATGGTACACTAGGTACCAAGACGACATGTGTATTATTTGGAAAGAGCGCATGAACCAAATACCTGCCTTTAAAGATAGTATCTCACAAATGACGGAATTTCTTGAGTTTACTTATTCTATAGGAGTAGATGAAATCAACTTCTTTGATGTTAAAATTTCTAAAGATAGAGATAATAACAGATTCAAGTCTATGCTTTATAGGAAACCTACACATTCGAACAGTTATCTTCACTTTACTAGCAGTCACACCTATCATCAAAAAAGAGGGGTAGTTAAGGGGCAGTTTGTTAGAGCAGCCAGGATGATTTCTGAACAACATGACTTTATTGGTGAATGTGAAAATATTAAAATAACATTTATTAATAGAGGATATCCAGATACATTAATTGATGAAATAATGAATGAGGTTTTGGTTAAAAGGGAATTTGGATATTTTAAGCCCCTTCTATGTGGGGGAACAATGCGAAGGGAGGAGGATGAGTATACAAATAATATTAACCTGAATTTAAATGATCCTCCAACTATAAATTTTCTTTTCACATACTGTGTTGACCATGAAGCTATCAAAGAAATTATTGTTAAGAATTGGAGTATCATCTTGGAGGATCAAGCTTTGTGTAAAATCATTGGCTCCCAACCAAAATTTACCTATAGAAGAGGTCTTAATCTCAAGAATCTAGTAGAGACGGGTAAAACTAAGAACAGAGTTGTAGGTATGGGTAATTGTGGTATGTTCCCCCAATGCAAACACATTTTGGCTGGTGACAAAATAAATGTCAATGGGAAAACTTATTACATGAATGGTAAATTCAATTGCAAAACAAAAGGGGTTGTCTATGTGGCACTGTGTGAGAAATGTCCCTCCTTTTACATAGGAAGAACTGAAAGGAAGTTAAGAAAAAGAATCTATGAACACTTGTATGCAATAGGGAGGAGGGACTTAACTAACGCGCTCGCTAGACACATTGCTGAACACCCAGATCACTCATTTTTATTTGCGGTTGTTCATCAAGTGAAGAATGACATAATGGATGGCCCTTGGCAGTTACATTTGGAAGAACAAGAAGTGTTTTGGAAAATTAGGACACTTGCCTATCTGCCTCCAGGATTAAACGAACATGTTTCTATCAAATGTATTTTAAAATTAAAAGTTTTGCATAGATAAATTTAACATACAGTCCCCTGGACTCTTTTTATTATCTCTGTTTACATCATAAAGCCTCCATTAAGGGCCATTAAAGTATCTTTAAGGAAGGGTTTTAAGTTAAATATGAAGTCAAATATGACTTGTTTATAATACATTTATATTTTTTATTCTCAATTTTAAATATCATGTATGGATAAATATTTGGAGGTTATAAATGGGTTTGTACATTAACCAATAGGTTGGGGATATATTATCTTTAAGCTTGCTTTTTTGATATGACTAATATTTATATGCAGATGGCCAAATAAGCCATATAGATTATGTATAGTATTTTTCATGTGCACTAAAACATATATTTAGTTTTGTTTTTTCTTTAAGAAAATGCTTAGGTTTCATTCAGTGTGATACCCTAAATTTAATATATATTAACATTTATAGGGAACTCTTTTAATGAGGATTACTGAGTAGTTCTGGCTTTGTATTTTTAATGTTATAACATTTTTCTTTTGATGTTTCTTTTGATATTTATGAATGTGTTTATTTTTAAATGTTAAATTTTGGTTTAATTGGATAATTAATTTATTGGTTTTAATTGATTGTTACAAGTCCTGAAGCTTATAATTACTCGAAGCTGTGTTATGTTGCTGTGTTTGTCTGAAAAAGGTTGGGTAATAACTCTGCCGAAAGCGCTTACATTAATAAACAGTCCGTGTCTTGCTGTTACAGTCCGTTTTCATTTTTTTGCCTTTTTTCATTTTTGTCTTTGTGTTTAAACCTGACTACAATATAAATTGTCACTATGCTAATTTATAAAGCCCAAGCAAAAGATAGTAAATTGGAACTGCTCATAGGACAAAATTATTTTAATTTAATAACTATCAGAGAGGCTTTGAACTGCTTTGAAAATGCATTTTAATTAAGAAATAAAAGAAGTTGCATTAATGAGGGCAAGGTGGGAGTATAGTTTTATATGTACATGAATATTTATATTATTGTTGAGGAAAAGGAAGAAAATGCAGAAATAATTATTATTCTACAGATATTATTCCCTGGGTCACTCTAAGAGTAGTGCTGGCCTATAGAAGTCTTAACCTGAATGTGGAATCAGATGATGCCTTCCTATCCCATTTAAAATCATTACTGCATGGTAAACCAGCACTGACACTGTGCAACTTTGATTACCTGTTATTAAACTGGGAAAACTGGCAAACATCATCTAATTATGTGTCACACTTCTTAGTCTTGCTGAGCTTACAGAGTTTTGAAGAACTGATTAATTTGTCTACCAGAGGAAACAGAATATTGGATTTAGGACTTACGTATATAAGTAGGATAAAACAGAATTTGCAGGTGAGCCACTATTAGGAAATTGTGACCCTGATTCAATTAATTTTAATATTATAAGTTTGCCAATAAATAGAACAGTAAAGCTTACACATGATGCAAATAAGTTAGATAAGGTTAACCAACTGAAAGACATAAAAGCATATTACTGGAGCAATATTACTTTTGGAGGTAATCAGGACTGTGGATGGATCTTTTATTTAAACAAATGTATTAAATATCTTGGACACACTTATACAATTAATGCCAAAACAGGTAATAGCTGTAACCCATTTTACTGGAATAGAAGTTAATGAAACTGTTAAATGTTAAAAAGAAAACCATTTATAGCATGCAAAAGAAATGCAAATTTTATAATAATATGTGGGTAAACACTAGAATTAGAAAGATAAGAAGTGCATATATGGAACTAAAATAAATTAGGAATGTATACTGTTCTTTACAAATTCTAAGGTAAGTACACAAACACAGATTGAAAAGATGTTGTATGCTTAGGCCAGTTTATGACTGCAGGGAAGTTCATAACATCTGTAGACAATATGGCCTGAGTTCTTTAACCAATATGTTGGTATCTTGAAGAGCTCATAGCAATACCTAATTAGGTTTTCAGAAGAAATAACACATTACCTGATAATTCCTCAGAAGATGTAATAGAACAATATGACAAAAACAACATGCTCTGTGGCCGTGATAATCCTCCAGGAACTCCTTTGTAAAATCATATCTGTATTCAATTAATTTCTATAGGTAGCCTTGTAATTGAGTTAGATGCCACACAGTACCATTTTCATGGCATATAGCAAATTAAAGATGTCTAATTAAAGGCAGTTTGTCTCACATCAGTAGTATAAAAGTGCCTTGAACAGTGCCTTTTTCAAAGTTTGAAAGGAGCACAGAAATATGCACAGTATAGATTTATGAAGTGGCATTCTACTCTAACAAAATTTTACAATCAAGTGACAAAATATATATACCAGGGAAAACCAAGTGTCATAGTAAATCTAGATGTTAGTAAAGCTTTTGACGCTCTACTACAAAAAATCTTTTTAAAGACACTTCGCCTGTTAAAGCTTGATCAACATGTTAGTCACTGAATTCTAATCTGGTTTAAGGGTACAGAGCAAAGGGTATTGATTCAGGAAGTAAAATAAAGATGAAGAAGAGTAACAGCTGGTGTCCCACAAGAAGCAGATAAGATTTTCCAAAATCATTAGATATGTGTTATTTAAATATATTGAGGCCTGCAGAATCTGAGTTGTCATATATACTACTACTACTACTACTACTAATAATAATAATAATAATAATAATAATAATAATAATAACAATAATAATAATAATATAACTAAATTAAATGGATACTTATCCAAAATAACTTCATGGGTATGTGTAGTTGATTTAAGCTTTAATGTAAGCAAGAGTAAATAAATGCTGTATAGGGAAACTGAAGGTGTAACAGTTAAGTTTAATAGCCAACAACTAGAAATAGTTATTAGTATTAGATATCTAGGTATAGAAGTAGATTACAGATTTTCATTCAAGAACCAAGAAATATGCTGCAAATATCAAGACAAGGGTACTGACACAAATAGGACTAGCATGATTGGGTTATGAGGGTGGCCTAATGGTTAAGGTGTTTGTCTTACAAACACAAGGTGCAGGGTTTGAGCTTCACAAGGGATAATTGGCTAGGCTTAAAATGGCTTGCAAAGGCAGTTAGCTTAGTACTAATCTGATTTACAGCAACTTGAGTTAGTTCAATGAAAATTTACAAAATGACCAAGGGGACAAAAGAATAATGAATACTTAGTCATCAAAAACTGGATTTATCCAGTAAGGGGCATAGAATACAAAGGGGAAAACAGTTCTTAGGTTGCAAATAAAAAATAATGCAATTTTAAGAAATTATTTAGGATTAACACTAACTTGACAATAGCCTACCATTTATCCAAGGGAACCAATGCACAGAATTTACAGGGATAAGACAATGAAAAGTGTGTCTCTCAATCACACACTCCCTGCAAATTGCCATTCATTAATCAAATCCACCTACTATGATGTGACATTAAGCAAATTATTAAAATCAGTCTTATAGCAAGAACAAAAGATGGTCACAATATGGATGCATGATAAGGAAATGTATACATTTTTGAGACAAAATGAAATTACTGGAGCTGCTTATTGCTTTAAAATCTTGGAGTTATAGAAGAGAGACAGAGAAAACTTGTTATGGTAGCTACTGCTTCAATAGACATGTATATGCAAAAGGCTGTTCTCACAGCCAGTAGACAAAGAGGTGCAAGACATAGCCTGCAATGCCACAAGGTAATCTTTCCTTGTCCTCCATGACACAGGAAGACTGAATGATTACCAAGTGGACAGAGGCACTCTGGAAGAGATAGCTGAAATATCTTACTCTCATATGCAGACTCAATTGATGTGTGGAATAACCATCCCTATGGATACCATGGTACATGCAGCTTTTTGAACTTTGGATACAGGAACCATCCAGTGATCAACAGGGGACATGCTAGCTATATGTAATGCATCTGCCTCAAGTTTACTGCACCAATTTCTTGATGCCATGCTTCAGATGGTAGGGACCATATGTGATCCCCACATACCACAGAAGGCAAAAATAACACCACATAGTCAATTTATGACATGACCTGTCTCCTTGAGCTTATGGGAGCCCTTACTTGTACCCATATTGCAATAAAGTACCATCCTGTGAAACAGAGATAACAGTATATTGGCCATAAGGGATTCTATACTATCACCTCCCAAGTGGTCTGCAATGCAATGGATATAATGTATGCCAGTAGTTACCCAGGCTGTGCCCATGATTTCCGCATCTGAGACATGTGCAAGTTATATTCACAATTTTTGTGGGGTGATATTCTACAGGAACATCTTTTTGCTAATGGTGGATATGCCGTAGACCCTGACTCATGACACCAATAAGAAACCCACAGACTATTGCCGAGAACCCATACAGCATCACACTGTGACAAACCTGAATCATTGTCAAACTATTGTTAAGATATCTTAAGACCTACTTCCACTATCTAGATGTGTTCAGTGGTGTCCAGCAGTGTAATCATGAAGTATGCCTACATGCAGTAAAATATATGCAGTATGAGCACTACTACATGACATAATGGTAAGGAGACATGTACAGCAGGTGAGAAAGGCATTCAGGAAAAGGAAGTCTCAGAGTCGGGGCAAAGGCTGTACATGATGACAAATCTATGGAGCATTCTATTGCAGGGGTTAAGCAGGACAGGCAGGAATGCACAGTACATAGTAGCACTATGGGGTAATGTCTAGTTCACAACCATGGGCCAAAGTCAACAGAACATACACCAGAAACAAAGATGCAAGCAATAATATAACCATGCTATACAGTGCTATGCATTTACTGTCCACATTGTGCTTCAGATACACTGTCTAGGTTACAGGTACTGAATACACATGCCTCAGCACCTTACAAATATGTCCAGTGTTCACGTGGCC
The DNA here is from genome assembly GCF_019279795.1 of Protopterus annectens. Taxonomy (NCBI): domain Eukaryota; kingdom Metazoa; phylum Chordata; order Ceratodontiformes; family Protopteridae; genus Protopterus; species Protopterus annectens. The sequence goes on along the minus strand of NC_056728.1, from coordinate 1,018,668,791 downwards.
TATGTTATGTGCCATCCACATTGTGGTAAATCCGTCCACATGGTTGCCAGCATTTCAGCAGCAGTCAGTATGAAATGGTATCAGGTGTTGCAATGACACACAACAACATATTTCCTGCAAAGGAAAACATGCAGGATAATGGTATGTCCAGAGCAGTTCACATGCTGTGTGTGTTTATGGTTCACAGCAGCACAAATACTGCCTCTACCAAACATATTGATGGCTACAAGTGCTTTTCAATGGATCATGTCTGTCTCCTAAACTTCATAAGTGTTAGGGGCCCAGCAGTGCAGCTGACTGCCATTGTATGTTAACTACCCTGACAGTGGCATACATTATGAATGTCAGCTACAGTTTGTCTGCCTCAACACTGTACTCAGCTATTATATGTGCCCTGACATCAGTTTGTCTGCGCAGCCTAACATTAGGCTGATGCCTGTAGTAGGACATATCTCACGATGACAGTACAAATCCCTTGTATTATCCACATAAATCTCCCTATGTGGGTATATGTGGAAGTGCCCCCAAACAATCCCAACCCAGAAATTCATCACCATTGTACAGCTGTAGTAAGTGCCAGACCATAAATGATTCAAAAGCCATATGATCATCCTTTACTAAAGTACTCCCTGAAATAGACAGCACATTTGTGTTTATCATAACTCCCCCTGGAGCACTGCCAGGCCAACAAATGTAGTTAATGGTACTTTAAGGCCTCCTTACCCTTCACACACATAAACACACACACACACACACACACACACACACACACACACACACACACACACACACACACACACACACACACACACACACACACACTCTCTTCTTCACAGCCATACTCCATAGCAAGACGTAATTGATAAAGGCGTATGGATACACACCCTTGCAGTAACAACATTAAGGCCTGTGAATTACATAGTTCATTACACTGATACTCCTAATAGAAGCAGGTCACAAGTCCTCCAGCAGAAGAGTAAAAAAATACAGCTGCTTCTCTGACTGTCTCATCAGCATACAGACCTGTGCTATACAAAAGATTCAAACTAGGTAACGTCCACTGGACAGCTGCACCCACCTTTACAGTCTATAATATGATATATGGTTGTATATCTCAGTTACATACAATCTTATAGAACATTTAACGTGAGACGTATGAAAAATATGTATAACACATACATTTCTTATATGAGTACAGGGTTTCTACATTCCATGTACTACAACAGATATCAAATCAAACCTTCTTATATGGTACTTAAACATATCCGGTACAGCATTTATAAGTTTCACCATGTTACAGACCCCTAACCCTATCCATATACTGCCACCAGAATTCACCTATTGTCAGTTACACTCACAAACCAAATCCCATTCCCCAGAACAGTGAAATAGTATACACCTATAGCACATGTAAAAAGCAGCAGCCAAAATGTGCATGAACTATTCTGCAGTCACTTACTTCACATGCACTGTTGCTAAATTAAATAAATTGCACATTTCTGCAAGAACAATGTCACTCTGCTGCTTCCTCCAAAGCAAGTTCTGCAGACTTACGAGCAAACTAATTGCTGCATCTATTTATATTCCACAGTATTGAAACTCCTAGTATGGTCATTATGCTAATTAGTTTATTTAGAGCAAGTATCTTTGAATATCACTTTTTCTGCACATGACTGAAGCTGCCTCATTCAACATTGTGCACTTGCATGTGTACCCGCAAAGGCAGTGTGGATGAGTGTTGGGTTGGTGGGTAAATGACACTGGTGTGGAATTGGCTAAAGCTATTGCATTATAATGACCTGTAGAGGAGCTAAGGAGTAGAAATGGACATATATGTCAGTATCGACCTACTATTATATTCAGTACATGCCACAGTTTACACCTTATGACTATCCTGCCAAAGCATGTCTATGTGCACAGTAGTATGGTAGCACCATGACATATCATACAAACTGACTTCACACTGCTGCACATCAATTGCTGGCCACAACACTGTGCATGGACATAAGAGGGCTACCATATTCCTGTGCACTGTGATCAAATAAATGTGTTTGGCTCCTGAAGGAAGCCTAGCTGGTAGGGGGTTCAGATGGTGCACTCAGGAGACCAAAATACTCCTGTACCTTATTTATTTATTTTGCTTTTGTTAAGTGCAGTAGTCTCACTAGGCATGAGAACTCCATTTAATTGAAAACCTGGGGAGAAAAATTCCACAATACAGTAAAATACTATAAAATAGCATTTAATATGATGTAAACATGCAAAAAGTGTTGCATATGAATTTTCAATACAGGATCAGATGCACTATAACATTTAACAAGGTAAGAGCATGTACAGACATTGTATATGCATTTATGTTAGACAGTCATATGTAATTAGACAAAATAGAACATTATATGGTTGAATAACAATTTAAGGGGGAAGCTGCAGGGATTACGTACAACCAATTGGGTCACCATGACAGTCATACTTATATTCATAAAATACGAAGTAAGAGATGACGGGTTGCTAAAGAGGGAGAAGAGAGGCCGGATGGAGTGAGGTGAATATGAAAGGAAAGAATGGTTAGTGAGGGTGATACAAACGGAGTGAGGTGCTTATAAAGGAAAATGTTGATTAGTATGGTAAGTAGAGACAGAAGGAGAAATGAATAGGGTTGGGAGAGACAGGGGTAGAGGGTAAGGGAGACACAAATAAACAGTATTCAATTCTGTATGAAGCATGTATGTAACAATGATGGATGTAACTGATTAGTGAGGTAGACAAAGACAGGAGGATAAATTTGTGGGTTTGAGAGAGACAGAAGTAGAGAGTGAAGGAAAAGCAAATAAAGGATATTGTATTCAATAAAAAGCTGGTTGCAAGCTGAGTGATGAATATGTGCATAGTTGTCATCTGGGATTTGATCATAAGCAGAGCCAAGATTGTTTGTATGCTCCTTCTGACTTGATTTAAAAGTTTGGATCATGTTAAACTATTGGACAGGGGAAGGAATAGAATTCCACATTTTGGAAACACGGCTGAGAGTTGTGATTTATTAATGCCAAATCACATTTGGTCTTGAGAGCATAGAGTTCTTTTTGGGCTATAATAATGGATAAGTGTTTTTTATGGCTGGGCATTTACCTGGATTGTATATTAGGTTGAGTAAAACTGAAAGGAGAAATAGATGAAGGCAATCAAAAGTACTGTCAAATTTAATGGCTTAAGGGCTTTGCAGTGTTGAGCTTGTTATGTGAGCTTTGCTGCAAATTTTCTGATGTTGTTGTAACATTCTAACATTGTCCAAGTTTAGTTCTTTGGATTACTGACAATTCAGTGAGAATACAAGTAACGTATAATAGTGTTGGGAGCAAGTCAATTTTAACCATTGCTTCCCTAGATTTATCTGTGAGGAATGGTTTAGCTCTATGAAGCAGGCAAATTTATCATCAGACTTTTTGATTGCTATTTGGATGGGAATATTGTATTTCAGCTTATTATCAGCAATAACTCAGAGTTTTGTACTTTGCACTAGGTCAGTTTTTCTAATGTTAGCTGAGATGATGTTAAACTGACCTTTGCTATGTGAATATGATTTGGGAGTGAATAGGAATGGTTTTGCTTTTGAAGGGGTTTATCTAATCAGGATTTTCTGAATGAAAAAGATTTTTGGGACAGATCCTATAGTCTACAGGGGCTAGGGGTGTAGCAGATTAAAGTAGAGCCATAAGTATATTATATTATAGCAATAACCCACATCTGGGTGTGGGTAATGCTGGATTTACCCATGGTTGGTATGTTGATGCTATCTGACATGAGTCAGTCTATATTAAGGTCCTCAAGAATTAGGGTTTCCTGTGGCATGTTGTGATGATGGCCAATATAATAGGTCTTCTGCGATGCAGATATTTTTAAAAAGAGGGGTGCAAACTGCAGTAATATGCAGGCTCTTATATGAGATCAGTTTTAGAAAGGATATTGGAAGCTCTACATTAATAAATTAAGGACCCTGATATCAGTAGATGATGGTGTCTAGTTTGTTAAGGTATATGATGCCCATCCAACCAACCCTTCTTGCTACATGGTTTTATGCACGGAGACCACTGACAGCACCTAAAGTGGAACTCTTCTAAGGCTTCTCAGTACAAAAATGATGTCTAGCACCATCTTGCCATAGAGGTGACTCTTGTCACTGGCACCAGCCAGTCTGGGACTTCAAGAAGTGCCATCTCAATCTTCTACACCAATGGGAAGAAGAGGTAAGAAAAACTTACCTATGTAAAATAAGTCATTGTACTTTTATTTTACGCATATTTAAAACTGACCTTGCCAAACATTTAGTTCACAATTTTTTATTACTGTTGTTTTCAGTCCCTAAGTAGATAGAGGATAACAGGCTCATATTTTGGAGGGTGGAGCATTCATCCAGACACTATACCAAGTATGACTACTGTCATCCCATAGATAAGTTCTGTATACCATAGCATGAGTATGTTACCTAATGTTATATTATGTAAAGGTAGGTACAACTTCTATAAGTGACAAAACTGCATGCTGCTTGACACACCCCCCCGTATGTATGTTGGCATGATACTCAACATGTACATATGACATGATATGTTTAAGGGACCATGCATTCCTCATTGGCAAACATATGCCTTGACTGACATGCCCATACATCACATCCATGGATATAAAGCGTCAAACATGGAGGTTTGTTGGATCACTACCATGCTCTGTGCGTTGCCGTGGGTCTATATCACATAATCGAAAGCTGATAACTCCAAGGCTCAAAACTGCAAACTTCAAACCTTGAAAGCTGACAACATCGAATCCATCAAAAAAAACCCTAATTACCCAAAACAAAAAACAAAATGCTCTATGCAGGGGGGCAAGCCCCCCTGCACCCCCTACACCCCCAGCTACTTAAATATACCAACTCCGAGATCACACTATAATGCAGTAAAGGGAAATCTTCTCTTCCTGCACTCTATGGCGATATCCGTTCTACAGTTTGACATTTTTTTAACTTTAAAGTTAGAAGTTCAGTGTTTTGTGCTTTGGAGTTATCAGTTTTCGAGCTTATAATATGAACCCCATTGCCATAGACCAGGAGGTCCTATGGCATGGAGGTTATACATCTCACCAAACTGGCCATACATCAGCTCTCTGAATCCCCTTGCTTATGTCACTTTGAGCTGGCTTACCCACATCAATCATGCATAATAATTGCTCATAGTAAAGTTCTGCTTACATTTCAGTAGTTGACCACAGTATGCTGACAGCTGCCTGTGTTATGGGAGAGGAACCTTTTGTCAGTGAGTTCATTGATAAACATGGGAAAGAACTGATAAATCTTATTGAATATTTGCTAATTTGGGATCTACTGGCTCTTTTACTATGAAACTGCTGTACAGTGGTGATAAGGGAATCTGCCCCTTTTCTACTGTAGTGCAATCTCATAGCTGGTATATATAATTAGCAGGGGGTGTGGGATGCAGTGTATTTTTTTTTATCCTTTGTGGGATTGTTTTTGATCCTTTTTGGATTAATGTTTAGTGCTTTCAAGAATAAGGTTTTGATCATTGGTGGATTGACAATTTCCAATTTTGGTGGAAGGTTATACTTCTCTGTGTTATATCCACTGTTTTGGTGCCTTTGACACAACACACTACCATGATGTGACTGTTGGCCAGCAGAGTTTGTAACAGTGTCAGTATCCACATAGCCTTTCTTTGTCCCTATTCCATTCACACATGCTCAAAGACACACTTACACATGACCTCTTATAGCCAACAGCACCATATAGATGATAGTGACACACAACCCATAAGGACATTAGTACTATGTGACTACATCCTTGTACGCATATCTTCTAAAAAGAACATATGAAATTCTATACCTAGTAACTATTGGCATACCATGAATCACTGCATAGATGTTTAATCTTCCTGTAGGTACCTATAAGGCTAATAGTCAGATGCAGACATAACACTGTTTTTGCTTTTTCTATTTTTTTTGTCCCAATTCCTCTTTTGTGCATTTTATTTGATGCTTGTATTATTTCTGTGCATTTATGTTGCTATTCTATTCACTGTCAGCCACAGCGGTCCCTGTGCCAATATTGTGGTAATGGCCTCTACTCCAGTATTCAGCTCTGCATTCTCCTGCAAGCTCACCCTCTGTCTCCTGGCATGCACCTCCATTGAGTGATATAGGTCATGTGGCAATGGGATGACATGGAGATGTCCTTGTTGGCCTCTAGCATCTGAGCACCTGAGGAAGGTAAAGTAACTCCCACTGGTGACACTAGTAATAAGTAGTATTGTGCTTACTGACTGGAGATGGAGAAGGTGATGGCATCATACCTGTCACCTGTCCAGATTTTTGTACATATTCTTGGTCTGTTCCTCATAAAATTTGTGGTTTTTCTGGCAAATCATTGAAGATCGACATCACTAAATAATACTAAATAATGGCAGCCATTTGAGTTTCCGATTTCATATCCCTCAGAATATATATAGTAGTTCAAAACCTGTTATTCTAGCAACTTTCTAAGTTTATAGGAGCAATATTTAAAATCTGTAACTATATTTGGGCCTTTGTCCCCCCACCATTATTTCTGGCTTTGTCCAGTTTTCTTGTGCTGAGAGGTTGAGAGGTATGGATAGCAGTGTTTATGGAATGGCTGACTGATGCCTGCAGTGGCTGCCAGGAGACCACCATTTTAAGACTAGCAGAGTTGAATTGCTGTATAATACTAACTAATATTTCATCTGACAGAGGTCCCAGAGAGATAGGCTGCCAAAGCAGGGACTGATCTCTGATTGGGTCCTATCCTTCTCACCATTAAAAGGAGATGCAATTCCACTCTACCCCAGTCATGGTTCCCTTTCCTTGTGTCTCACCTCTCTCCCCTGTTAGTAGTCCAATGTTCTCTATCACCACTTGTCCACCTTCTGTCAGTATGTGTGTCTATTCATTTTTAACATTCCTGTCTGTGTCAGAGTCTCTATTTTTTTGTGACAAATGTTTGTTTGTCTGCCACTCCTTCCAGGTTTATATCCTCTTTCTGCCCTATCACTCCACCTTGCATTCTTTCCAATCAACTATTCTTGAAAAAAATGGACACCTACCCCTAACAAAAAAAAAAAAAAACCTACTCACACTCTGTGCTACCACTATGTTTTTCCCTGTACCCTTCTGTGTGTTCTTCTGCTCGTTCTTCCTCCTTTCTGACTTTCCTGTACTCCAAGTTCCTCCCCATTTACATAATAAAACTTCATAGGGACCTTGCTCTGAGTCACATAGTGTGGCTTGTAGTATTTTACACAGTGCTGAGAGGTTTTCAGTGTGAATGTGCATATCCTCATGAATATAACAAACATACTACTGCTCCACACTTTTCTGTTCACTGGTACTGCCATTTATATGGGTGGATTTTTAATTCAATTATTGAACAAGACACTAAATGATAGGTTCTACAAAAAGTGCTCACATACCATTAGCTTGCAACATGCTTCTCTGCTGCCATTCATTTGTATTGGCAAGTGAACTAACTCCCACCTTCCCAATTCCCATGCACTACCAGAAGTCTAACCCTCTCTCCCAGAATCCTGACCCTAACCCTAAAAAAAACTCTAGATAACTCACTAAACCAAGAATCCCCCTCGGTTCCCTAACTCTAACTATGAGCTAACTCCTGGTTGGTCCCTAAACTAAAATCACTACCGATCACTCCCTAATGCTCAAATCCCCCTCCCGTCTCTAACCCTAACTCTGAGCCAATTCCCAATTGCTCCACAAACCTAAAATCCCCTCCATAACCCTAATCTAGTGCTAACTCCAGTCATACCCTAGACTTAAAATGCCCCTCCTCTCCGTAGCCCTAACCTATCACTAACTCATGGGCACTACCTAAACCCCGCTACCCATTTCCTTCCCTGTTTAACAGTTCCATAACCAGACCTTGATGCCATCCATCTGCTGCAGCAGCTAATTTTCTGAACTCTCAAGTTTGAGCAGCTGTTTAGCCAGATAAGAAGACATGAAAAAAGATTCTTGAGCTCCTGCCTGCAAGTTCCTGGATTTCAAGCAGCTGGGGTTTGATGACTGTAATGGTCCCAAATCATAGTTACCTTTGGTGAATGCCACACACTGAAGTAGCCCCTATGTTGCCTTGACAATCATGTATTTCAATCCCGGCGCATATTTAACTGAAAAATTGTCAGTGGGAATACCTTTGATTTTCTGATAATAATTTATCTGATAATAAAGAATTTGATCAACTGTGGGTTCTATGGCAGCAGTAAATATCCATGAAGAAACAGGATGCCATTGTCTGACTCAGTGAACTAATATGAAGATATTTTATAATTTATTTTCATTAAAAGCTGGTTTAATATTGGAATATAGTGTGATTATAATGTTAATATAATGAAATGAATGCTTCCATTTTTCCAGAGCATTAAACAGAGCTTCTTTTTAATGTATTATTTTGCAACATCAATAGAATGTGATACAATCCCACACAAATGTTAATACTGAGCCTTTTATGTGCTGTACCTGCAAGAACGTGTAAAGGTTTGAAAGTACTTCATTTTTAAGACACCTGTATTGTCAGTGCAGTATTACTTTTGTTTTCATTCCCTTGTGTACTGTTGTCCATTTACAAGTACCTTAAAATGACTAGACAATTCTTAGTGTAACTATTAATACTGATCCCAGTGAGCCCTTCCCTGGTGTTAATTAATGCCTACACTAACTATGCACTACTCTGACTGACAGACAACACAAGCATAATTCACACTTTCTTCCTCCTAATATTAGTTTTCCTACTGATTTTCTTGCAGACTTAAATATTGAGGGGGATTTGTAAAGGTTGCCATAAAGTGTAGGCTATTTGTATATCTTTCTCAGTGACTAGAAAGTACAGAGCATGTAGTAGGGGTGTTCTTGAATACAGATCATGTACACAATGTACTCAGTGTAGGTGTTAATGAATCTGCATGCATAACTATTTAAATAGCTTTATACTGAACTGTTTTAAATGAAAGACTAGAAACTACTTTTATGTTTAGGGTATTTTTTTGAAAACTTTGTAATATTTTTGACACAATAACCTTCAGTATTCACCCATATTACTGTTCATAGCATAGTGCAGTTTTAAAACTTTTAAGAAATCCCGAGAATTTATGCTACATACTTAACTGCTCAGTAGCAGACGTCTGTTATGACTGAGCCAGATGGTATTTTGATGAGCAGTGTGTATAATACAACTGAACAAATATCAGTTGAAACAACTTCCTTTCACAGCCACAAAATGTATCCTGATAAACAACTTGCCAGGTTACAACTCATCAGCTTACTACTCCCTGGCATATTTTTCCATTTGTATTATTATAAAACAAGAGCATGTACTCTCCTGCTTATTTTTTTATCCTTTTAGGTTATTCTTTTCCTTAATGTTGCACAACAGTGGGATTAGTAAACATAAGTAAAGAGGGATGGAATAAAGTTGTGATATGACACATTCAGTGGGGCTTATACTTACAACAACAATGACATTGTATTTTTGCAGTGAACTGGCAAGTCTTCAAGTTGCAACTGAGTAATGCTTTGTCAGGGGAGCTGGGAATTGGGACTTTGTAGGGAATGTGTAAAAAATTCAAAAAAGAAGCCCTGTTGGTCAGCTTTGATCACCATAAGCAGATAAACCTTATATTCTGTACACAAGTGAGCTAAAACATGAATAATATATATAGTTAAGGCTTATTACCATTACAAAATCAGTTTAAGCTGCATATCTTCTCCAATGCACAGGCACTGCTAAACCCTCTAAAAACTTGCAAAGCCCAATCACTAGTTTCCATTGGCATAAAGTTTTGCTAGGTCCACAGGTATCAGTTCAGCTTCCTTGTACTTATCTAATAAAACATGTTAGTACATATGCACAAACACGCTTGACATGAATCACACTGTCTTGACTGTAAACAGGCACATTTATTTTCAAGATAATCCCCCCGGATTCACTATCCTTCCATGCAGAACTAGCTTAGTCCTGCACAGAAGTGGACATTTAGGAGCAGGACGGCAGTGTGCCATGCATATTAATGAAGGCGCTGCCTGAGCTCCTAACCTTACACTGAGTGTGTAAAAGTGCAGGGGGCATGTCTGAGAGCAGAGCTCTCAGAATATACATGCCCCTGCAATGAAGAACAGCAGACAAGTCATAAAATAATGAGTGAGACCACTCATAGGTGTACGCATACCCCCAGCAACATCCCCCACGTGTACAAGAGCAATAGTTAAAACAAATATAAAGTTTTTTTTTTTTTATGAAACAGATTAAATTTAACCATGGGTGCATGGGTTTGGTTAATGCAGCTTAACTGGCACAAGAGAATAAAAAGCAAGATATATGCAGCTGAAACAATACAGCAATAGTCTAGTGGGCAGAGCATTCACCTTATGAGCAGTCATTCCTGGTTCAAGTTCCACTCCAGTGCATTTCATTTTCCATGCCAAATCACTGTATGACCAATATTTTTAGTTGTATAACCTACTAAATAACATATATTTGTGAACTTGAGTAGTGCATTAAATGCAGATGTGAGGTGTCAGTGTCATAATGTTGCAAAGTCCACAGATAATCACACGTACCTCATACAGCATATGTGCACAGGAATCAGGGATACAAATGGAAGGTAAAATGTGTAACGAATGATAATTCTATACAGTTTCCAAATCCACCACCTTCCCAAGAATCATTAGACAGTACTGTTTAAATTAGTGCAGTGGTAAGTGGGAGTAAGCACTAGTAAGCAAGTGTAAACACTATTAAGCAGTAGTGAGCAGGAGTAAGCATATTTAAGCACTAGCAAGAGAGTTTAAGCCCGTTTGCACAGGGGTAAGCAATGCACACATAGGTTAAGCAATATTCAAGCTAACTCTCTGTAAGCATATTTAACCGGAGGTTAGCATAGCTAATCCTCGTGCAAACCCACGCAAACCTGCTTATAATTGCTTAAAAGTGCCTTAATCACTCTGTATGCAACAGCCGCTGTCCTGGCCAGAAACAAAATAAATAGCCTTTGCAGGTCTTAAACCCAGGACCCTGTACACTACAGTGACAGTAGTTAACCACTAAGCCATCAAAGCAGTACATAAGACTGAGGTATCACCAAACAGATCCTCACTATAGGAAATTCAAAATGAACATGTGAAAGGAATCTATATAGTCCTATGTTGTATAACCTACTACATAATATAAATATGTGAACTGGAGTACTGCATTAAGCCCAGATGTGAGGTATCATTGTAATAAAGTGTTGATATCTGCTAATAAACACAAGGACCCCATACAGTGTATGTACACATGAATCAAGGATACCAAACACATATATAACATGTAATGAATAATAAATCAATGCCAAACAGCAAATAGTATGCACATTAAAAATTAAGCAATGCTAAACAATGCACAGCCCAGCTTACTAGGTGTAAGCAATGTGTAGGACAGCTAACTCAATTTGCCCATTGGTATACCCCTTTAAGCAATGCCAGCCTTAGGTAAGCAGGTTTTCCCATAGCTTAGCCTTTTCAAAACCATCCAATCATGGCAAAGTGCAGGAAATCGGCTTTATTTAAATATAACAGGTGAGAATACATCTCATAACTAGTTGTAGCTTCCCCTTGTAGGCACTATGTCTGGAATGGAAGAGGGTGTGTGCTTTTTGGCACAGCGCTGGGGCATCCAGGAGTCCAGAGTCATGGCAGGAATCCTTGTCATAGACCATGAGCAGCGACTGCTGTAGGGCCAGAACCAGGGTTCCCAATATAAAGCAGAAGCCTGGGACTGTCTCGCCGGTGACCTCACCAGTGCCACTGGCATACCCCAAACTGGTGAACATGTCAGGTATCACTATGCCAACTTGAAGCGGTGAAAAGGGGATCTCTAGGATCAGTGGATCCAAGAGGCTAGGAGGATAGAGGAGGTCCCAGCTGTGTGTAAGTATCACTCCACTACCTGTTTAATAATTGCCAGCTCGTTTATATTATGGATAGGTATGGCTAAATATTCCTTTTATGTCCTTCACAGTGGCAAGTGAGTGGGCTGCAAACGAGGAGGCCCATGGATGTAGCTTGGAGAGGTGCAACATAAATAAAATGTGTAGGAATGTTTGTATATAACTGGTGTAATCCCAAGATGTATATAGTACAACTGAGAGAGACATAGACAGAAAATAGTAAACAGGCAGACAAAAAAATCCAACTAGCACATGCAACTGAGACATGAGCTGTTGTATTTTTAGCACACAAAGCCATGGTTCGAATCCTGGGAGTGGTAGTAGGCTGCATACAGAATCATATGCCAGATGTTTAGGCAGCAAACAAGAAATACAACTGATTGTAACACATCTATAAGAACAAATCTGTCACTCTAGCAACTCCCCCAAATGTTATGAGAGTAATAAGCCAAGTATGTCCCATCTACACCCCCTTGTTGTCAAGCTGTGACCACAATGTGCACACTAACAGAGTGAGATGCATGTGCATAATACTAATGTGGAATCTGGTAATTTGTGCAGAACATTCAGGTAGTGCTAACAAATATTGTTCCCACAGGTCCGTCAGATATGAACACTGTGCCTAGAAATAAAAGACTGATACCCTGTACTGGTACTGTTTACTCTGGTATTGTATGCCAATGTTATTGTTGCAGTTGCACTGAATAATAAGGTATTACTCATCACTGTCACCCAGACTGTGCTACATAATATAACTGTCTAGGAAATCCTGTATAAGTGTGTTGTAAGTCACTAAAAGTATAAGAGGGCAAACGTCTAAATATGTCCCAGTTCACCTGCATGTGGTCAAGACATGCCCAGAGTCTGTGCAAAAAAAGATGGACAGATGCATGCATAACATCAACCTGGAATCTGGGAGTATATGTAGAAACAGTTAGTTAGTGTTAACAAACAATTCTTCCAGAGGTATTCCAGGTAAGAGGTGTATACTGCCGGTAAAACCAGTTCATGTGTATAGTTATCGACAGCCATACCACAGTCCAAAGTAAGGCAATAGGGTAGTGTACTAATACTTGTAAGGTACAGATAACAGTACTAACTAGGAAAGTAATGTGAACTACAGGAATATACTACTTGCTAATTGACATCTTTCTCCCCCCACCAC
>NC_056728.1:1018545615-1018650615 GCF_019279795.1 Protopterus annectens | reverse complement strand
CATCATGCACCCACTTCAAAACTTTACTAAAAGCGCACCTAAAAACATGCTGGCTATGCCCTTGCAACTCCCACTCTAATATCACACACCCCATCCAACCACTACCTGTCTTTCCATCCCACTAACTACCTTGATTATAGGAAGCTCAGATGCTCATAAGTCTAGTACTTATTATACAGCAGGAACTTCTTATTGTAACATGTGTTAATGTCTGTTATGTACTTCACAAATAAAGATTCTAGTTGTCTACTGATGTACTATGTTCTTCATCTGTAAATATGTTTGCAATTAATTGCTATGTTAAATTGTTAATAGCTATGTAATCCAATGTAACTACTGTCTGTTTATTTTAACTGTGGAGCTTTTCTCCCCGGGCCTCCGCTGAAAATGGACTTACGTCCAGTCGGACACTCCCGGTCAACAAATGTAAATAAATAAATAAATAAATGTCATATAGCTGTTTAGACTCTGAAATACATATAAATAGATTAATGCAACTGTCAAACAGACAAATTAATACAGTAGTCTGGAAAGAATTACATATGTTGCTGTCCAAGCCAAGACCTTCAAGTAGTATAACAGTAAAGACAGACTGGGCCACAGGATAACAATCAATCAGCAGTATGTAATGCAGATGTATAGTTCAGCAGCCTCTATCTACACTCTGCACACAATCCCTAGGGGGTAAAGACCTCAGATGACACAATGGATGTATCTGTTAGATAACAAGGCATAACTGAAACCATCACAATCACACTGACAAACATAACAGTCTGTATGGCAGGAAGCAATATGCCTGCATTTACCCAAGGTGAATTGCATGGTAATGTACATCCAGATACCTTAAGCCAGCTTACCCCTGATACCCCCACATGTTGTAACAGCCTAGGTTAGTTATGTTGCATCCCCCCATAGACTGACATACAGGGCCATATACCATTGTTACATACACTGGCCTCTGGACTGCATGAGGGCACACATGTATTGTGCAGATGAAGCCCACACATATATGGACCCAACCCCACAATATGTGTGGGGCCCACAACAGCAGCGAAATGATGGCAGGAATGGCAGCATGGCATACTCACAGGCCACTACATAACAACCCCTGACAGCATGTCATATGGACAAAGCCTGGTATGCAGATTGAGGACAGAGGCTGGAACACAGGCCCATATGTGAAATAGTGTTCTCATACACTAAGCAAGTCACTGGTTTTACAGGATAGTCTGCAACATACCCTCAGTCAGGAATATGAAATCAGAAACACAAATGGATGTGGCCATGTACTGATAGCACTCAACACACACACAGCCAGTGATATATCTGACACAAGACCTGTGTGTTGGACAGGCAAAACATAACACGCACACCTATGCCCATCAAGTGGATAGGCACACAGTTGAGAGCTATGCAGACAGACTTCAGTCCATGTTAAACTAGTATGTACACACAAACCCTGTAACAATGGTGCTATACAATGCATACAACAACAGTACACACACTCTCTGTTTGTAGTTCTAGAACCTCATACAAATGTGTAGCTGGCCTGAGTGTGCAAGTCCTCTTGCAAGAGGTATTGCTACCTACTGTCTGTAACACTGCTGCCCACACACAGGAAGGATGTCCACCATACAGGAAAGGTAAAGGGACCACACCCATATGATGTAGGGATTTATAGTAGTGGGTTACCATGACAGTGGTAATTGACAGTACTACACAGCTGGCTGCTGCAATCTATTCCAGGCAGATCAATCCATTTACTGGATAGAGAGAGAGAGAGAGAGAAAGAGAAAGACGCAGAGAAATAAAGTGAAAGAGAAAACAAACTGAAAACATACAACAGTTCCTTCACCGCAACAACACCAGAAAATACAACAAAGGAAGCAGGCTAAGGAGTGAAAAAAAAATTACCTCCTACAAAAAAACTATCCACAACAGACCTCAATAGTCCTCATCCCCACAACAGGTATGTGAAGAATATATGCATGTAATTGACTGTAGTACCTGGTCCATAATACTGGGGTAGATGATGTGGAATGATATACATGTGCCATCAGATGTTGCTGTTGTAATGATCTTCAGCTGAAGAACTGCAATGGACATTAGAGTCTGTCCCTGTGGGTAGTGGGCCATACCCGTCAACTGTGTAGAGCAGCACCGAATGACAAGATGTACGCCAATATAGTGTGTGGTGTGTGATAGAAGGGATGTATATTACTGTGGCCAATAGCTGGTGGTGGAAGTAATGCCATAATGATGGACACATGGGTTCCACAGCCCACCACTTGCAGGACACTGAGGATAACATGTATTGCAGCATGCTGAAATGCCATAGATGTGTAATAGCATTACCCTCAATCTGACCCTATATATACCTCCCTAATGTTAGGTTGTGTCCATATGTGGCACCTGTCTGTGTTGAAGCAAGGCAGAACAGTGCAGCTATGCAGGAAGGAGTTTTGAGATTGTGGACCTGATGTCTGAATGTACCCCATATATAGGTATGTATATGTGCACACACACACACACATATATATATATATATATATATATATATATATATATATATAGATATAGATACATACATGTATGTCCACAGATATACAGATACCCATATGTAGAATATATATATATATATATATATATATATATATATATATATATATACATCATATGTATCTACACATATATATATAGATATATATATCTATATGCACATATCTACATATATACAAACACACACACACACACACACACACACACACACACACACACACACACATATGTATGTAAATGCATGTCCCCATATTACCACCAGAGTGTTGCATGCTATGTGCGAGGGAACAGCACATGTAGCAATAAGCACAAATATATACAGCTTTAAGTGTGTGCAACATGGATGGGTATGTCACATGTGAACCCTTTGTTGGGACCACATTGTCCTTGTCTGTGAAGTAGGGATTGGGAATATAGAGAAGTATGGCAGGTATATTTGTGGGGGTGGTTCAGGTCAGTAGATACAGAGGACAGCCTACAAGGGTGGTATATGACACATGTGGTGGGTAAACACCTTGGATGGTGTGAGTGTGGTCTGTGATGTGGAAGCCCCATGGGTTCCAATATGCAAAGGATGGGAACACGCCTCCCACCCATTGCTACTCACAACAGCAGTCCATGTCGCTGAAAGTGCCTGGCCTGGAGGCTGAGCAGGAGGAGCACGTGGACCCTGTGAATGTGTACTGGGTGCCTCAAGGTGATGTAGCACATCCCACATGTGTCTATGGAGCCCGCTATGGAACAGACACTGAACCTGACCCTGGGTGAAAAGATCATATCTGTGTGTGCCCCGGGGGGGGGGCAACATCTCATGAGGTGGAGCCATCTGAAGGTAGTGCTGGACAAGTACATGAGGAGGCCCCAGGGTAGGTCCCACATGTGATGTGGCCTGGTAACAAGGCCAGATGAGTTTGGAGAGGTAGTTCTGCTGGCAAATATTCTCTAAACATGCTATTGTGTCACTGTTATAGAACATATGTGAGTAGTAATAGTCTACACAATCCTGGAACATGTCCAGCAGCATGCATAGATATCCCCAATAACACAGAATGTCAGATGTGCAGCAATCACATAGCAAGCATACCACAGACCTATATGGAACCATAGTGGCCCTGATAATGGCATGCAGGTGAATAGTCTGTAACATGCCAGCAATGATAGTGTCCACTCAGGAAAAATGTGTACAAACACATAGCACAAAGTGTGGTACAATGCAATATCTGTCCCACTGGTAGGTAAGCTGTAGCCATACCTATTGAGCTGTATGTACAGTTTGTTGTCACTGATATGGTGGAGGGGTGAGAGAGATGTGTATTAAGAACTATGGTAACCTTGCTGTATGAGTTGCTCAGACCTGTTTCCATCTTTATGTCTTTCAGGCAAGATGTCACATGGACACCTCCCTGCTTATTCATCAGCTGAAAATGACATAATGCTGGACTATCTCATCCAGCACTACCCTGTCCTGTTTGTCTGGGCTTCCCATGAGCAGCAGGAGTGGACTGCCCTGTAGAATGACCTAGTCCACAGGGTCAATAATGTCAGACTGCACAACCGCAGTTATGAGCAGGTCCGGCATCATTGTTCTGACCTGCTTTGCAATGCCTGTCAGCATGCTGCTGCAGTCCATGGGGATCACCTCGCAACTGGGGGGCATGCCATCCATCCCCCCTGAAATGTGTTGTGGAGCTCCTCACCAGCCTCATGGCACCTGCCCATCTGCACAGACAGCAACTGCCAGACAGCATTGTGGAGGTGGGTGCTACCCACACACCGGCTGAGGGGCATGCAGGTAAGGCCACAGGGCACATCAATAGA
Source organism: Protopterus annectens (assembly GCF_019279795.1). NCBI lineage: Eukaryota > Metazoa > Chordata > Ceratodontiformes > Protopteridae > Protopterus > Protopterus annectens. Next base: position 1,018,646,238 of record NC_056728.1, on the reverse strand, counting down.
CCACTATTGCATATGCATCCACAGCTGTGCAGGTAGATCATGCATATCTGACATGTCATATATATAGATTGTTGCTGCATAGTAGTAATAAACAGATGTGCATACATGGTAGTATTGTGGACTTGCAGTGTTGATGTACTGGAATGCTGCACCCACCCTGTAGCAATGCCACAGGTGAGGCCACTGACTTCACATCTCTCACACACTTATGTAGGTCCCTCTGGTATACCACCAAGGCAGCAGCCTGTAGCTGGTGAGTATGGGTTATGTTGATGCTTGCCAATACACCGGGCAAGTAATGGCTATGGTATATTCCATGCACATATCTAGCACACCTACCCAGAATGCATGATGTACATGTTCACATATTGTTGCTGTTAAATGCACTGCATCACAGTGGTGACCATGATGTGGTATTGGAACGGTATATCAGACACCTGCAAGATGACTAACATCCTGTCATTGCAAAATGTGTCTACCGGGATTAACATAATTGTGGGACACATGGCCTACAGTAGGGACAAGTGTGAAACATCACCCTTATACAGTGCAACAACAGTGTATCTACCAGTATTACAATGGCAACTGTTACAGATGTACACTATGGCATAACGCATTACTGTGGTCCACATTATTAGCTGGGACTAGGCTGTAACATGTGGTGTTCAGTGTATGGGACACTGCAAACTGACACACATGTGTAGGCCTTACTTGTCAAGCATCTGCAAAAAGACTGAAGGTGGAGAGGGGTGTCAGCATGACACACCAGTGCACTGCAGCAGAGATCTTAAGGATGCTAAGAATGGCTGTATCTGCACACAGTCAGGTTCTCGAACTGTGGCAGATGTAAACCTACCCCCACAGCAATACTGATGGCAGTTAGTGAACACCAAGGGATGTGCACATGAGTAGACCTTGCAATTATGCAGATTAGGAGGACATTTGTAGGGCAGACTGACCATACACTGGCAAATGTAGATGGCCCATAACAGTATACCCCTACCAGAAATACTGACTGCTGTAGTACACATAACAATAGGTGCAACAAACCATCATGATAAAGGTGTGCACACATATGCACACACAGAGTATATGCATCGTGGTCAGCATCCGCACACCTAACACATTTCGTAGACACTGCATGTGAATGTACAGGACATATGTCACATATCGGGCTCATGTACTGTTAATATTTGTGGTGATATGGTTCCATGGTAGATCAAGGAAGGGTGCATCATATCAATAAAGGTGTGTACACTCCCCATAGCCATGGTATGGTCTGACAGTTGTCAGTGTAATAGTACTGGATTGGTCATACATGGTCCGCTGATGTTAAGATCTGTAAACCAGACATCGGGCTTTCACAAATGACATCTGTCCACATATCATCTCAAGTATGTATTGCTGAAAAACACTGGGGCTGTGAGCATTAGAGCTGATATAACTGGCACTGTACTACAACATTCAGCAATGGGTTGTACACCTGTGAGGTTTGGTGCACAGTACATGGCAAGGTGCAGAACAGGTGCACAGCAATACTGTGTACATGGGTGCAGTGATATCCAGGGGAAGGGGCATCACCTACTAACACAGCCCATGCATCACACACATGCATACTGTTGCTAGCATGGATTGACTATAGCTGCACTGCATGCTGTTGTGTACCATATGTTATGCATGTTGACAGATGGGTAATAGGAGGACTGTGTGTACTATGTTTGTGCAACCTCACCTGTATGTCTGTGTGCGCATGTGTGTGGGTGGTTATTTTGTATGTAGGGTCACTCTGGTGAAGTGGAGGGAGGTTGATGCATGTAAGATGTGTGTGTGTGTGCATGTGTGTGTATTTGTGTGGGTGTCCATGTATGCACATGTGTGATTCTGGGGTTGTTCATATGGCAGGACTTCCCTTTCAGATTGTGCAGTACATGGACATGGATTGCCACATGACACACCAGGAATACTTGTCTGATATGTAATCACAGGACATCCGGTAGTATAATAAGGTCTGTAGCATGGAACATGCATTGGGAAGGAAAGTTAACACCAGGTATACCCTTAATATTGCATTCAGCAGAGAGATGACTGACAACCCACATATGCAGCACTACAGATGCATTGGGGAATTACTAGACAACACCAGGGAGTGTATCCATATATTACAGTTGCCACATGATAGGTTGATTGAGCAGCATATCTGGCATGTACTGAGCAATTCTTACATGACACTCCAGTGCGTGACATTATGGAGTGATCATAATAGCCCCTCACATATAGAGGCCATGTTCAAGATGTCTGGACATAGACAGGGTGAACACTGAATGACAGCAGTGAAGCCATGTAAAACCACTCCACTCATGTCAAGGAGATAATGGAGTAACAGGTTTTGTGTTGTGATCACTTGTCTAAGCATTTAGAGGAATTATATGTTAATGGGTGGTATTAATGAATGTATGTTACCAAGTATTATGCAGGAAGGGGAAAGTATGGGAATAAACGTGGGACTGTTTGTAAAGTCACAGACAGGTAGGTATTAAGGTGGAATGTGTGTGTGTGTGTGTGTGTGTGTGTGTGTGTGTGTGTGTGTGTGTGTGTGTGTGTGTGTGTGTGTGTGTGTGTGTGTGTGTGCACTGTTATGCAATGCTATACAGGTCTAAAATTGCATTTCTTGTTTTCCCCCACAGGTGGCAAGGTGGGTTATGATACAGGTATTCCCTGGTGTCAGTGGCATCTGTCCATACAGGGCATGTGTTTAAGGCATGGTATGTCCTTTGTGGGTCACATTTGATGGCACCACAGGTGTTTCAGGTGTCCAGTGGGGAACATAGTGAAGGCACACTGTCTGCATGAACATGCCTATTGTACTAATGGGCAGGGTGCCATGCCCTCTGTAATCCACTGCAATCACACCATGGTTATTATCTGTGGGCAATATGCAGGGTACTACCAACATAGTGGTTATTGCCTAGGCAAGTGTGTTTGTGTATGAGACATGAGTTGAGAGTGTTCTCTGGGTAATACAAGGGTTGCTGACTTTGTTCTCCAGGCCTTGATGTCACATGTAGGGTTAAGGATTGGCACCCCAGTCTCTCAGCTATTTCACATCTGCTATCCTTGTAAGGTGGACATTGTGACATATAATAGGGCCACCATATAAGAAATTTTCTAAACCCACTTCATACACATGCACAGCCACCTCCACACATGATATGAATGACAAACACAGACACACACACTTGCCATGCCTGGGATTAGAAATCCTACCTAACTAGTTTATCACACTACGGAATTATGCAATTATAGGATGCGCCATGGAGATTGCTGGAGTACTTTTTCCCCAAAGTTGTAATTCACTGGGAATGACATCAGCAGGCTTACCAAAGAAGGTCAATGGTGGTTGTAGTCACTGTGAATGGCCTCAAAAGCATTGCATCCAACACAGACAAAGAAACACACACACACAAACATCCACACTTACCATGTTTGGGAATAGAACCCCTACCAGAGTACTATATCACACTACAGCATTACACAGTTATAGGATGCTCCATGAAGATTACTGGGCTACTCTTTTCCCAAAGGTGTATTTCAAACTGAATGACATCAGCAGACTTGCCAAAGTAGGGCATTTGAAATGTAATGAGTATGACTAGCCTAAAAAGCATTGCTCCCTACAAAGACACATACACACAAACACACACAGTTGCCATGCCTGGGATTAGAACTCCTACCTAACTAGTTTACCACACCAAAGCATGATTCAGTTATAGGACATGCCACAGAGATTACTGGGTTATTCCTTTCTCAAAGGCGTATTTCAAAGTGAATGACATCAGCAGGCTTGCCAAAGTAAGGCATTTGAAAAGTAGTGGGTGCGACTAGCCTAAAAAGCATTGCTCTCTACAAAGGCAGAGACACGCACACACAAGTACCATATCTGGGATTAGAACTCCTAAATAACTAGTTTATCACACTACAGCATTACACAGTTATAGGATGCACCATAGAGATTACTGGGCTACTCCTTTCCCAAAGGCGTATTTCACTGGGAATGACATCAGCAGGCTTGTCATAGTAGGGCTATGGGGAGGGCAGTGGGTGTGCATGGGCCATAACCCATTCATCTAGAGGTAGACACACCACACTCAGGCACATGCCAGTTTATATTCCATAGGTATGTGCATACAACTGCTAGATGACTACTGCCTTGTACAGTCATGTTGCACAGCTAGCACTTGCACCACAGAGTCTGTATTGCTGAGGTATACCAGTGACTAATTTCTACAGTGAGTGACATTTAAACATCATGTGGTTGCAGCCATTTAGCTGTGTGCTGGGTGGGACAAGCCTCATGATGGAAGGCTCTTTGTCACTGTCACTCTCTTCCACACTTCTATGTATGTGTACTTTTGTCATATTATAATGTGTTGTCCTTGGATATATATGTGTATTCCTCTCTAATGTGTGTGCAAAGCATGACTGGTGCATACTGAGGAGTGTATGCACTAACATCTGCAACTGTCAGATATGTATGGTCCGCTGTTGTTGGCAGACATGGGCTTCATTTGTTTAAGTGTGTGAGCATGCCCAGTATAACCTTTCAGTATGCTGTTGTCTGACATTGACTTAATTTCTCAAAGTGTGTGAGCATGCCCAGTAAGCCCTATTGTATTGAATGTGTGGATCCATTCCAGGTAGTTTGTACTCCAGTGCAGACCTTTGTGTTCTACACATACAGCTAGCAAACTGTTTCTGCAGGATATCTGTTGATCAGTAGGCAATATGGGGTCAAACTGTGTAAGGGATAGTGTGTACTGTAGGTGATTGTGTCTGTGCTGCTTCTGCTACATGGTACTGGTGTTAGCATAGATATTCAGACATGTGTACTATTATACACTGTGATGTTTTATGTCCTCAAGTACTGTCAGGTGGACATATTTGCTCGCAGTGATGTCCTGGGGAACACAGGGTGATAGCAGCTGTGTCCAGTATTGTGGTCAAATGCCTACATATTCATGGAAAGTTATGCCATTCTAGAGGGGGAGCTGCAGACACTTGCTGCTGGGTCTGTGTATCCAGTTCAGCATCCTGGTACAGTGATGGCACAGGATCCCATACTTGTACATCCATCGATGTGACAGTATGGCCTTATCTTGCCGTAGCAATACCTCACAGCTGTACAGAGTCACACAGGTTACCCAGAGGCAGGGGTCATAAGTCAGGACATTACCTCAATTGTGGTGTATGGGCAGGTTTGTAGTCACCCATTTTTGTGTTTTCAGCCAGGGCTGTGTGTCGAAGTTTGCAAATTCCATGCTGCCCATGCTCCCACCCCCTCTATTATTCTATCCTTTTCCATACATTATGCATACATTCTCTGATACTTTACCTAGAATTATCACCTCATCACAGCTGTGTTTTCGTGTTGGTCCACAGTTCATGCAGTGGGACATGGTGCACATGTTACTGTGGTTTGTCCACATGGCCTTACATATGGCTTATGTGGAGTGTTTTATGTTGTTATTTGGGTGTCCATGACATAACATACATTGTCAGTACGGGTGAGACGCAGGTCTTTGTCAGAGGCCTGTAGGGCATTTGGTGGTGATGCAGGCCAGCTGTAGCATATACTATATCCCAGACTGCCATACAGTATATTCCCCTGGGGTGACATGTTTGGTGTGCTAGGTGTTCATGACAATACTTTCTATTAGTATTGATCAGGTGGTGTGGATGCTGGCAGGGTGCTGCTTACAGCTAGGGACACACCTGCATGGGACACCTGCACTGCATGTTGCATTCTTTCACTATTGCCATACACAGGTGAGGGTCATATTGTATCCATTTCCAACAGCAGGGATAAGACCAGAGAGGTACCTGTGGGTAGTTTTTGGGTGAGCTGGGTGCATGTGTGCTATAGACGCTACTTGCATCTGACTCACAGATATGCGTGGGGCATTCCAGTTATGCTGGCTTGTGCAAGGACATCAGCTATTTCCCAATACATCAGTCCTATCACCTTTGTGATCTGCGAGTGTTCGGCCAGACATTGGTGTTCCTTACTGCAAGCCCAGATAATGTGATGCATACCTTTATATATATAGTTCAAAGGGTGTGTCCATTTCACAGTTACACATTATATACTGTATGTCTGGGGTACTTTTCCCTGTGTACTGCTTGTATATCTAGCCCAACAGTCATGTCATGTCCATCTTTAAGATGGTGACACATTTTACCGCCATACATTTACAATGGCTTACTGCTAGCCTGTGTTATACTGAGGAGCATTGTCTTTGGCATTGCAGTTGTGAGGACTTGGCCCTGTCATTGGCAGTAGTGGGCAATGGCCACCAGGTCAAACCTCAACATGCATACATACTGACCACTCTCACACAATATGAAAGACACCCCAACCTAACACACGCATACCTGCATTTTGTAGAAATGCTACAATCTCTCCTGCTACCTTGGCCACCTCAGGTTTTCTGCACTCCACTGGTATTATACCTACACATACATGTTACTACATGTCTACATCAGATTGGCGAAGAGCACACCTGACTGCTATTACATTTCTACATAGGATGGGGGGTGCACCTGACTGTGGCAATGTGTCCAGATCATATTGGGGGGGACACACCAGACTGTTACAACATTTCTAAATAGGATTGGGAGGCACACCTGACTGTTACTACATTTCTACTTAGAATTGGGTGGCAGACCTGACTGTTTCTACATTTCTACATAGGGATGGGGGGGCACACTTGACTGTTACTACATTGCTACTTAGGATTTGGGGGGCACACGTGACTGTTTCCACATTTCTACATAGGACTGGTTGCACACCTGACTGTTACTGCATTTCTATTTAGGATTGGGGGGCCTACCTGACTGTTACAATGTGTCTGCATATGATTGGGGGGACACATCAGACTGACTACATTTCTACATAGGATAGGGGGTGTGGAATAACTGACTGTTTTTACATTTCTACATAAGATTGGGGGGGGGGGGCACACCTGACTGTTTCTACTTTTCTACACAGTATTGGGCACACTTGACTGTTTCTACATTTCTACATAGGATTGGGGGGGGGCACACCTGACACTTGTACACATTTCCTATGACTGTACTGATATGTCAGGTACTTCATTTCATTCTGTATTCTAACCTATCATGCTGACTAAATGCATATCAGTGTACTACAGCTCTTAGGTTAGATTGACCTACATATCAGTTTCTGACTTCCTACTCTTCAGAACTAACATCCCACTGCCTGACCTGCTGTAGTCTGTCTGTGTAGGCCTGGGGGGAGGTTACCCATAGCCATCATTCAGAGGCCTTAGCACAGCCTTTGTTTGTGTTTGTCTACACCTGTCCTGCTGGCTGAGACTGTTGTTGGGTATGTAAACCTCCCTGACCGGCATGTGTGTGTCATATGGACACACATGTGGCCCAGCACATTTCCTGCAGTGGGTTTTGTCACCATGTGTAGTACTGGTTACTATGGTGACACCAGTATTTGTTACAGATCTCATGGTACCACTATAGCTGTCTACTATCTGCTGGCATCTCATTCAGCCACCGAATTCCCTTGCATGCTCACATTCATACCATAGATACAAGTAACAACACATACTACTCCATTCGGCAATTGATAAGGAGAGTGACTTACCTTGTGGGTGTGCCAGTACTGAGGATGGTCCTGGAGGGCTGCCTATGTTGGATGCACATAGTACACTCCCTATACATGGTTGAGCACAGGTATTGTCATGTTTGGCATCCCTTTTACTGTATGTGTGAGTCAGAGAGTGATGTCATTCCCTGGGTCCCTCCTGTGTCAGTGTATGTGCTATGCATTGCCTCTTTGCCAAGGCCAGGGCATACTGGGCACGCCTTCTTCTGCCTACTGGGCAGGCTCAGGTTGTTCCTTCTCCGAGTCACTCTGTGCCTGTGCAGGCCTTGGCAATGGTGGGGGCTGTGTGGCCCTGCCCCATGCTGTTCCTGCTGCAGCTGTTTCCACAGGATCATATTGTGTAGTATGGAATATACGATGACAATATGAGTACATGTAGGTGGGTAGTACTGCAAGGCTCCACCGAATGTATCCAGGCACCAAAACCATATGACTTGAACATCCCAAACACATGCTCTATTTTAAGTCTGGTCTGTGCGTGTGCCTCATTATGGAGTTCTTGTTCGGGTGTGTGTGCATTTTTGATGGGTGTCATCAGCCACGGCTCCACTGCATAACCAGCATCCCCCACTAGGTGACTGTAAGGGATATCCTCACTGGCAAATCTCTGGTACAGCTGCGTCAGATGCTAGATGTGGGAATTGTGATAGCTTTCAGGGCAGCCAGCATACACATTCATAATTATGCCCTGGGCATCGCACCCAACCTGGCAGTTGATGGAGGGGAAGCCCTTGTGGTTAATGTAGACTATACCCCGCTCACCAGGTGGTGCTTTGATGCATATGTGCATGCAGTCTATAGCATCCACTACCTCAAGTTATTCTGCTATTTGCTGGAAGAGATGTATATTGCTGGCCAACGCCTCATGGGTGATGGAGAAATATATGTGCTCACTGGCATGTGCTGACATGGCATTCAGGAACTGCCCTGGATGCTGATGCCTGTGAGATCCCCATGATATCCCCAGCTGGCCTTTGGAAGGTACATGTAGCTAGTATTCTTAGGCCTACACATACCTTGGTAGCCACTGGGATGGGTTCCCCACTGTTAATTCTGTGTGTGAGGCATGGATGGCACAGCTCAAAAATTTGCTGTAGGAGGTCCCTATCCACCCTATAGTGCTCCACTATCTCCAGCTCATTTAGCCCCTGGTAGGGTATCCTGGGTCTCTACACTCTTCTCCATCTCCTCACTGTGGGTTGGTCAACAGCATTCTCATCCTCACCACCCTCAGCCTCTTCCACAAGTTGATGTATGATAGCTATTGCAGCCCCTATCATTTTGTTTTTGTTTGTTAAAATTTCCCCGCTTGCATACACCAGTGGTGTAGAGTATGTGGGAAAAAACAGAGGGAAAGGTGTTTGCATAGTTTATAGTACTGTTCTGGGCTGGGCTGGTCTACTGCCTGTGTAATTGGCTGATTCTGATACAGTTCACCTGCCAGCTATGCTAGTTCTCATAGATTGCCTTCCTATTGCTGCTTTCCCTTCCCATTGCCTTCCTGTTTAAACCTGGGGGCGTGCCACACAAACACAGTGCTCAAATGTGCACAGAGCTGCTATTTTTTGGTTTATTTTATTTTTTCCCTTTAAATTCTGGTGTGCACACCAGCTTAGGCAATGTAAAGAGTGATAGACAGCCTCAGACACACCACCTTGCTTAGCTCTGCTAAGCTAAGGGCAAACCCGAACCACAGGGCTCCAATCCACTTACAGTATGCCTGACGCCACCCCCTATAATGTCAGCTAACTCCTAGGCTTGCACCAAGCTATTCCTGCTCTTACACTGTTGGGTGCTGACTAGCATGAAGGGGAAATCTGGGGTTCAGTATCATTCCCCTCATTTGCATAGGATTGCCTGCTGATGCAATGCACAGTTCCCACACAGTCTCCCCCCTTAGCAACCACTATTCACTGGCCATGTTGTCTTCTGCCTACCATTGAGTATAATGGCAAAATAGTGATTTTGGTTAGAATGCTTATTTTAGGGTTTTTTAAATTTTTCGCCCGATCCCATTTGTGCGCCACTACCCTACCCTTAAACAGCCGTGAATGGCTAAAAAAAATAAAAGTTAATTTTTTTTATTTTTGCATCTGTTTTCCATTCCATTGGCCATATATTTAGCCATTGGCATGCTTTTTACATAATATCCACCTTTTATTAGGAGCTGCCATGGCTCCGTTTTGTAGTTTGCAGAAATGTTCTCGGTTACTAACCGAGTACATTTCTACAGATTACACTAGTCCTGCACGGCCGGCAACCAGCTTTCTGGATCACAAATTCACCTCACTTGCCTGGATTTCACCTGCAAATGGCATAATTTGCATACAGCAGCTGAGTCCTTGCAGGACTAGTGCAGGAGCACTTGTGCACATCACTACAGCTTACGCCTGGATCGGACGGCAGACATATTGCCAGCTGGAGCTCCTGCACTAGTCCTGCGCACTGTGCAGGGCTTGCTGAATCCATAGAAATGTTAGCATATAATGTATTCTTATTGACACGTATTGTGAAGCAAATCAGTATAGTTAAATAGTAGTGGGGCTGTAACATCTTCATATTTTACATCTGCAGTCAGATTCTTCCATGAAGCATAAAGCCTTAAGAATAAACCTTGCTCTTATTTTTGCTAAATATTAAGAAAATTTAGCAGAGAACCATGACTGAGGTGTAAATCACTAGCTCTACTTTAATAAATCTATAAGATGGAATATACGCATAAATGTTGGTTAAACCACCTTTATTAGCATAATAAAAAGGTTAACTAGTGTTGGAGGGGGCTACTGTCAGTAGTGTCTACCAAGAAGGTAAATCTCAGGATCGGGCATTGCCTGTAATGTAGATTACATGCAAATCTGCATAATAATGGTGTATTAAAGGATCAGTATGCATTCAGTCATGTTCCCATGTCAAAGAATAAATATGTACTAGTCAGGTATAGGCACAATGGTATTTCCATTTGTTTTACATTGATTTGGGGATATAGCTTGCCTGTACATGTAGGAGTAATACTGCCTGCAGAAAACACAATGGACATCAGAAAGGCAGCATTCCACTGTAGTGGAAAAAGAAAAGGGAATTATGCTAATCAACATTCTTGCATGAACAAGTGCTGCTTTAATGTCAGCAAATTTTATTTTATCCCTAAGGACCCTCTGCACACTTCATAGTACATCATCTATTTAGTATAGTGAATGCATTTAATCAAAATCCACCCAACTCAAACTAAACATAAAAAGGATATTAAAAATGAATAAAAAACAGTGTTACTCTGACATTAATGGTGCACATAAAACAAAAATAAAGTACACAAAAATTGATGTTTATTTGCAAGCAGCAATCCCCATTCACTACCTGCTACTTTAAATATACCAACTCTGAGATCACATATGAGCGGGTGAAAAAGGCACATTTTTATTCCAATGTCTGCAATCTTGTATTGAGCACACAGCTTTGCAAACCACTAGGAGTGTAAGTAAAGCAAGCAGAAAGATTCACTTACACTAAAGAAATACACGTTTAATGAGCTGCATATCTCAACAAAATAACCTTTTATGTATTGCAGAAAGCAGCTGCTCTGACCACGAGCATCTTGACCTAGCAAAATGCACTGAAATATTCTGCAAAATTACTCATTCACATATTAATGCACTGATGAATATTGTAATAAGTAAGTTTTGCTTCACTTTCTATGCACTAAAGAATTATCCTTTTGTTGTAAAATATTTCCCCGGATTCACTATCCTCCCATGCAGGACTAGCTTAGTCCTGCACGGAAGTGGCCATGCGTGTTATGCATATAAATGAAGGTGTGCTGCCTGAGCTCTTAATCTTACATGGGGCATGTAAGAGTGCAGGGGGCATGTCTGAGAGCAGAGCTCTCAGAATATACACGCCCCTGCAATGAAGAACAGCAGACAAGTCCTAAAAGAATGAGCAAGACTGTTCATAGGTGTATGCATACCCCCAGCAACATCCCCCCACGTGTACAAGAGCAATAGTTAAAACAACAAATATACATTTTTTTTTTATGAAACAGATGAAATTTAATCGTAGGTGCATGAGTTTGCCCATCGCCTAGCTACTGTTAATGCAGCTTAAATGGCAGAAGAGGATAAAAAGCAAGATATATGTAAATTAAGCAGTATAGCAATAGTGTAGTGGGGAGAGCAGTCATTTGCGGTTTGAGTCCCACTGCAGCATATTCCATTTTCCATGTCAAATCACTTTATGACCAATATTTTTAGTTGCATAACCTACTAAATAACATAGTTGTGAACTGGAGTACTGCATTAAATGCAGATGTGAGATGTCAGCGTCATAATGTTGCAAAGTCCAAAGATAATCACATGTGCCCCATACAGTATATGTACACAGGAATCAGGGATACAAATGGAAGGTAAAATGTGTAATGAATGATAACTCCATGCAGCTTCTAAATCCCCCACCTTCCCAAGAACCATTAGACATTACTGTCTAAATTAGTGCACTGCTAAGTGGGAGTAAGCACTAGTAAGCAAGTGTAAGCAATAGTAAGCAGGAGTAAGCATATGTAAGCACTAGTAAGTGAATTTAAGCCCATGTGTGCGGGAGTAAGCAATGCACACACAGGTTAAGCAATATTGAAGCTAACTCTCTGTATGCATGTTTAACCATAGGTTAACATTGCTTACCCTCACGCAAACCCGCACAAAGCCACTTACAAGTGCTTAAAAGTGCCTTAATCACTCTGTATGCAACAGCTGCTGTTCTGGCCAGAAACAAAATAAACAGCCTTTGCAGGTCTTGAACGCAGGACCCTGTACACTATAGTCACAGTAGTTAACTACTAAGCCATCACAGTAGTACATAAAACTGAGGTATCACCAAACAAATCTTCACTATAGGAAAATCAAACTGAACATGTGAAAGGAATCTTTATACAGTCTTATGTTCTATAACCTACTACATAATATAAATATGTGAAATGGAATACTGCAGTAAGCCCAGATGTGAGGTGTAATTGTAATAAAGTGTTGAAGTCCCCTAATAAACATAAGGACCTCATGCAGTGTACGTACACATGAATCATGGATACCAGACACATATATAACATGTAATGAATAATAAATCAATGCCAAAAAGCAAATATAATGCCAATTAAATATTAAGCAATGCTAAGCATTGTACAGGCCAGCTTAGTAGGTGTAAGCAATGTGTAGGCCAGCTAACTAAATTTTCCCATTGGTATACCCCTTTAAACAATGCCAGCCTTAGGTAAGCAGGTTTGCCCATAGCTTAGCCTTTTCAAAACCATCCAATCACAGCAAAGTGCGGGAAATCGTCCCTATTTAAACCCAACAGGCGGGAATACATCTCATAACTGGTTGTAGCTTCCCCTTGCAGGCACTATGTCTTTAATGGGAGAGAACGTGCACTTTCAGGTGCAGTGCTGGGGCATCCAGGAGTCCAGAGTCATGGTGGGACTCCTTGTCAAAGACCATGTGCAGACTGCTGCAGGGCCAGTACCAGGGTTCCCAGTATAAAGCGGAAGCCTGGGACCATCTCGTCCATGACCTCACCAGTGCCAAAGGCATACCCCAAACTGGTGAGCAGGTCAGGCATTATGCTGACCTGAAGCGGCGAAAGGGGGATCTCTTGGATCAGTGGATCCTAGAGGCTAGGAATACAGGGAAGGTCCCATCTGTGTGTAAGTATCACTCCACTACCTGTTTAATAATTGCCAGCTCATGTATATTATGGATAGGTATGGCTAAATATTCCTCTTATGTCCTTCACAGTGGAAAGTGAGCAGGCTGCGAACCAGGAGGCCCATGGATGTTGCTTGGAGAGGTTGTGACGCAAGGCAGGTTAGTAATACTCTTGCATGTACTGTTATAGGAAATAAATCTAAAAGTATTAGTAAGTTAATTGCTTGTATAAAACCTGTATTGTTTTAGGAAAGTACTGCATACACAAGAGAATATGGCAGGAAGAGTCTCATATAGGTTGTATGTAAATAAACGCATAATAGCCTGACAGTGAAGGTCTAACCGCTGGACTACATGTGTTTACTCTGGTATCATATAGTATTGTAGATTTGCAATCACTTAATAGTACTGTTGTATTAAGCACTGTTACCCACACTGTGCAACATAAATAAAATGTGTAGGAATGTCTGTATATGACTGATGTAATCCTCAGAGGTAATTTAGAACAACTGAGAGAGATATAGACAGAAAACAGTGAAAAGACTGCCAACAAAATCCAAATGGCACATGCAGCTGAGATGTGAACTGTTGTATTTTTAGCACACACAGCCATGGTTCGAATCCTGGGAGTGGTAGTAGTCTGTATACAGAATCATACCCCACAACTTTACAGATATGTCCAGAATGTCCAGTAAAGTGGCCCATATCTGCTGCCTGTCACTCTGTCCCCCTGGGAAATCAGTGGGATAATCCCACGCATATAGGCAGCAAACAAGAGACACAACTGATTGTCACACATCTATAAGAACAAACCTGTCACTCTAGCAACTCCCCAAGCTGTTAAGAGAGTAATAAGCCAAGTATGTCCCATCTACACCCCCGTGTTGTCAAGCTGTGACCAGAGTGTGTACAGTAACAGAGTGAGATGTATGTGCATAATAGTAATGTGGAATCTTGTACTTTGTGTGGCAACATTCAAGTAGTGCTAACAAACATTGCTCTCACAGGTCCGTCAGATACGAACACTGTGCAAATAAATAAAAGATTGATACTCTGTACTGGTACTGTTTACTTTGGTATTGTATGGCATTGTTATTGTTGCAGTTGCTCTGAATAATAAGGTATTACTCATCACTGTCACCCACACTGTGCTACATAATATAACTGTCTACAAAATCCTGTATAAGAGTGTGGTAACACAAGGTCAGAATGTAAAACCACAGGAGAATTATAGACAGAAATCAGATAAGAGATATACAGCAATATCTATATAGCACACACAACTGTGATGGACAGTGTTTTAGTGTTAGCAGACACAGCCGTGGTCTGAATCCTGGGAGGGGAAGTAGGCTGCATACAGAATCATACCCCACAACTGTACAGATATGTCCAGAATGTCCAGTATATCGGCCCATATTTGCTGCCTGTCACCATGTCCCCCTGGGAAATCAGTGGGATGATCCCAGATGTTTAGGTAGCAAACAGGAAATACAACTGATTGTCACACATCTATACGAACAAACCTGTCACACTAGTAACTCCCCAAAACATTATGAGAGTAATGAGCCAAGTATGTCCAATCTACACCCCCATGTTGTCAAGCTATGACCAGAGTGTGTATAGTAACAGAGAGAGATGTATGTGCAGAATATTAATGTGGATTCTTGTACTTTGTGTGGCAACATTCAGGCAGTGCTAGCAAACATTGCTCTCACAGGTTAGTCAGATGCGAACACTGTGCCTAGAAATAAAAGACTGATACCCTGTACTGGTACTGTTTACTTTGGTATTGTATGACATTGTTATTGTTGCAGTTGCTCTGAATAATAAGGTATCACTCATCACTGGCACCCACGCTGTGCTACATAATCTAACTGTCTACGAAATCCTGTATAAGAGTGTTGTAAGTTACTAAAGATTGAAGAGGGCAATAGTCTACATATGTCCTGGTTCACCAGCATGTGGTCAAGACATGGCCAGTGTCTGTGCAAAAAGTGATGGACAGGTATGTGCATAACATCAACCTGGAATCTGGGAGTATCTGTAGAAACAGCCAGTGTTAACAAACAATTCCTCCACAGGTATACCAGGTAAGAGGTGTATACTGCAGATAAAACCAGTTCATGTATATAGTTGTCAACAGCCATACCACTGTACAAACTAAGGCAACAGGGTAGTGTACTAATGTGTATAAGGTACAGATAACAGCACTGACTAGGAAAGTAATGCGAACTACAAACATATACTAGTTCTTTCTCCCCCTACCATCATATCTGCAACAATAAACTAAATACCCAACTCAAATAGTACATGATGGCTTAACTGTAATGTTGGGACCTATGTCCTATTGTTTGATAATTATTTAAATCTGTTTCTATGCAAGTGCTATGTTGAAATATTCCAACATTGGTTGCATGGTGCCATCAATGTATCTGCATGCTGTTGTAATTACCACTGTGGTCCCACATATGCATGCGTTCTGTTTGCTATGCAACTGTTCCATATCTGGTGTCTGGGTTAATGGGAATATCTATGCATGCTGTTATACCTAATCCTGGAATGTACTGACTATTACTAACCCACATATTTTGATAAAACATAAACACCATAGCACGTATGGGAATGCGGGTCCCAGCGGACCCACCTGTCCCACTTCAACTGGCCGTGGCAGAGGGCACCAGCACGTCTGGGGCCCAACCCAGGACCTCCTTGTCCATTGGTCCTGCACCATCTTCAGGTGGAACCACCTCAGGGGATGGGGCTCGCCCCCCTGGGATTGGGCGCAGACAGGAACCTGTCACCCATCGCCAGACAGTTGGGTCATGGTGCGTAGCGAGATCAACTGGGAGTTTGGAGATCTGCTAGGCCAGCTCGAAGGTCACGTGTCATGACTAGAGGGTCGGCCTGGCTCTCCTACTCAGCTCCCAGAACAACCACCCTTGGGGCTGTGAAGGTGCAGTGGTGACTGCCCATGAGTCCCACTGTTTCCACTAGGGGGCTTGTGGGCTTCTGATTTCCCAACACCCCTCCCCATGAAGGTGTTTACCCCCCACATGTGTCATATACTGCCCCTGCATGTATCTTGTTTGTCTTGTCTGTTAACCTACCCAACTACCACCCCAAATATACCTACTATCTCTCCAACATCCCACTTTCACCTGAAAAAAAAAGGGCAATCTGTTCCCAAAAAAAGATCTTGCTTCATACATAGCTGTCCATTTCCCACATGTAATCTGGTCTAATTGGCATCACAACATATTACTGTTCTTCTCACCCATCTCTCAGGGGTTGGAGTGTCCAAATTTAACTCCAAATTCAGTGTATCTGCACAGCTGTTGCTGTACAAGAAATCGGCAGCTATGGACCTTCCCTACACCTTTCCTGAACATCCCTAGTAGCTATTTTCCCTACTATCTTTCCCTCTTTGTGCCCCTTTTTTCACATCTTTCCTATCAACCCTTTTTTCTTTTCTTTTAAAGAAATTAAGACAGGGGGTAAGTGGGAGTAAGCACTATTAAGCAGTAGCAAGTGGGATTAAGCCTGTTTGTGTGGGGTAAGCAATGCCTACACAGGTTAAGCAATTTAGAAGCTGAGTAAAATAAACTGTAACCGGAAGTTAGCAGTGCTTACCTCTGCAGAATCCTGCACAAACCTGCTTACAACTGCTTAAAAGTGCCTTAATCACTCTGTACCCAACAGCCCAGCAACAAAATAAGCAGCCTCTGCAAGGCTCAAACCCAGGGCCCTGCACACAATAGACAAAGAGGTTTACCACTAAGCCATGTGAGATACACATAACCTTGATGTTTTCATAAATGTATCATCCAGCACAGTCATTCAACAGTACAGGAAATGTATTTAAACATGTAGATGTATATGTGTGTGTATGTGTGTGTGTGTGTGTGTATCTATTTATATCTAAATATATATATATATATATATATATATATATATATATGGGTTTCATACACTAGATCAAATTTTCACTCATTCAAAATAGTGCATGGAATGCTCACTGCAGCAAAAGTGCAGTTAATTGAAAGTGCACTTACGCGAAGTTCAGTACAATGAACGGGTGTTGTACTAAACGTCCGTGCAGTACTCACGGACCTTAGGGTTAGGGCACGGGTCATAGTAAGGGGATAGCCCAGCATGACCCATGCCCTAACCCTAAGGTCCATGATGACTGCAGTGCAGATAAGGACATAACAATGTCCTCCACAATGGTGCGATAGTTACGAACCTTAGGATTAGGGCATCGGTTAGGAGAAGGGGATAGCTTTACTAACTATCCATGCCCTAACCCTAAACCCTAAGGTTCAGACTATCACACCATAGTGGAGGACATAGCTTGCTTTTGATGTCCTCCACTGTGCTGTGGTGTTTTCAGTGAAGTGCACTTACGCAAAAGTTCACTTTCGTTAAAGTGAACTTTCACAGAAGTGAGGCTTCCATTACTAGTTCAAGTAGTAGTTTCCATATATATATATATATATATATATATATATATATATATATATATATATATATATATATATATATATATATATATATATATATATATATATATATATACATGTATATATATAAATATATATACATGTATATATATATATATATATATATATATATATATATATATATATATATATATATATATATATATATGCATACATCTATAAATATATGTCTACATATTTATATATATATATATATATATATATATATATATATATATATATATATATACACACATAAATATATATGCAGCAATATGTATATGTAAGCATAAATATATATCTATATATGTATATACAGACATATATCTATAGATATAAAAGAGAACATAAAAACATATATGTCCACATGCACCGCTAATGGGGGTGAGGGGGCCCAAGCAACATACGTCTTGCACATATAGACCCCCCCCCACAGCCAAACACATCTGCCCTGCAATACAATACCAACTGTTGAAAATCCCATAACCAGGACCTGACACAACATGGGCACAAGATGTTAACAGTACTCCATACAACCTGTATGATGTCAGGCTGGTATCAGCAATATATCATGCAGTACAGTCTGGCTACCAAAGGGAATGTACAATGTGGAAGCAATCAAAATTCCTAAGATACATACACATATATGCAGATACATATCTATCTATCTATATATATATATATATATATATATATATATATATATATATATGTAACTACACATACACACACAGAGATATGTATAGGAAAATACATATGTAGAGGGTGCACACAAAATGAAACAGCCACTACGCCTACAGTTGCCACCTTACCAACTGGACACTGTATGAGCCACCCATACAAGTGACAATTGTTGCCTACAACATATACACACAGAGAGGTCAAAGCATATAACACCACACACAGGTTTGCATACATGGGAAAGGTTTATTTGTTTACTATTACAGTTGTATATGCCATGTCATATATCTGTTTAGACTCTGACATACATATAAAAAGACTAATGCAACTGTCAAACAGATAAATTAATACAGTTTTCAGGAAAGGTTTACATATGTTGCTGTCCACGCCAAAGCCTTCATGTAGTACAACCGTAAAGACAGACTGGGCCACAGGATAACAATCAATCAACAGTAACTAATGCAGACGTATAGTCCAGCAGCCTCAGTCTACTGTCTGTACACAATCCCTAGGGTGTAAATACCTCAGTTGACACAATGGGGTGTATCTGTTACATAACAAGGCATAGCTGACAACATCACAATCACACTGACAAACAGAATAGTCTGTATGGCAGGAAGCAGTAGGCCTGCATCTACCCAAGGTGAATTGTAAAGTAATGTTCATCCAGATACCTTAAGGCAGCTTAGCCCTGATACCTCCACATGTTGTAACAGCCTAGGTTAGTTATGGTGCATCCCCTCCCCCATAGACTGACATACAGGGCCATATACCAATGTTACATACACTGGCCTCTGTAGTGCATATGGGCACACATGCATTGTGTAGATGAAGCCCACACATATATGGACCCAACCCTACAATATGTGTTGGGGCCACAACAACAGTGGAATGATGTCAGGAATGGCAGCATGACATACTCACAGCCCACTACATAACAAACCCTGACATCATGTCATATGGACAAAGCCTGGTATGTAGGTGGAGGACAGAGACTGGAACACAGACACTTATGTGAAATAGTGTTGTCATACACTAAGCAAGTCGCTGATGTTACAGGATAGTCTGCAACAAACCCTTTATCAGGAATATGAAGTTAGGAACAGAAATGGATGTAGCCATGTACTGATAGCACTCAACACACACACTGCCAGTGATATATCTGACACAAGACCTGTGTGGTGGACAGACAAAACATAACAGGCACACCTCTGGCCATCAAGTGGATAGGCTCACAGTTGAGAGCTATGCAGACAGACTGCATTCCATGTTAAACTAGTATGTACACACAAACCCTGTAACACTGCTGCTATACAATGCATACAACAATACTCACACTTTGCCTTACTTCTGGAACCTCATACAAATATGTAGCTGGCCTGAGTGGGCAAGTTCTCTTGTAAGAGGTATTGCTATCTGCTGTCTGTAACAATGCTGCCCACACACAAGAAGGATGTCCACCATACAGGAAAGGTAAAGGGACCACACCCACATGATGTAGGGATTTATAATAGTGGGTTGTCACGACAGTGGTAATTGGAAGTACTACACAGCATGCTGTATGCAGTTATCAAGTGGAGGACACTGATTGGTGCAGAGGCCATCACCTGATCATGTGCATCACCTATAAAATCCATTCAAAGCAGCTCAATCCATTTACTGGAGAGAGACAGAGATAGAGAGAGAGAGAGAGAGAGAGAGAGAGAGAGAGATAAAGTGTGTGAAAGGCAAAAAAAAAAAAAAAACACACAAAAAAAAAATCCATCCAGCAAACTATCCAGAAGAGACATAATTCCCACAACATGTATGAGAGGTACATTCCTTTATTTTGAACTATGAGGTTAAGTTAA
This sequence comes from Protopterus annectens, assembly GCF_019279795.1. Taxonomy (NCBI): domain Eukaryota; kingdom Metazoa; phylum Chordata; order Ceratodontiformes; family Protopteridae; genus Protopterus; species Protopterus annectens. The sequence continues at coordinate 1,018,625,822 of NC_056728.1, read as the reverse complement.
ATTCTTATATTAAAGACACTTTCCATTTTCTGGATAAAATAAAGAATGTTAAATGTGATGAATATTACTGGATAGTTATAGATGTTAAAAGTCTCTACACAAGTATTACCCATGAGTTAGGTATGGAAGCTGTTAGTTTTTTTTCTAGGTGATAGCCCTGTTAGTAATTATGTGATGGAATTATTATATATTTTTTGATGAATATTTTTTTTAAGTTTAATAAGCTAATTTACCATCAAGTACAAGGTACTGCCATGGGTGCATCTTTTGCACTCATGTATGCTAACCTGTTCATGGGCCTTTTTGAAGTTGATTTTTGTATAGATTGAATTATTTTAATAGTTATGTTATTTTATATTGCAGATATAAAGATGATTTGATTTTTTATGTAAGGGTGGTGCTGAAATAGCTCCCCAGTTTATAAATGATTAAGATGCAAATCATTTTCAGATAAAATTTGATGGCTTACAGATAGGAAAAACAGTTAACTATCTAGATGTCACGTTGACTATTAGGAATAATAATATAGTAACTAAGATAAACAGAAAGGGAATTGGAGATGATAATATTTTTGATAGTAGTAGTTGCCATCCAACACATACTTTGAAAGCACTACCTTATAATGAATTACTGAGAGTTAGCAAGCTATGTAATGATGAAATGGGTCTAGAAAAGGAAATAATAAAAACATGAATTAACTTCAAGCAAAGGGGGTATGATGAAAATGTTATTTTAGATGCTTTTCATAAAATAATAGATACCAGCTTACTTCATAACAGGCCTTTAGTAAATAAGACATATAATAATAGAGAATTTAATACTGTGCAGGAGTGTAGAAACATTTATTTTGTTACTGTATATAATATTATAAGTGAGAAAATTATTGATGTTATTAGATATTATTGGCCCTATTTAATTAATATGAAAGGGGTAAAAAATCTTTGTAGAACTGTAAATATCTCTTTCAAGAGAAGTAGAAATATTAAAATATTACACAATGGATTTGTTTCACCTGGTGAAAAAATAAACCTACAGGTTGGTGAATGTGGCACCTTCCCTTGTGGAAGGTGTTCTGTTTGCCCCAACATTACCAAATGTTTTGAAAAAAGAAATGGTGTAAAGGTCTGTTCCACCTCTGCTTTTTCATGTATAACTAAATCAGTGGTATATGCTCTGTCTCTCCCCTGGAATTTGTTTTATATAGGGGAGACTAAAAGAATATTCAAGCTACAGTTGCAAGAACACAATAGAGATATAAAACATAATAATGCTATGAGCCCTATAGCTTTACATTTTTTTACTTGTCATAGTAGTGACTTTTCACTGTTAAAAGCTTGTATTTTGGAACATATTTCAGAAACAGATGAAGTTTTAATGAAAAAGAAATTATTGTACAAAGAAACTCTATATATTTAAAATTTAATACACTATCTCCAGCAGGTTTAAATAGTGAATGTAACTGGAGAGTATTTCTTTAAAATGCATATTTGGTTATTTTAATTGATGGTTGACTAATTAGATGATTGTTTAATTAGTTGTGTTTAAGTGAATATATGTGTGTGTATATAAATAAATATATATATATATATATATATATATATATATATATATATATATATATATATATATATATATATATATAAGCATGGTGGGGCATATTTTGTAACTCCAGGAAGGCTGTGCCGAGGCACCAGAGTGTTATTCAGTGTGAATAAACTATTTAATACAAGATTGGTGGCATCTTTTTCACTGGCTTTGTAGTCTGGTGCATTTTAACAATTGCTTGGTGTTTTTTTATATATGCATGTAACTGACTGTAGTACTTGGACCACAATAATGGGATAGATTATGTGGAATGATTTATATGTGCCATCAGGTGTTGTTGTTGTAATGATGTTCAGCTGAACAACTGCCAAGGACAATAGGGTCTGTCCCTGTGGGTAGTGGGCCATACCCATCAACTGTGCAGAGCAGCACTGACTGATAAGATGTAAGCCATCATAGTGTGTGTTGTGTAATGGGAAGCATGTATATTACTGCGGCCAATAGCTGGAGGTGGAAGTAATGCCATAATGATAGACATGTGGGTTCCACAGTCCACCACTTCCAAGATACTCAGGTTAACCTGTATTGTAGCATGTTGGAATATCATAGGTGTGTAATAGGGTGACCTGCAATCTGGCCCTACATATACTCCCCTAATGTTTGGCTGTGTCCATATGTGGCATCTGTCTGTGTTGTAGCGATGCAGAACAGTGCAGCTGTGCAGGAAGGTATTTTGAGATTGTGGACCTGATGTCTGAATGTACCCCATATATAGGTATGTATATGTGTGTATATATAAATATATATATATATATATATATATATATATATATATATATATATATATATATATATATATATATATATTCACACACACACACACACACACACACACATATATATATATATATATATATATATATATATATATATATAAAATATGGATTCACTTTATATACTCGAAATACTAAAATATCGAAATTCAGTATTTCAAAGCTATAAAGTCGAATTTTTGAAACCACAAAAATTCAGAACCGTGAAATTCAAAATCCCTGCACACCAGAGATTTTGAATTTCATGCTTCTACTGCACACACACACCATCCTCCCCACACACAGACACAAGCTCTCTACTACATAAAAGCCGGTGGGCAAGCACCCCTGCACCCCGCTACTTAAATATTCTCACTCCAAGGTCACACTCCACACAAACACACACAAAACACCACCAAACAAGCTACATTCTCCTCGCACACACTCATCACAGCAACAAAACACACTGACACACCCCTCAGCCCCTATCCAAAACCCTGAACACACATCCACACTTATCTGAATCCAGAACCACAGAGAAACCTCAGACGCACAAAATTCAAAACCACTGGTATTTGAGGTTTTGAATTTCACGCTTCTGAGCTTTCGCCATTCTCAGGATTCCACTTTATGGGCTCAAAATATTGAATTTCGATATTTCAGTGTTTTGAGCTTCAAACGTGAATCCATATAATAGATATGTACACACATATATATATATATATATATATATTTATATATATATATATGTATGTATATATATATATATATATATATATATATATATATATATACACATATATATATATATATATATATATATATATATATATATCCACAGATATACACATACCCATATGTAGACATGTATATAAACACATATATACATCATATATATCTACACATATATAGATATATATCTGTATGCATGTCTACATATAAGCAAACACACACACATACACACACACACACACACACACACACACACACACACACACACACACACACACACATACACACACAAACAAATATATGTATGCAAATACATGTTTCCTATATTACCACCACAGTGCTGCATGCTATGTGTGAGGGAACAGCACACATAGCAATACGCACAGATATATACAACCGTAAGTGTGTGCAACATGGATGGGTATGTCACATGTGAACCCCTTGTTGGGACCACATTGCCCTTGTCTGTGAAGTAGGGAATTGGAATATGGGGAAGTATGGCTGGTATAGTTGTGGAGGTAGTCCGGGTTGGTAGATATAGAGGACAGCCTACAGGGATGGTATGTGACACATGTGGTGTGTAAACACCCTGGATGGTGTGTGTGGTCTGCGATGTGAAAGCCCCATGGGCCCCAATATGGACACAATGGTAACAAGCCTCCCATCCACTGCTACTCACAACAGCAGTCCAAGTCCCAAAGGTGCCTGGATTGGAGGCTGAGCAGAAGGAGCATGTGGACCCTGTGAATGTGTACTGGGTGCCTCAAGGTGATGTAGCACATCCCACATGTGTCTGTCTAGCCCGTTATGGAACAGTCCCTGGACCTGACCTCGGGAGACAAGATCATGTCTGTGTTTGCCCCCAGGGGGGAGGGACAACATTCCTTGAGATGGTTCCACCTGAAGGTAGTGCTGGACCAGTACATGATGAGGCCCCAAGGTGGGTCCCACATGTGATGTGACCTGGTAACATGGGCAGATGAGTTTGGAGAGTTGGTTCTGCTGGCAAATATTCTCTAAACATGCTATTGTGTCACTGTTATAGAACATATGTGGGTAATAATAGTCTGCACAACCCTGGAACATGTCCAACAGCATGCATAGATATCCCCAATAACATGGAATGTCAGATGTGCAGCAATCACATAGCAAGCATACCACAGGTATATATGGAATCATAGTGGACCTTTCAATGGCATGCAGGTGAATAGTCTGTAACAGGCCAGCACTGATGATGTCCATACAGGGAACATGGCTACAAACACATAGCACAAAGTGTGGTACAATACAATATATGTGCCATTGGTAGGTAAGCTGTAGCCATACCTATTGAGTTGTGTGTACAGTTTGTTGTCACTGATATGGTGGGGGGGGTCAAAGGTGTGTATTAAGAACTGTGTTAACCTTGCTGTATGAGTTGCTCAGACCTGTTTCCATCTTTATGTCTTTCAGGAAAGATGTCACATGGACGGCTCCCTGCTTACGCAGTTGCTGAGAATGACATAATGCTAAACTACCTAATCCAGCACTACCCTGTCCTGTCTGGCCGGGCTGGCCATGAGCAGTAGGAGCAGACCACCCTGTGGAATGACCTAGTCCATGGGGTCAATGATGTCGGACTGCACAACAGCAGTTATGAGCAGGTCCGGCATCATTGTTCTGACCTGCTTCACAATGCCCATTGGCATGCTGCTACACTCCAGGCAGATCACCTCACAATGGGGGGGGTTGTGCCATCCATCCCCCCCGAAACATGTTGAGGAGCTCCTCACCAGTCTCATGGCACCTGCCAGTCTGCACACCCAACAACTGCTTATCACCTCCAGCATGTGGGTGCTACCCACACATCGGTTGAGGAGTGTGAACATAAGGCCACAGGGCACATCAGTATACCACTGTTGCATATGCATCCGCATCTGTACAGGTAGATCATGCATATCTGACATGTCATAGATATAGTTCGTTGTTGCATAGTAGTAAGAAACAGATATGCATACAAGGTAGTATTGTGGACATGTACTGTTGATGTACTGTAATGCTGCAACAATCCTGTAGCAATGCCACAGGTGTGATCACTGACTTCGCATCTCTTACCCTCTTATGTAGGTCCCTCAACAACCCAGGCTGCATTCTACATGAACTACAGAATGAACTGGCACCCCACCTAAGTACCATGTTCAATCATAGCCTCACCTCAGGCTTTGAGCCTGCTGAATGGTGCACAGCAACGGTTATCCCACTCCACAAGGTGGGAGCCACCATGGACCTGGGGAACTACCACCCCATTAGCCTGATGACCCTGGTCTACAAGGCCATGGAACGTATCATCATGGAACTTATAAACAAAGACATTGGTAATCTCCAAACTCTGGATCCCCCCCAGTTCGGGTTTGTAAAAGGCAGATCGTGTCTCCTTAACCTGATAGACTTCTTTGAAGCAGTCACCAAAGCCATAGACAAGGGTAAGGTGGTTCACACTGCCTATCTAGATCTTGCCAAGGCTTTTGACACCATCCCACACTCTGGAATTATAGATAAACTCACTAAACTAGGTATAAATCCCTATGTCACAAGATGGGTTGCCAACTGGCACACTGACAGAACCCTCACTGTGAAAGTAGCAGACTCTAAATCCGACTTCAGACCAGTGACAAGTGGAGTACCACAGGGTTCAGTCCTGGGTCCTCTCCTGTTTGGTATCTACTTCTCTGAAGTACAGGCTAACACAGAAGGTCTTTGGCTAATGAAGTTCGTAGATGACTGCAAACTAGGAGCCATAATCAAAACTCCTAACAATGTGGACATCCTACAAAAGGGCCTCACTGAGACAGATGCCTGGTGTCAAAGCCATGGCCTCAAGCTCAATGCCAAAAAGTGCATTGTCATCCCCTTTGGTAAAAACTCTGTACTCATGAACTACAACATAGGCGGTAGTATACTTAACACCGAAAGTGTGATAAGAGACCTTGGGACACAGGTGGACAGTAGTCTCTCCTTTGATAATCACATCACCACAGTAATCCGGAAATCCTTCTACATGTCACACCAGTCAGGAAATCCTTCAATGTGGCACACCTCATCACAAAAGGTTTCTCATCCAGAAAAAAAGAGGTCATTGTTCCCCTCTACTCATCACTCATTAGACCCATTATAGAGTACAATGCCCCTTTTGTTATGTACCTCACAAGGCATCTACAACAACTGGAAAGGCCACAGAAATACCTCACAAAGAGGATTACTGGCCTCAAACAGATGCCCTATGCAGACCGTCTCAAAAAGCTCCAGCTTTACTCCGTCGCATATCACCTACTCAGAGGTGATCTCTTCCTAACATACAAAGCTATGTCAAACCCAGAGCTGTTGGACATGCTCCACTTAAAGAAATCCCAACCCTCTGAGCTACACACTTTAGGGACCTAAACCTTGTCACCACAATAAACAGAACATGCCGGAGGGATAGATTCCTGTCCCAGAGACTTCCCATACTCTGGAATAAACTACCTATCTAAATCAAACAAAGCTCCTCATTAGCACTCTTCAAGAAAAATCTTGATGATTGGATGGGAAATAGGAAATTCACCCAGGGGATCACCTCTGTGGCTCTGCTTGACAGTGGCACAGGAAAATAATTTTCTTGGGTGGCAAAAGCCAGGGTACCTTTTTGGCTGGGCTTCTATAGGCCCCAGGGCCGATAGCCTATTACCTACCTATGAACCTATGAACTGGTATACCACCAAGGCAGCAGCCTGTATCTGGTGAGTATGGTTTATGTTGATGGTTGCTAATACACCAGGCATGTAATGGCTATGGTATATTCCATGCACAGATCTAACACACTTACCCAGAATGCATGCTGTACATATGCATGTATTGTTGCTGTTAAATGCACGGCATCACAGTGGTGACTATGATGAGGTGTTGGAAGGGTATGTCAGACACCTGCAAGATACCTAATATCCTGTCATTGCAGAATGTGTCCACAGGGGGTAACATAATGGAGGGAGACATGGCCTACAGTAGGGACATGTGTGAAAGATCACCGTAAACAGTGCAACAACAGTGTATATACCAATAGTACAATGGCAACTGTTACAGAGTTACACTATGGCATTACGTATTAGTGTGGTCCACATTATCAGCTGGGACTAGGCTGTAACACATGGTGTTCAGTGTATGTGACACTGCAAACTGACATGCATCTGTAGGCCTTACTTGTCAAGCATCTTGATGAAGGCTTAAGGTGGGGAGGGATGTCAGCCTGACACACCAGTGCACTGCAGCAGGGATCCTAAGGATGCTAAGAATGGCCGTATCTGCACACAGTCAGTTTCAAGAACTGTGGCAGATGTAACCCTACCCCCAAAGCAAGAGTGACGGCAGTGTGTGAACACCAAGGGATGTGCACATGAGTAGACCTTGCAATCATGCAGATTTGAGGAACATGTGTAGGGCAGACTGAACATACACTGGCAAATGCAGATGGCCCATGCTCATACCTCTCAACCTGGAAACATCAAAAATCTGGACAAGACCCATGAAAAATAGGTACAAATCTGTATGCTGATTAACATCACATTTGCGTACATAATTATGTAACCACAACCCTCCAGTGGAATTGTGGGATATCAACTTTCAAAAGCAAACTGAAGAACAGACAACCAAAATATGGCACAAGAGTCCCCCGCAGCTATTCCAATATCCCATAATCTGTCTATTGCGCCCCATTTACCATAAACACTAATGTATGCATACTGCTTTACTTCTACATTGATTATTTGGATTTTATTTTTACATTTTGTAGCATAATGCACAAACAGTAATAGAAATCTGCTAAACAAAGCAATACTGTCTCACAATGAAAATAGAATTTGCATTAAAACTTCTCTGCCCTTAAAACTCACATTAATTGAAACAGCATTGAAACCCACACCACATCCAAAGAAAATGCATGGCCAGTGATGGATAAAGATTACCTTGGGCTGTTTTCAAATCAGTTGCCCCTTGCATACAAAACAAGAAACACGCATGTGTTCTTTGATACACCTTCCTGACTTTATTAAATTATATTCCTTGTACAGCACACTTGTTAGAGCACATTTTAAATTTATTGTTTGAACATTTTTCCAGTAGGCAAGGAAACAAAATGCATGAACCAATAATGACAAAACTGCCCAATTCAGAACATTTTCATCATAAAAGTCTACTCCCACACCCACACTATATATTTATATCTATATATAAAATAGAATGATAGTAGTGTAAGCCATAGGCATCTTTCACAGCTTCTTGCACTTATTTTCAGTTTCAGTTTTTTTTTTTGGGTAGGGGCGACAAACATTTTGGGAAGTTGATAGAATAAAATGTTATGTTACCATGATGTGTTTCACTGCCAAGTCTTGAACCCAGGACCCTGTTCACTACAGTCAGAAAAACATACCACTATGCCAAATCAGCAGTTTCCTAAAAGATACGAAGACTGAAACTTAAATGGCTATCATTTTGTGAATTCAGTTCTCACTTGTCACCATAGTTCTTAACTTCTTAGCACAAAAAACCTGGACAAAGCCAATAATGGGGGAATACAGAATTCAGTTCTCACTTCTCACCATAGCTCTTAACGTCTTTGCACAAAAGACCTGCACAAAGCCAATAATGGGGGAATACAGCCCAAAAAAATCTTATAAACTTAGAAAATTGCTAGAATAAAAGGTTTTGTGTTACCATTTATTTTCTAAAAACTATGAAGTCTGAAATTCAAATGCCTGTCATTATTTAGTGAATTCAATCTTTCAGTGATTGCCACAAAAATGCTGAAAACCACAGACATTTCGCAGAACAGATAAAAAATGAGGCATAAATTTGGTGGTGGTTAGGGACTTTAGTCTCTTTTTACCCTGTGCCCAAGCTTCATGGTTTGAGCCTAAGTACCTGTAGTACTAGGTGTATTTAAATTGAGGCATTTACACACACATACACACACATGTACCAAACTCAACAAACAGTACTGACGAAGACAAAATAACCAGAAAATGTCCAACTGAAGTTACGTCCTTATTTAGAAAGCAAGTCTCTGGCAACTATCAAATTACTCAAGTTCATTCCATTACAACAATCTTATTGTAAAATGTTAAACTGCTCCAAAGCCAAGCCTCTACATACACCCAGACATGTATATTAGCTGCATATGTAGGTTTTCAGCACAAGGCTAGAATAGTTTGTACTCCCCCAGAATATTTTGTTTATATAAAATATGGATACATTACCTATTTTCAGTGTAGCAGATGCATTACCTATCCAGAATATATTTGTATTAATTTGATAATGTGAACTGAAAAAGCACACATTTATCCATAATAATCATTTTAATAGTAAGCATGCCAAGAAATCTTAGTATTTTGAAGTACAGAATGGTCCACATAGATTTAATACAGCTGTTTCTAAGTTCTTCAATCTGGAAACACCTAGTGTGCACCCATTTAACCAACAGTCATTTTATTCAAACCCTAAGAGACACTGAGCTTCGTTGAACATACTGTCTTAAAATGCAAAAACAAATGCTTACAGAAGCATTACAGTGTGACAGTCTTCCCAATTCTTCAATATTCCACTTATAGAAAAAAACAGGTAAACAATTTCAGTTCTTAGTTGGAAATAAAATACGTATCTAGTACATATCTATATGGAAATGGCATATCTGAAAACCAACTCCGCTACAGGTATTTCTTCATACTCTAGATCACAAACTGAGTGACAAGCTTCTTTGATAAGGTTACTAGAAAATGTCAATCTCATTGAAAATGCATAAAGTATAGTCATACATTTAATTTTCATAATATTTCTTGTAAGAAAGCAATTTCCCACAGCCTGCACAATATGTCCCAACCCTAAACTGAGCTCCAAATGTCATACCGACAAAGAAATGGCTCCATTACTTGCTCTCATGGATGAATCCACTTCCCATTACTCGCACGCACAAATGGCTCCATTACTCGCTCACATCCAGATGCTTTTCACTAATGCAGCCATTCAAAAATCCAACCAGAAATACTTGGTCTTGAGCCCTGGAGCTCAATTCTGACAGGCTGGTAGCCCCGACAGAGATGATGTCATCGCAGATGTGATGACATCACTCAAACCGCTAAAAATGAATGAAAAATAAAAATTAAAGTATTGACAAAGTCAGAAATGAAGGGGTAACACTTGAGAATCATAGCATGCCATTATTTGGACCCCTAAACTTGGTAGAAACAGAGTTATTTGGTACAGTTAGGAGGTATGCCCATGCTAGTATGCTAGTATACCCTTGCCAGGAGTTGTGACTGCTGTAGTACACAATAATAGGTGCAACAAACTGTCATGATAAGGGTGTGCTCACATATGCACACATGGAGTCTATGCATTGCGGTCAGCATCCGCACACCTAACACATTCTGTAGACACTGCATGTAAATGCACAGGACATATGTCACATAGCGGGCTCATGTACTGTTAATATATGCGGTGATGTTGTCTCATGGCAGATCAAGGAAGAGTGCATCATATCAATAAGGGTGTGTACACTCCCTATAGTCACAGTATGCTCTGACGGTTATCAGTGTAATAGTATTGGACTGGCCATACATGGTCCGCTGATGTTGAGATCTGTAAACTGGACATCAGGCATTAAAAAATGACATCTGTCCACATATCATTCCAGGTATGTGTTGCTCAAAAACATAGGGGTTGTGAGCATTAGATCTGATATAACTGACACATTACTACACATTCAGCAATGGGTTGTACACCTGTGAGGTTTGGTGCACAGTACATGGCAGGGTACAGAATAGGTGCACAGCAATACTGCGTACATGGGTGCAGTGGTATCCAGGGGAAGGGGCATCACCTACTAACGCAGCACATGCATCACACACATGTATACTGTTACTAGCATGGATTAAATATAACTGCACTGCATGCTGTTGTGTACCATATGTTATGCATGTTGACAGATGGGTAATAAGAGGACTGTGTGTACTATCATTGTGCAACCTCACCTGTGTGTGTGTGTGTGTGTGTGTGTGTGTGTGTGTGTGTGTGTGTGTGTGTGTGTGTGTGTGTGTTTGTCAGTGGGTGAGTGGTTATTTTGTCTGTAGGGTCACTTTGGTGAAGTGGAGGGAGGTTGATGCATGTAGGATGCGTGTGTGCATGTGTGTGTGTTTGTGTGGGTGTCCATGTATGCATATGTGATTGTTGGGTTGTTCATACAACAGTACTTCCCTTTGGAATCGTGCAGTACATGGACATGGACTGACACATGACAAACCAGGAATACTTGTCATGTACATAATCACAGGACAGCTGATAGGATAATAAGGTCTTTAACATGAAACATGCATTGGGAGGGAAGGTAGACACCAGGTATACCCTTAATATTACATTCAGCAGAGAGGTGACTGACAACTCATGTATGCAGCACTACAGATGCATTGGGGAATTACTAGACAACACCAGGGAGTGTATCCATATATTACAGTTGTCACATGATAGGTTGATTGAGCAGCATACCTGGCATGTACTGAGCAATACTTACACATGACACTCCAGTGCGTGATATTATGAAGTGAACATAGTAGCCCCTCACATATAGGGGCCATGCTCACGATGTCCAGACACACACAGGGTGAACACTAAATCACAGCAGTGAGGCCATATAAAACTGCTCCACCCAGGTCAGGGAGGTAATGGAGTAACAGGTCTTGTCTAGGCATTTAAAGGAATGATACATTAATGAGTGGTATTAATGAATGTATGTTACCAAGTATGATGCAGGATATAGAATGCATGGGAATAAACATGGGAATGTCTATAAAGTCATAGACAGGTAGGTACTAAGGTGGTGTGTGTGTGTGTGTGTGTGTGTGTGTGTGTGTGTGTGTGTGTGTGTGTGTGTGTGTGTGTGTGTGTGTGTATGTGTGTGTGTATATTTATGTGTGTACTGTTATGCAATGCTGTACAGGTCTTAAAGTACATTTCTTGTTTTCACCCATAGGTGGAGAGGTTGGTTAGGGTCCCTCCTGCATGCAATCTGATGTTGGTGTCCATACAGACACCGAAGATGATGATAGTACTGCTAAGGCACAGGTGGAGTTGCCAGGGACTGAAACAGTGCCATCATTTGACATCCCCTTTCAGCCACTCCAACCCCGCACACAGTTTCAGTGCCTATACATACCCTATCACCAGTGCCCATAGCGGAGGGACAGCTGGAGTTTAGTGGTAGTGCACAGAAGAGTGTGGTAACCATGCCTACTGTGTCTGGTCACAGCAGGCATAGCCCAATGTCTGGCAGGGCATCACATAGGCAGATGTCCCAGGGTGCTCATGGAAGGACCACTGGTCATCATGCCCGTAGCAAACACGGCACAACTGGTACCACCAGGTGCATGTTTCAGGCTGTCATGGAGGTGCAGGCACATATGGAACATTACACCAGACAGGGCCCAAGGCTGCAGAGCACTTCCCTCACATCTGCAAGCGAAAACATCCATGAACTGTCTGGTGCCATCCATGCTTATACCGAGCTCATGGATAGATGGTCTGGTGAGATGATGGCCCTCATCAACCATAGTTTGTCCGTGCTTGAACATGTTCTGGGAGTGCGGCGATGGCTGCGTGGATGTAGGCTAGCAACATTAACAGCTGGCAGTCAACATGGATGTGGTAGGACACCAAGGGGCTCCTGCAGTAGCAGTACCAGCCTCAGCACTGTGTGGGGGGGTGTTGTCCACACCACACCACAGCATGCCACGAGCACATGTTCCTGGCCAGTCCCAGGAGGGACCTGGTTCCAGCGGACATTTGTCATCATCAGGGGAGAGTAGCACATTGAGGCCTGTACCTGTACATGCCCCTGGAACCCCTTGCAGGCACAGTCCACATGTCCATGGCTGGAGGCAGTGAACTGTGCACTCTACAAGGTATGGTCTCCAGCTGTCCATAAACACCTGTGTAGGGCAGCCGCATGGTAGAACTGTGTGCATGCATACCCACACACTATACGAACACACCTAGGGCAACCCCTTACCTACACACACCACATCATCACACCCAGTTCACCTCATTACACCCCTCACCCACACACATGGTGTTAAATATATGACCCTCTCTCAGCCTCTGGCAAACCAACAACACACCCTGTGCATATGATGATACATGTACCACATCCCTGTCATCCATAACATCGATGCAGGGACAGGCTAATATGGTTCTGATGCACACAGTGACTGTACTACAGTGTACCAAAGTACTGCAGTGTAACATGTTGTCAGGAGTAAAGTTTAATGCATACATATCAGGTAGTGTAGCCATCCAGCAATGCTGCATTATAGCTGTTAGTAACACTGGTTGACTGTGGTCTCCATAATGTTATCCATTTGTGTTGTAGGTGTACATGTGTCAGCAGGAGGATGGTCTGCAGTCATATTCCACAAGGGGTATGGCACTGTGGTGACACCAGGGCTGTGACATATCTGAGGTACAGTTGAACATGTCACAGGTTTGTATAAAAGTTATTATTGCCTGTGCCACATGGACAGGTGACCTGCTGGGACATGTATAATCTGCAACCTGTTGTAGACCCATCCACATACATGCACACTCTTTACTTGGCAACACTGGGACTAGACCCCTACCTAGGTATGTAGTGCTACTGAAGTGTGTGGCTTTCATTGCACAGACTACACAACGTTTAGGGTGAGGTGTGTTCCAGGTTACATGATACATGCAGAACATTCCCAGACATGTACAGTATGCTAATGAGGGATGTAATGGGTGTATATGGACAATACATAGTGTGAAATGCCTTCATATACACATTAACAGACACATAACAGGCAGACACACGTCCGATAGACCTGGGCCTAGCGCTGTTAACTAACTTGATCATGTGTCCAATGTGTTACAGGTAGGCTGCACACAGCACATGCATAACTGGGCTGGATTGTGGTATCAGTTGCCTGTATGATTGATGGTGACAGTGGTCACCATAACGTGATACATGGGACATATACCGGGTGTACTTTGGTGTAATGACAGTGTACACAGCACCCACATCCCCCAGTGGATATTGTACTCCCTGAAACCCATGATGACACTCTGACATACCCACTATCACACATTGCTCACAGCTGCGATACAACTCATTGTATATCACAACAGTGGTACTACAAGGTTATGCATCTAATGTACATGCCACAGGTATAGTAATGTTTTGCATTATCATGCCTCACCTATGGGCAGCAACAACATTATCTGTACTACTGTGTCGCAATGGGTATTGTAATAGGAGAATGTGGCCTCAGAATGGTGTACCCTACAGATATACAGACAAGCACACATACACACACTTGCCAGAACTCAATGGGTATCCCATGCCTATCGACCAATTTGTGCAACACTGTTGTACTGGTACTGCAAGGCTCGTGTAGCCGGTAGGGAGAGGAGCGTAATAGGGAACATGTAATGTCCCATACAGCAGCAGCCACAACTGACTATGGCAATGGGTGTTGCAGTGGTTGTGAAGGCCCTCATGGAATTCCCAAGTACAGGTGTGCTAACACAAAGACACTGCTATCCTCAGTAATGCACATGTACACATGTGTGAGTACTGGGGTGCATCGCTGCAGATAGTCATAGATGTATACCTAGCTATTGTCCGTGGAGAGATAGGTCATGTAGGGGATGTGTGTACAGTGATATCCTGCCACCTGCCATGTGGCAGCAGGCAATCTATTGACAGACACCACTGTGTTGACCCTCAGGGTGAGAATGACATGCATCAGCCAATCCTCTGGGTGCTTCCTACACATGGCCACTGAGATGATCAAGTTACATGTATGCAACATGTATTACAACACTTGGTTGTGTCTTTGATGGAGACCTGTACCCAAGCATGTTCTGTTGACTGTGGTAGTGTAGTACCCATGGCATGTGGTGCGCACAGGGTGTCTCTTATGTCTGCCGGATCGTACACAGCTGGGCAGACATGTCAGTGTTAATCAAGCAAATGTTGCCTGTACATATCCCAAACCGGATACTTGCCATCTGCACATCTGTACAGGGACTGATAGTCATCAGCTTGGCGAGTAGCTATGCAGTAGGATGAATGTGTTGACAGATGGACGTTTGACAACAATATGTATGTCATAACTACATGTTGGAAGTCCCCACTAACATGTTCATAGGTTCATAGGTTCAAAGGTAGGTACTAGGCTATTGGCCCCAGGGCCTATACAAGCCTAGCCAAGAAGGTACCCTGGCTTTCCCCACCCAAGAAAATTATTTTCCTGCACCCCTGTCAAGCAGAACCACAGAAGTGATCCCTGGGGTGAATTTCTTATTACCAATCCAATAATCAAGATTTTTCTTGAAGAGTGCTAATGAGGAGCTCGTTTTGACATAGATAGGTAGTCTGTTCCAGAGTATGGGAAGTCTCTGGGACAGGAATCTATCCCTCCAGCATGTTCTGTTTATTGCGGTGACAAGGTTAAGTTCCCTAGAGCATGTACTTCGGAGAGATTGGGATTTCTTTAAATGGAGCATGTCCAACAGCTCTGGGTTTGACATAGCTTTGTATGTTAGGCAGAGATTGCCTCTGAGTAGGCGATATGCGATGGATTAAAGCTGGAGTTTTTTGAGATGGTCTGCGTAAGGCATCTGTTTGATGCCAGTAATCCTCTTTGTGAGGTATTTTTGTGGCCTTTCCAATTGTTGTGGATGTCTTGTGAGGTACATACCAAAAGGGGCATTGTACTCTATAATGAGTCTAATGAGTGATGAGTAGAGGGGAACAATGACCTCTTTTTTTCTGGATGAGAAACCATTTGTGATGAGGTGTGCCACATAGAAGGATTTCCTGACCACTGTGTCGATGTGATTATCAAAGGAGAGACTACTGTCCACCTGTGTCCCAAGGTCTCTTATCACACTTTTGATGTTAAGTAGACTACCTCCTATGTGGTAGTTCATGGGTACAGAGTTTTTACCAAAAAGGATGACAATGCACTTTTTGACATTGAGCTTGAGACCATGGCTTTGACACCAGGCATCTGTCTCAGTGTGGCCCTTTTTGTAGGATGTCCACATCGTTAGGAGTTTCGATTATGACTCCTAGTTTGCAGTCATCTGAGAATTTAGTTAGCCAAAGACCGTCTGTGTTAGCCTGTACTTCAGAGAAGTAGATACCAAACAGGAGAAGACCCAGGGCTGAACCCTGTGGTACTCCACTTGTCACTGGTCTGAAGTCTGATTTGAAGTCTGCTACTTTCACAGTGTGGATTCTGTCAGTAAGCCAGTTGGCAACCCATCTTGTGACATAGGAATTTATACCTAGTTTAGTGAGATTATCTATAATTCTAGAGTGGGGGAATGTGCTGTACAGACGTTAGTCTACAGTTACATTCCACATGTCAGATCATTATCCAGTAGGGGATACATACTGTGACACAGCTCACACACCAGGGACACAACAGGGAGACCTCAGAGTCCAGCTATGTCTGTCGGTGTTACTGTTGTCAGTACTACATTTAGCTCTCTACTCTTGCCTGGGAAAGCACTGTCAACAGTAGTACCGCCATGATACACTACATGCCAGTGTGACAGCACGTATCCTGGGCTACTACTCCTGTAGGTAACACTTTCACACAGATAACAGTGCTTGTACAGGCCTCATATACTTGTGTGTCCCAGACATGATACACACCCCTTGCTACTGTAATGACAGCACACAGGTGCATGTATTGTACATGGCATTACATACACTTATTACAGATGTCATTACCCTGCTATATTATTGGACTGGGTGATGAGAACTGGCTGCCAGGGCTGAGCCATGCTTAGCAGGTGTCAACATTGCTCCAATATAACAGCCAAGCTGATTTGTGCACTGGTGAGCGAAGCCTACACTGTGTAAGCACCCATAGGTTTACCCGTGTCTTAGCAATGCTTAGCTTCACGCAGACCCACGCAAACACCATAAAGCTGCTCAAAACTGTCTTAACCACTCTGTATCTGACAGCAATTGTTCTGCCCTGCAACAAAATGAACAGCCCTTGCAGATCTTGAACCCAGGACTCTGTACACTATAGTCACAACACTTAACCACTACACCATGACCACTGTGCAGACAGCTGTTGTTTTTCCAATATATCTGTCAATACACATATTGATTAGCACTGAACAATTACCTTTATTTCCACAATTGTGTAGTACTTGTTATTAATATGACTGTTGCACCACATATGTTGTTTTAACATAATGTACACATATCAGATACATACAGTGAGATGCATCTGGGAAGGTATACACAACCGTGATGTTTACACATGACAGGAATATGGAGATATACATATACATATGTTGATATATGTCTACATGTACATACACATGTATAGTCATACATATGTCTGTATACACATCTGTATAGTGCATCATTATATATGGCCATGGTTTGATCTCTTTGTATATATATATTTATATATATATATATATATATATATATATATATATATATATATATATATATATATATATATATATATATATATATATATATATATATATATATATATTTATATATATGTATACATAGATATATGCATACATAGCTGTATATGTATGCACATCCTATGTTTATAGATATGCCTATTTATGTAGATATATATGTAGATATCTATAACTATATGTGCATACATATCTATTCTGATATACCTATTACTGTCAATATATATGTAGATATCCATAAGTATATGTTCATATGTATCTATATCTGTATATGTGTAGACATATATTGCTGTGTACATGTATATATTTGAGTGTTTATATGTATCTATATATATATATATATATACATATATATATATATATATATATATATATATATATATATATATATATATATATATATATATATATATATATATATATATATATATATATATATACATATCCATCTATGTATGTCGATATGTATATGTGTATATATCTATATATATATATGGATATTATATGCACATATATGTTCACCATATGTCCAGAACATAGAGTGGAGTCCTACCTCAGACCCAATAGTCCCAACATCTTAGTGCAAGGGGATGTCAGGTATGTATTGGAGGTATATATGCATACTGTTGCTACTGCAATAGGGGCTGTCTTAACAGACGTGTGTGGGATCTCACATCTACTTTTAACATGTGTGCCATTGGCTACTGACATACATCCTAAGGACTTCATAGTACAGTACCACTGCTAGCACAGTAATGATCCTGTGGACTACAGCAGATATATGGTCAATAAATGTGGACAGTCTGACACAGTCTGGTCAATCTAGAGGTATACACAGAACCCCTTAGTGGAAGACATGTGGACCAAGCCTGACAATGTGGATGTTAGCCATGTAGATGTGTATATCACATAAATACTGGAATACATATGCCCACATGGGTTATGCACACACACACTCCTGTCTGTCCTAACACATAATAACCACTGGTGCAGAGGTCACATGGCCACATACTACCCACTAGTTAGTGACATACATCTGTACAGTATCCCACTGTTTTGTCAGATATACATGACAGTTATGGTGGCCCAGCAGCAGTACATCTGGCAAATATGTTTACATAACATCACACTGGGTAAGTACACTAAGTTGTTAGGCATGTAACAAAGCAATGTGCAAACTAAAGGCAGACTGCCACAACACTGGCCTACATTTCTTATGGGGGAATACACATGTACCTGCAAATATAACAGGCACTACAGCCATATCACAGCACAGAGTAACAGACATATGTGTGAAAGTGCTTACCCACAACCAATGTGAACACAGCCAAAGCCACATATGGTAAGCTAGCTTAATATTGCAGTATATGGACTGTCTGATCAACACCATCCTCATATGTGCCACTCACACAATAACCCTACATATACTGGACCACTACACAGTGTGGTCTGATGCCTGTCTATGTTATGGGACATGTGTGTGTTTGGCCTTACAAACATGTAAGCTGATAGGGTACCATTCACTGAAGCAGCATGTAACATCAGATAGAACAGGACCAAGAACAATGACATCTACCACAATCTGTACACAGGCCAAGATACATATTCGCAATACATACACACTGTCTACAATCACCATAAGT
Organism: Protopterus annectens; assembly: GCF_019279795.1. Classification (NCBI taxonomy): domain Eukaryota; kingdom Metazoa; phylum Chordata; order Ceratodontiformes; family Protopteridae; genus Protopterus; species Protopterus annectens. The sequence continues at coordinate 1,018,606,552 of NC_056728.1, read as the reverse complement.
AGACAGACCTCAGTACTGTACACACAACCACAGAATGACCAGGTTATATCCTCAAATATAACCCCTACTATACATAACATGTGTAGCAGTCTGATATCTCACTGGCTTGTTATCAGATATGATGTCAATAAATAATGGTGTACAGAACATATGCACCGCTTACTGCATGACATATGTACAAAGGTTGACAGAGTTGTGGCTGGAGGCACAAACACAAGGCCAATATTGACATGTTGCTGTGGTAACCTCATACATTTACTGTTGTAACAGGGTTTGTTGTGACATATGTCCTATGAGAGATATGAAGTCAGTAACTCTCATGGCTGTCACCATGTACTGACTGTAATCCTCACACTATGCTTCTGCAGTTCTCCGATAGATATTCTGTGAGTAACACAAGAAACAAAAGGCACCACACACTGCCCAATCTGTAGATGACCTTACAGATTGAGGTTTTCTCAAAAACATAGCACTGTCATGACAGGTATTAAAACATATAGACCAGCCATATCCACACTTACATTCTGTAGTCATGTCAGGCACACCCCCCTCCTGTTTGTTGGCCTGTTTCCACAGTGTATGTTGTTTGATGTAAATCCCAAATCCATTTGTGATGCTGTTTGCCAAACACCAGATCTAGGTCCTGCTTACAGTGAATGAAAAGGCCCAAAACCAACATGATGTCCGAGATATTGGAGTGTGTTTCCATGCAATTGTCTATGGGAATGTTACTACAGCTGTTCCACATGCAATTAGCTAGAGGAGGGCTGCAATTCTTGCAGAGGCCTTCAGCTGATCATGAGCATCACTTACAAAACACAAGCTGCTGCCTAAGCAAAGCAGGTGTAGTTCTCCATATCCATTACATAGGGAGTGACAGAGACAGACAGAGACAAAGTAAGTCAGGGTGGAGGTGGGAAAGTAAAACCTAAGCATGTTTGTGTCACACACCTACCAGTACAGGGTTTCAAATCCCTGACTGACTATGTATTGCTAGCACATGTCGATGCAGTTACTGCATGCGCCACATAGCTTACATTTTGAGGAGCTGTCCAAACGTATATGTGATGGTGAGTGACATCTGCAACAGTGATATGGTAGCGATATGGTAGGTGTAGTACACGTGCCTGTCCACATGAACAGGTGTCAGCATCAACACAGCCACACCCATTTAGGGAATCACACACACTGACACACTTGGCAGGGTCAGGAGTACACTTCCTAACTAGTTAATTTGCCACAATACAGTAATGCGCAGGTATCACATGCACCAGAGGGGTTATCCCGAGGTTATATGGGCAAAGGGTATGTGAAGGTGTCTTACGTCAGACAGCATGCTTCAATATGCCAATGGCAGTTGTAGTGAGTGTGAATGTGGTCAAAAGTATCATACACCACACACACAGACACATGGTGCCAGTACTGACATGCATGTTTGCATTCCTTCACAGGTGTGTAGTGGTTGACTGTGCCAGAAGGCTATACAAGGCTAGGTGAAGGGTTTACCTTGGCATCAGGCCACATGACAAAGGTCTGCCATGTGGCTCAAGGGTGCAGTGTCTGGAGTGGCCCACACAGGTGGGTATTGTATTTCTCATCCAATCACCTGGTTAACTATTGTGTGTGGCCATTGCTATGCAATGCTTGCCATGTATGCATTCTTTATTCCATGACAAGGATGCTGTCTGGGATGTGCACATGTCCCACATGCATGTACAGTGACATGTGGAACTGTACCTGGGGTGTCTGGCCTATGTTGTGTACACATATTGTTATCATCAGATGTCCCCAGTCCTGGCCTCATGTGGTGGGAGCTAGTAATGGACAGCAGGTTGAAACTCCACCTACATTGATGGAATGATATAGGTATTCCCTGGTGTTAGTGGCATCTGTCCATACAGGGCATGTGTTTAAGGCATGGTATGTCCTTTGTGGTCACATTTGATGGCACCACAGGTGTTGCAGGTGTCCAGTGGGGAACATAGTGAAGGCACACTGTCTGTATGTATGTGCCTATTGTACTGATGGTCAGGGTGCCATGCCTTCTGTAGGCCACTGAGATCACACCATGGCTACTATCTGTGGGCAATATGCAGGGTACTACCAACATAGCAGTTGTTGCCTAGGGAAGTGTGTTTGTGTATGAGACATGGGTTGAGTGTTCCCTGTGTAATACAAGGGTTGGGTTACTAACTTTGTTCACCAGGCCTTGATGTCACATGTAGGAGTATGGATTGGCACCCCAGCCTCTCAGCTATTTCACATCTGTTATCCTTGTAAGGTGGACATTGTGACATATAATAGGGCCACCACATAAGAAATTTGTAAAACCAACTCCACAATAAGTCCAGTTGTTACACACTCACAGCCACCTCCACACAGGATACAAATGACACACAGAGAAACACACACACACTTGCCATGTCTGGGATTAGAACTCCTACCCAACTAGTTTATCACACTACAGCATTACGCAGTTATAGGACGCACCATGGAGATTATTGGAGTACTCTTTCCCCAGAGGTGTATTTCACTGGGAATGACATCAGCAGGCTTGCCAAAGTAGGGCAATAGAGGTCGTACTGACTGTCAATGGCCTCAAAAGCATTGCACCCTACACAGACAAAGAAACACACACACAAACATCCACACCTGCCATGTCTGGGACTAGAACCCCTATGAAACTACTATACCACACTACAGCATTATGCTGTTATAGGATGCAACACGGTGATTACTGGGCTACTCATTTCCCAAAGGTGTATTTAAAAGTGAATGACATCAGCAGCCTTGCCAGAGTAGGGCATTTGAATTGTAGTGATATGACTAGCCTAAAAAGCATTGCTCCCTACACAGACAGAGACACACACACACACACACACACACACACACACACACACACACACACACACACACAGTTGCCATGTCTAGGATTAGAACTCCTATCTAACTGGTTTATCACACTACAGCATTACGCAGTGATAGGACACACCACAGAGATTACTGGGCTATTCCTTTCCCAAAGGTGTATTTCACAGTGAATGACATCAGCAGCCTTGCCAAAGTAGGGCATTTGATAAGTAGTGAGCATGACTAGCCTAAAAAGTATTGCTCCCTACACAGACAGAGAAAGAAATACAACACACACACAGACACACACACACACACACACACACACACACACACACACACACACACACACACACACACACACACACACACACACACTTACCGTGTCTGGGATTAGAGCTCCTACCTAACTAGTTTATCACACTACAGCATTACACAGTTATAGGTCACACCACAGAGATTACTGGGTTACTCCTTTCCCAAAGGTGTATTTCAAAGTGAATGACATCAGCAGCCTTGACAAAGTAGGGCATTTGAATTGTAGTGAGTGTGACTAGCCTAAAAAGGATTGCTCCCTACACAGACAGAGAAACACACACACACACACACACACACACACACACACACACACACACACACACCCACACACACCCACACACACACACACACACACACACACACACACACACACACACGCACACACAGTTGCCATGTCTGGGATTAGAACTCCTACCTGACTAGTTTATCACATTACAGCATTACACAGTTATAGGACACACCACAGAGATTACTGGGCTACTCTTTTCCCAAAGGTGTATTTCAAAGTGAATGACATCAGCAGGCTTGTCATAGTATGGCTATGGGGAGGGCAGTATGTGTGCATGGGCCATAGCCTATTCATCTAGAGGTAGACACACCACACTCAGACACATGCAGGTTTATATTCTGCATGTAAGTGTACACAACTGCTAGATGACTACTGACTTGTACAGACATGTTGCACAGCTAGCACTTCCACCACAACGTCTGTAATGCTGAGGGATGCCAGTAGCTAATTTCTACAGTGAGTGACATTTACACATCATGTGGTTGTAACCATTTGGCTGGGACAGGCCTCATGATGGAAGGCTCTTTGTCACTGTCACTCTCTTCCACACATCTATGTATGAGTACTTTTGGCAGATTATAGTGTGTTGTCCTTAGATATATGTGTGTATCCCTATCCAATATGTGTGCAAAGCATGACTGGTGCATACTGAGTAGTGTATGCACTAACATTTGCAACTGTCAGATATGTATGGTCCACTGTTGCTGGCAGACATGGGCTTCATTTGTTTATGTGGGTGAGCATGCCCAGTATGACCTTTCAGTATGTTGTTGTCAGACATTGCCTTAATTTCTCTAAGTGTGTGAGCATACCCAGTATGCCCTTCTGTATTGAATGTGCGGATCCATTACAGGGAGTTTGTTCTCCAGTGCAGACCTTTGTGTTCTATACCTACAGGTAGCAAACTGTTTCTGCAGGATATCTGTAGATCATTTGGCAATATGGGGTCACACTGTAGTGTGTACTAAATGTGATTGTGTCTGTGCTGCTTCTGCTACATGGTACTGGTGTTAGCAGAGATATTCAGATGTGTACTGTTATACACTGTGATGTTTTATGTCCTCAAGTACTGTCAGGTGGACATTTTTGCTCACAGTGATGTCCTGGGCAACAGTGGGTGAATACTGCTGTGTCCAGTATTGTGGTCAAATGCCTACATATTCATGGAAAGTTATGCCATTCCAGGGGGGGAGCTGCAGACACTTGCTGCTGGGTCTGTGTATCCAGTTCAGCACCTTGGTACAGTGCTGGCAGAGGATCCCATATTTGTACATCCATTGATGTGACAGTATGGCCTTATCTTGCTGTGGCAATACCTCGCAGCTGTACAGATTCACACAGGTTACCCAGAGACAGGGGTCATAAGTCCGGACATTACCCCTATTGTAGTGTATGGGCAGGTTTGTAGCCACCCATTTTTGTGTTTGCAGCCAGGGGCAGTATGTACACATGGCTGTGTGTTGGACCTTGCACATTCCATGCTGCCCATGCTCCCACCCCTGCTCTATTATTTTATCCTCTTCCATACATTATGCATACATTCTCTGATACTTTCCCTAGAGTTATCACCTCATCACAGCTGTGTTTTGGTGTTGGTCCGCAGTTCATGCAGTTGGACGTGGTGGACATGTTACTGTGGTTTGCCCACATGGTCTTGCACATGGCTTATGTGGAGGGTGTTATGTTGTTATTTGGGTGTCCATGACATAACATACATTGGCAGTACGGGTGAGACACGGGCCTTTCACAGAGGCCTGTAGCCATTTGGTGGTGATGCAGGCCAGCTGTAGCAGGCCATTGCATTCTGTCAGTCCTACAGTCCCAGACTGCCATACAGTATATTCCCCTGGGGTTACAGGGTAGGCGTGCTAGGTGTTCCTCCCAATAATTTCTATCAGTATTGATCAGGTGGTGTGGATGTTGGCAGTGTGATACCTACAGCTAGGGACACACCTGCATGGGACACCTGCACTGCCTGCTGCATTCTTTCACTGTTGCCATACACAGGTGGGGTCATATTGTACACATTCCCAACAGCAGGGATACGACCAGAGAGGTACCTGTGGGTAGTGTTTGGGTGAGCTGAGTGCATGTATACTATGGACACTATTTGCATCTGACTCATAGATATGCATGGGCCATTCCAGTTATGGTGGCTTGTGCAGGGACATCAGCCATTTCCCAATACATCAGTCCTATCACCTTTGTGATCTGCAAGTGTTCGGCCAGAAGACTTCGGTATTCCCTACTACAAGCCCAAATAATGTGATGCATACCTGTATGTACAATTCCAATGGTGTGCCCATTTCATGGTTACACATTATACACAGTATGTATGGGGTACTTTTCCTTGTGTACTACTTGTATATCTAACCCAACAGTCATGCATGTCCATCTTTCAGATGGTGACACATATTACCACCATACATTTACAATGGCTTACTGCTAGCATGTGTTATACTGGGGGGAATTGTCTTTGGCACTGCAGTTGTGAGGACTTGGCCCTGTCATCGGCAGTAGTGGGCAATGGCCACCAGGTCAAACCTCAATATGTATACATACTGACCACTCTCACACAATATGAAACATACAGCAGCCTAACATATGTATACCTGCATATTGTACAAATGCTACAATCTATCCTGCTACCTTGGCCAATTCAGGTCATCTGTGCTCCACTAGTATTATACCTACACATGCATGTTACTACATGTCTACATAGGATTGGATGGGGGGGCAGACCTGACTGTTACTACATTTCTCCATAGTATTTGGGGGGGGCACAGCTGACTGTTACAACGTGTGTACATCAGATTGGGGGGGCACACCAGACACCTACCACTTGTACACATTTACTATGACTGTACTAGTATGTCAGGTACTCTATTACAACCTGTATCCTAACCTATCATGCTGACTAGAGGCATATCCGTGTACTACAGCTCTTAGGTTTGATTGACCTACATATCAGTTTCTGACTTCCTACCCTTCATAACTAACATACCACTGCCTGACATGCTGTAGTCTGTCTGTGTAGGCCTGGGGGTGTAGGTTACCCATAGCCATCATTCAGAGGCCTTAGCACAGCCTTTGTTTGTGTTTGTCTACACCTAACCTGCTGGCTGAGACTGTTGTTGGGTATGTGAACCTCCATGACTGGCATGTGTGAGACATATAGACACACATGTGGCCCAGCACATTTCCTGCAGTGGGTTATGTCACTGTGTGTAGTACTGGCTGCTATGGTGACACCAGTATTTGTTACAGATCTCATGGTGTCACTATAGGTGTCTGCTATCTTCTGGCATCCCCTTCAGCCACCCAATTCCCTTGTATGCTCACATCCCTGCCATAGATACAAGTAACAACACATACTACTCCATTCGGCAATTGGTAAGGAGAGTGACTTACCTTGTGGGTGTGCCAGTATTGAGGATGGTGCTGGAAGGCTGCCTATGTCGGATGCACATAGTACACTCCCTATACATGGCTGAGCACAGGTAGTGTCATGTTTGGCATCCCTTTTACTGTATGTGCGAGTCAGAGAGTGGTGTTATTCCCTGGGTCCCTCCTGTGTCAGTGTATGTGCTATGCATTGCCTCTTTGCCAAGGCTAGGACATACTGGGCATGCATCCTTCTGCCTACTGGGGCAGGCTCAAGTTGTGCCTCCTCTGAGTCACTCTGTGCCTGTGCAGGCCTTGACAATGGCGGGGGGCTGTGAGGCTCTGCCCCATGCTGTTCATGCTGCAGCTGTTTTCGCAGGATCATATTGTGTAGCATGGCACATACTATGACAATTTGAGTACATGTAGTTGGGGAGTACTGCAAGGCTCCACTGGATGTGTCCAGGCAGAAGAACCATGACTTGAGCATCCCAAACACACGATCTATTACAACTCTGGTCTGTGCATGTGCCTCATTATGGAGTTCTTGTTTGGGTGTGTTTGCATTTCTGATGGGTGTCATCAGGCATGGCTCCAGTGCATAACCAGCATCCCCTACTATGTGACCATAAGAGATGTCCCCACTGACAAATCTCTGGTACAGCTGCGTCAGATGCCAGATGTGGGAATCGTGATAGCTTCCAGGGCAGCCAGCACACACATTCATTATAATGCCCTGGGCATCGCACATGACCTGGCAGTTGAGGGAGGGTTAGCCCTTGCTGTTGTAGTAGAACCTACCCCGGTCACCAGGTGGTGCATTGATGCATATGTGCGTGCAGTCTATAGCACCCACTACCTCAGGGTATTCTGCTATTTGGTGGAAGAGATGCATATTGTTGGCCAACGCCTCACAGGTGTTGGGGAAATAGATGTGCTCACCAGCATGTGCTGACGTGGTGTCCAGGAACTGGTGGAGTATCGTGGAATGCCTGTGAGATACCCATTATATCTCCATTTGGCCTTTGGAAGGTACTAGTAGCTAGTATTCTTAGGCCTACACATACCTTGGTATCCACTGGGATGGGTTCCCCTTTGTTAGTTCTGTGTGTGAGGCGTGGCCAACACAGCTCAACAATTTGCTATAGGAGGTCCCTGTCCACCCTATAGCACTCCACTATCTCCAGCTCATGTAGCCCCTGGTAGGTTACTCTGAGTCTCTACACTCTTCTCCGTCTCATCACTGTGGGTTTGTCAACAGTTATCCTCTCCACCCTTAGCCTCTTCCACATGTTGATGTATGACAGCTATTGCAGCCAATATCATTTTGTTGTTTTTGTTTGTTAAAATTCCCCCACATGTATGCACTGGTGGAGTAGAGTATGTAGGAAAAATGAGAGGGAAAGGTGTTTGCATAGTTTATAGTAGTGCTCTGGGCTGGGCTGGTCTTCTGCCTGTGTAATTGGCTGATTCTGATACATTTCACCTGTCAGCTATGCTAGTTCTCCTAGATTACCTTCCTACTGCTGTTTTTCCTTCCCATTGCCTTCCTGTTTAAGCCCGGGGGTGCGCCGCACAAACAAAGTGCTCAAATGTGCACAGACCTGCTATTTCCTGTTTATTTTTCCTTTAAATCTTGGTGCGTGGTGCGCACACCTGCTTAGGCAATGTAAAGTGTGCTAGGCAGCCTCAGACACACACCCTTGCTTAGCTCTGGTAAGCTAAGGGAAAACCCAAGCCACAGGGCTTCAATCCACTTATGGTATGCCTGACACCCCCCTATGATGTCAGCTAACTCCTAGGCTTGCACCAAGCTATTCCTGCTCTTACACTGTTGGGTGCTGACTACATGCAGGGGAAATCTGGGATTCAGTATCATTCTCCTCATTTGCACAGGATTGCCTGCTGATGCATGGTTACAGGTCCCATACTGAGCCTCCCCCCTTAGCAACCACCATTCACTGGCCATGTTGTCTTCTGCCTGCCATTGAGTATAATGGCAAAATAGTGATTTTGGTTAGAATGCTTATTTTAGGGTTTTTATTTGATTTTTTCCCAGATCCCATTTGCGCACCGCTGCCCTACACTTAAACAGCCGAGATCGGCTAAAAAAAGTAAAAGTTAATTTTTTTTATTTTTGCAACTGTTTTCCATGCCAATGGCCATATATTTGGACAATGGCATGCTTTCTACATAATATCTGCCCTTTATTTAGAGCTGTCATGGCTCCGTTTTGTAGTTTGCAGAAATGTACTTGGTTACTAACTGAGTACATTTCTGCAGATTACACTTGTCCTGCACGGCCGGCTTCCAGCTTCGTGGATTGCAAATTCACCTCATTTGCATGGAATTTACCTGCAAATTAGATAATTTGCATACAGGAGGTGAGTCCATGTAGGACTAGTGCAGGAGCGCTCGTGCACGTCCTTGTAGCTTATTCCTGGATTGCACGGCAGACATATCGTTTGCTGGAGCTCCAGCACTAGTCCTGCACACCGTGCAGGGCTTGCTGAATCCTGGGGATGATGTATTAGAGATAAAAAATTTTTCTGCTTCAGTGATTTGAATGGGCACTGGTTTCCATTTATACTATACTAAAAGTTTACCATTCTACTGTTAGCATTTGTTAAAATATCGCTAAAGTTCTTCACTGTAAGTTTAGCGACAATGATTTTTTTCTTTTGCCTGTTTATGATGATGAAGCTTAATAAGTCATAAATCTGCCAAACTAATAAAAATCATGAATGCTTTGGTGAGTCATGCATTTCATGTTGAGGATTATTGTCCTCTTCATATCTACATCATTGTTAGCCACAGGGCTATTCACCTCAGTTAAAATTTCCAAACAGCAGGCAATCATTTCAACTGGCCAGATGTGTTTTTTGAAGAAGCATAGGTCTCCTCTGCTAAAGGTTGCTAGATAAATCAGTCTTTTTACTAGCACATGCACAGCTAGTCAACACAAAAAGAAGATTGTTCATAGGTTCATAGGTGTGTACTAGGCTAATGGCCCTGGAGCCTTTACATGCCTAGCCCATAGGATTACCCTGGCATCGTGTCACCCAACCTTAGTTCCCAGTCCCTCTGTCAGGTACAGCCACTGGAGTGATCCCCGGGGTGAATTTTCTATTTCCCATCCACACATCAAGATTTCTCTTGAAGAAGGCCAGTGAGGTGCTCTGCTTGACATGTATGGGAAGTCTATTCCATAGTATGGGCAGTCTCTGGGTTATGAACCTGTTCCTCCAGCATGCTCTGTTGATTGTGGTAATGAGGTTGAGATCTCTGGAGTGTGTGGTGCAGAGGGATTTGGATTTCTTTAGATGTAGCATTTCTAACAGAGCTGGGTCTGACATGGCTTTGTAAGTCAAGCAGAAATCGCTTCTAAGTAGGCGATATGAGACACAGAATAGTTAGAATTTTTTGAGTCTGTCCATATAGGACAAGTGTTTAAGGCCTAGATCCTCTTTGTGAGGTACTTTTGCAGCCTCTCCAGTTGTTGCAGGTGTCTAGTGAGGTACATGCCAAATGGGGTATTGTACTCTATGATTGGCCTAATGAGGGAAGAGTAGAGCGAGACAATGATCCCTTTTTCCTGGATGCAAAACCCTTAGTAATGAGATGTACCACATGGAAGGACTTTCTGACTACAGTGGCAATGTGGTGGTCAAAAGAGAGGTTGCTGTAAGCCTGTCTTCCCAGGTCTCTTATAACGCCTTCTGTGTTCAGTGGACTACCATCGATGTGGTAATTCAAGGGAACCAGGTTTTTCCCAAGATGGATGACTGCACATTTTTGGCATTGAGCTTAAGGCCATGGTTCTGACACCAGTCATTGGTCTCAGTGAGGCCTTTCTGTAGGATGTCAACATCACTTGGGGAGTTAATAATAGCTCCCAACTTGCAATCGTCTGTGGACTTTGTCAGCCAGAGTCCCTTTGTGTTGGCTTGGACTTCGGAGAAGAGAAACAGGAGAGGAGCCAGGACCAAACCCTATGGGACTCCACTCATGACTGGTCTGCAGTCTGACTTAGAGTCAGCTACTTTCACACTGTGGGTTCTGTCTTTGAGGCAGTTTGCAACCCATGTAGTGACATAAGGGTTGATGTCTAGCTTAGTGAATTTTTCAATAATTCCTGAGTGGGGAATGGTATCAAAGGCCTTGGCTAGATCAAGGCTGGCTGTATGAACCGCCTTGCCTTCATCCACAGCTCTGGTGATTGACTCAGAGAAGTCAACCAAGTTGAGCAGGCATGATTTACTCTTCACAAAATCAAACTGTATAGGATCCAAAGTTTGGAGATTCCCTATATCCTTGTTTATTAGGTCCATGATGATTTGTTCCATAGCTTTGCATATCAGACTCATTGGGTTAATGGGGCAATAGTTTCCAGGGTCTGTAGTTGCTCCTCCTTTATGGAGAGGGATCACTGTAGCAGTGTGCCATTTGATAGGGAGAAAGCCTGAGGTGAGGTTGTGATTGAACAGGGCACACAGGTGTGGTGCCAGTTCACTCTTTAGTTCATGCAGAACACAGTCAGAAATATTGTCAGGTCCCATAGCAGCTGTATTTTTGACCTTGGACAGTGCTGTTTTAACCTGTGCAGCAGTAATACTGGGTGCCTGGCAATCTACTGGTATTGTGATTGGTCCTTTGGGGGGGGGGGTAAAGCTGGCACTGAATCTGTCAGCCAGTATATTGGCAATATCTGTTGGCTTGGTATGGAGGTACATTGTGCAGTAGCTTAGAGCAAATCTAGATATTGCCATGGAGATTCTTTACATAACTATAGAAGGCCTTGTGGTTGTCTTTACTATCTGCTGCAATTCTGTTTTTATAGCTAGCTTCAGAGGATTTGATGAGGAATCTCAACTTTTTGTTGAGGTTGATAAGGGGAGCTTTTCCAGTCTTGGGACTTTACCTTATTCCGCATCAGTTTCCTCCTTCTGTTGTAGAGTTTGTTTATGGCAGGGGACCACCAGAATGGCTTCCTTTTTTTGGAGGAGAGCATCTTGGTTCTATTGGGTATGGCGAGATCCTTGTATTTGTGTACGCATTCGTACAGTGCATTGGTGTATGATGTGGTGGTCATGCAACTATTCTCCATTTTCATGGCTGCTGTGAAGTTAGCCACCTCTGTTTTAGGAGCCCAAGGTTAGCTTTGGAGAAGTTTTTCATGGTGGTTACCATTGCTGGTGGGGTGGGGGGTGGGAGGTATGTGGATTTCCAAGGTGATTAGTTTGTGGTCGGAACTAACCAGGGAGGAGTTGACTACTGGTGTAGCTCAATGGTTGCCCATGTTGGTAATGACCAGGTCAAGGATGTTGCTACCTCTTGTGGGGGTAAGAACAAGCTGGTCCAGGGCATTGGAATTAATGAATTCCAGGAAACGTTGGGCAAGTGTATTGGTACATGAGTAGTTTTCCCAGTTAATGGAGAGGTAGCTGAAGTCACCCAGTATAAGAGTGTTAGGTTGGACCCTAATATTCTCTTTTGTGCTTTATTTTGACTCATTTCAATTGTGCTGCACAATGCCTAGAACTAATAAGGTGTAACACCTCGAAGTAAACCGTATGCATACAATGATCACTGTTGGCTGGTCAAAGTGCAGTGTATTTGAAGGCAGTTATTTGATTTAAAGTGGTCAAAGAAAATGCATGTTGAGTATTTTTAACGGAAGTGCAGTATGTGACCATGATTGCACATTACTGATGAGCAGGGAGGTTTTTCTGGTATTGTACAGTCACAGATTTGGTATAATTAAGTTAGCAGGTATCATTGGGGAATACATTGCTCCACTGTGTGGGGTGCAAGAGACTTGCTCCCTCCTGGAAAAACAAATAAAAAACACTTACTTGACTTGTTTCACTCTGTTCAATTTTTTTGTTTGTTTGATTGTTTATTTTATTGTTTTTATTCATAAAATAAACTTCAGACAGTGAGCATCAGAGGTTCACCATAAACTTGTATACATATGTGTGTGTTTACATGTACTTGTGTATGTCATTGCAGTGACAGATGGAGGAAATATGTAACCGATGGGGGTAACTGCTGTCACCTATGTGAACCTTTCTTTCCTAAATACATTTATGTAAAGGAGACTGTAACAACAGAAGTTTTAGTTTAATACACAGATTCTGTTTTCAGTAAAAAGGATGTGCAATGAATCAGTAAACAAGTATGTAAGATTAATCATTACTGAAAGAAAACTGGTTGCTAATTATTTATTTATTTATTTAACATTTATTGACGGGAAAAGTCCAACTGAGCTAGAGCCCTTTTTCAACGAGGCCCGGGGAGAAAAGCTCCACAGAAGAACAAAACAATGAGAGCATTACAGAGTGAATATAGTTTGGTATTCAAGATGGATATACAAGTGTATCCAATATAAATAAATGAACACAATCAGAGAAAGTGAATGCATTAGAATTAAATGCACACAATCTAAACAGTATAAACATTTGAGTTCAGATGCAAAACAAGGTAAGTTAAACATTTGGTATATACATATATATATAATATAATTAGATTCTGAAGATTTTATTAATGCTGTTGTCACACACCATTCTGAGAATCCTAAAATGAGCATAATCTGGCAGTAACTTTCCAATTTTACACAACCAGAAAATGGGCGTGAATGAAGCAGATATCTTGCAGTCAGGCACAGGTGAAGGCAGCGTTCTTTTCAAGCCACAAATCTGGTGTAAACAGAATTTAGGGGGTTCAGGCACCTAGGCAGCGAGACATTTCCCTGTGGTTTATTTGGTTGGGAACATATGGTTGAGGTGACGTTCAGCTGTAGAGAGATATAGCTGTTGTAAATTTCCTGTGGGCAAATAGAAGAACACACTGCCATGCCTACAGCTTTAATAAATAAGGGCATGGGGCAAGTAGTAAGTAGTGTTGTGTGTGTTTTACAGTACATACACTGCAATGTAACTACATGTAGATGTGTGTGTGTGCTATGATCCTGCATGCTGCATCATACTGTAGTCACAGCTCCAGTATGCATTGTAGGTAATGGCAACTAGACACTGTGAAATGGGCACACACACCACACACACACACACACACACACACACACACACACACACACACACACACACACACACACACACACACACACACACACAGGCACTGTCCATTGCACTGTGCCATTTTTTTGCACATTTATTGCCACTGACATGCATTTGCTGCTGATGCCTGCCATATTGCCGCCTGCCTGCGGTGCCGGAACCACAGGGAAGGGAGGGGGAGCCCCACTGTGTTGTGTGTGTTGTGTGTGTGTGTGTGTGTGTTGTGTGTGTGTGTGTGTGTGTGTGTGTGTGTGTGTGTGTGTGTGTAATGCCTAGTTTTTTAGTATGCTCAGGCTCTTGTTTAGTCAGGCTCAAACAAGAGCCTGAATTCCCCACCCACCACTTGTGATCCAGGAGTTATTGGTAGGCTCCTCTTAAGGCTTGGTTTTTTCTTTTTTTCTGCTCACTCTTATACTTTGGGGTTTCATGGCAAATCTTTGAGATTTGAATTCTTAAAGAATGATAGCCTTGAATTTTTTAAAGAATGATTTTGGTTTAGCTACACATTTCTTCATATTTTAATATTTAAAAACTTTCCTGGTACACATTTTTTTTATTATTTTAGCAATTGCTTTAGTGTTATTTTAAATGTGTTGTTTGGTAGATTTTATTTTGAATAAATGTTGGTTTTTACCAGATTTACTTTTGGTCTGCTCCTCTTTAGTTTTTAGACTTTCAGGTCAGATTTACAAATTTTGGTTAAAATCATAATTTCATTTAAATTTCAGTGTTTTCAGTCAGCTCAATGACTTTGCTTGAGAAATGACACTAGATTAACCAACTACTTTCATCATAACCTATATTTTATTAAAAACACAACTTAACACAAGCTTTATTTTAAATGTTATTTTAAGATTGGGCCTAAGCCCAATAAATGTTGTCCCTGGTTTGATTATTTTGCTTTGGGTGTTGATTTGGCTTTTAGGAAGAAGTTTAGATTTGTAAGGCCATAGAGTTTTAAGCTTCAGGAGAGTGTAGTTTAGAGCTAGTACAAGAGAGCAGTGCGTTCAGTAGTAGTAGTATCTTGGAGCAGCACGCTGGCTGTAGGTTCTGGTCACACAGTACACTAGCAGATGTATGGATTCTCTACTCACACAGCTTACAGATGGATCACTGATACAATAGGAGGAGTCCTCCTATAAAGGGAGTAAGAGAGATGAGTTATATTCTGAGTTTCCTGGCCAGATTTTTTTCATTCATTGTTTATGTTATCATCTTTTTTTTTTCATTCCATTTTAATATATTCTTTTTTTTAAATCATTTTTAATTTTTATTTAAAACATATAACAAAATATATAATTGTTTTATATTTTGAACCTCTTAATTATTAGATATTAGTAATTGTGTTGGATTTAGTTAGAGATTTATTAGTTTATTTTTTTGTGATGATGCCGTTTGAAAGATAGTGTTAGAGAGGAGTTGAAGGTTGAGCGTTGAGCTGACCGCAAACGATTAGTGAAAATTTACAGCGGTGAAAAGACCTTCCGGAATTTAAGCGGACCGGAAAGCGACAGGCGACAACAACACCAGGAAATTTGAAAAGACAAACGTGGATGAAGGTAAGGCAGCTCATACAGCCTAACTCGATCTGGCCAAGGCCCTTGATACCATTCCTCAATCAGGAATTATTGATAAACTCAACAGACTAGACATCAACCTCTATATCATTAGATGGGTTGCAAACTGGCTAACAGATAGAGAACCCACAGTGTGAAAGTAGCGGACTCCAAGTCAGACTGCCAACCAGTCATGAGTGGAGTCCCACAGGGATTAGTCCTGGGTCCTCTACTTTTTGGCATCTACTTCTCAGAAGTCCAGGGGAACACAGATGGACTCTGGCTGACCAAATTCGCAGATGACTGCAAGCTGGGAGCCATTATTAACTCCCCAAGTGATGCAGACATCCTACAGAAAGGCCTCACTGAGACCAATGACTGGTGTCACAACCATGGCCTTAAGCTTAATGCCAAAAATGCGTAGTCATCCCCTTTGGGACAATCTCAGTTCCCACTATTTACCACATTGATGGTAGCTCACTGAATACTGAAGGCGTTATAAGAGATCTGGGGACACAGGTTGACAGCAACCTCCCCTTCAACCACCACAGTGCCACTGTGGTCAGAAAGTCCTTCTATGTGGCACATCTCATTACCAAGGGTTTTGCATCCAGGAAGAAAGAGGTCATCATTTCTCTCTAGTCTTCCCTAATTAGACCAATCATAGAGTATAATGCCCCATTTGGCATGTACCTCACTAGACACCTGCAACAGTTGGAGAGGCCAAAAAAGTACCTCACGAAGAGAATCCTAGGTCCTAAACACATGTCCTACATGGACAGGCTCAAAAAACTCCAGCTATTCTCTGTCTCATATCATCTACTAAGAGGTGATGTCTGCTTGACTTTCAAAGCCATGTCTGACCCTGCTCTGTTAGAAATGCTACATCTAAAGAAATCCCAGTCCCTCTGCACCACACTCTCCAGAGACATCAACCTCAGTATCACACTCAACAGAACACGCTGGAGGATCAGGTTCATAACCCAGAGACCACACATGCTCTGGAATAGACTTCCCATATATGTCAAGCAGAGCACCTCACTAGCCCTCTTCAAGCAAAATCTTGATGAATGGATGGGTAATAGAAAGTTCACCCCAGGGATCACTCCAGTGGCTCTACATGATAGATGCACTGAGAACTAATGATGGATGGCACAATGCCAGGGCACTTCTATGGGCTAGGCTTGTAAAGGTCCCAGAGCCATTAGCCTAGTACACACACCTATGAACCTATGAATGAATTTTCATTCAGTCTATTTCACTCTCTCACTGCCTCTCTCTCTGGCTAGCAAAAGCACCCATTCAAAAAAGTATTTTGTGTCATTACTGTACCTCTTATGAAAGTAGAATGTGTGAGTTTTGTTTGCTGGTGGGGGGGGACTGAGGCAGTTGTAGTATGCTGGTGGTCATATCTATCAGTGCATTTCTGAAACAATGCCAGTTTACAAGTTTGCATGCTAAGTTTTGATCTTGTACTATTTTAATTTTAAGCAGACTCATATTACTGAACTCTTCTAAACAAAACACCCATCAGTGTGTTTTGCAGCTTGTACTTGAAAGCCATTTTCTAAACTGTGTTTCTCTAAGATAGTTTTACCTTCATCAGAATGATTAACAAGCCTTCTGGAGTGCTTAACCTCATGCCTGTGTAAATAGTGAAGAAGGATATTGAAAAGGCAATTTCACAGAGAATGTCACTTTGACTAAAAGTCCTCTGTATCAACTGTGAGTACTCTTCTGATATGCACGGTATGGGGCTTGTTAATTCTAGCAGCCACATCCCTACTGTAATTTCATCTTTCCTGAATGCACAGTCAGCCTCATTACTGCAGATGCGGGTATTTTACTCATTTCTGACTCAGACTATATCTGTCTCAGGGTACACCTTGTCTGAAGCTAAGGCTTATTATCTCTCTCTTGCCTGCCAGTTTCTGAACTAGTATCATTAAAGGCAGCAACCACCAATATATTATGTGCCCCCTCCCATATCGAATATGCAGTTATAGCCCTAGAAGATGTGCAGTGTGCCCAGGATAGAAATATTTACATTCAGGCAGCTGCATCCTGGCTAGCACACTACCATGAAGACAAAGAGCTGGATGATAACTGTCCACTGATATAACTTTGTATCGGTGTTCTCCTGTTGGAATAACCATCAAAGTGGGTCCTGATCTGTAATCAAGATAAACTCTAACCCCAAGAAGAAGTATTTCAGGGTGGTGAAGGCCCAGTTAATGCCTAAATACTCTCATTCAATAATCAAGTATCACTTTGTGGCATTACTTATTACCATTAGAGGAGAGTGGGTGTTCCTCCCCATCAACAATTTAACATAACAATTTAACACTTTACCTGTGTTAATCTCAGAGGCAGTTTTCTGTTGGTCTATTTTATAACCTGAAATTGCACCATAAATGCTCAAAGTATTAAATGGTTCTTCTATATTACCATTGAGTTATGTTAATTATAGTGTAACATCATCAGCAAACAAGGTTGTTTTTTGTCGGCTGCCCTCCCATTTGAAGGGTTTGATGTCAGATACTCATATATGCCTGGTTAGAGATCCAAGTACATGGTAAACAGCAATGGGGATACTGGGCACCCCTGCCAGTTACCTCCTGTTAAAAGTATTGGTTTAATTAGCCTTTCCCCAAGCTTCAACCTCACTTGTGAACCTTTGTTTAGTCACTTGGCTTCATCAATCAGTTTTTAATGTATAGCATATGCCTCCAGTGCCAATCACAGTAATTATATTCAACCCTTATCAGAAGCTTTTTCCTGCATGAAGAATGACTAAAATTAGTCTGCTTTGAGTGTTCATCCCTTCATGTTGTATTAATATAGTCATATTTATGTTGTCAATAGTTTGCTGACCTGATATGAATCTACACAAATTATAGCTGATTAACTTGGATAAAAACTTGCGTTAGCATGGTTGCAAAGACTTTATAATCAAGATTTAATATGGATATGGGTCAATATGATTTTATATAAATATGGGCCAATATGATCCAAGGTCAGATGGATCTTTTCTCTCTTTGGAGATGACTATTAACACTGATTTTCTCACAATGGGGCAATTCTATTCCCATCAGAACATTGCCGAAAAAGTCCTTTATCTCCCATCTTTTTCTGGTCTCATATTGGTATTATATCTAGCCCCAGAGATATGCCGGGTTTCAGATTTAGTAATAATACTCTTATTTCTTCAACTGATATTTTTTGGTGAGGAGAATCTCATTTTCTCTATTTTTGGAAGGTCAGGTTGTTTTAAATAGTTAGTCATAGTTTCTATTCTGTTTCCTATCTTGCTTTTACTCATGTCTAAAATTATTTTAATAATCTGTCATTATATCAGACATCTGATTTGGATCTGTTTCTAAATGGCCATTATTATAATTTCTAATCTCTGTGATTATTCTCTCTACTTTTGTTCCCTCAATGTTTGAGTAAGGAGTTTGGTATTTTTTGCGTTGACTTTGATATCAAAATATATCTGATAAAACAGAAGTTCAGTATATTTTTCTACAGCCTGTGTTTCTGACTTCAAAGGTTTATCTCATGACCCAGAGACACACTGGTCATTTTTTCTGTTTTAATTGTTTCACTCTTTGTAAAGCCACTCAAAATGTAGTTCTATTTTGTGCCCAAATTTTGCTTGCTCTTAACAGAATCCAGTTCTTAATCTCCAAGTTGCAAATATCCCAACAAGCCACATGGGTTTCATTAGCTGCAACCATTTATTGCAAAGGCTCTCTCTGTACTTGATGTTTCTGCTCTGAAAACTTTCTAGAAATTAAAAAATAAGGAGGGATGTACTGCTGTTTTCCCCGAACTGCTCAGGCATGTATAGCCACATGATCTTTCATTAGTATGGGATCTGCCTGCCCATCTCCCGGTAAATGTGTCTGTTCTTTTAAAATTATAACATCTGTCTATTCTGGCCAAGGCATTGTACTTCATAGAAAAGTAGGTGAAATAGTGTTTCTCCTCCCTTCGCATCTTAGCATCCACTGATCCAAAAGTGCTCCAGTATTTTTTTAAGGTACAGTCCTTCTGAAGGAATTTTGAGCCATTTTGGGCTTCCTAGCACATCAGTCTTATTATATGTTATATTCCAGTACCCTACTACTATAAAAAATACCTGATGGAATACAATAAGTTTGCCCATAATTTGATTTATATCTTGTATTCATGACTGGGGGTATATAAGCTATAACCATTGCTATCTTTATACCCTGTCAAATTCCTTTAACCATTATAAATCTATTATGTTTGTCTTTTTGTTTCCTCTTCAGTCTTTGGCCATAGGTTTTTCTTAATTAACAATAGGACTCCTCAATTCCTTTTTATCTCTAGTAATGAGTAACAACTGTTTCCATCACTTCTCTTCATTGGGGATTCATGCTCAGGATGAGATCTAGCACAGGGTGACCTAGGCAACTGCTTAGAGTCAATTTTTGGCTGGGGGTGGGGGATGGCCATACGACATTAAATTAAAAAAGGCAAAAATCTATTAAAGTCTAAACCACTTTTTCAGTCAACATTAAATACTGCTGCACAATTCAGTCCAATATAAAAAGTGCTGTTAAAGATCACAGAGTTTCACAGTTTCTGTAGTCCACAAGATACATGTTGATGCAAAATCTGTTGTTCTATTAACTTTTTAAGTGATTTAGAGTCGTTTGCTCTTTTTGCCTCTAGTTTTGCAGAACATTTTTGATTTTGTCTCTTGCTTATGCCTAACCTTTAGCAAGTCACTTAATCAGAAAGTGTTTTGCATCAAATGGAAATTTGGGCTAGGCTCCTTAATAGTCTCATGGACTGCAAGCCTAGTAACTACCTATGAACAAGAGCAATTATGGTGCCAAGGAAGGAAACTGATTACAGTAAATAGAAGCGCCATCATATGAGCCTTGTTCTTTGGAAGTGATCCTTGGTCTTCTTGTACTATAATGAATGTTGACAGACTGTTTATTGTTTAGCTGTGAATAAATTCAACAGCATGAAATCTATGAGTTTGATGTCAATATTTTCACTATGAATGCATTTTAAATTTAGTTTGTTTTTGCAGGCACACCAGTATGAAATGCACTGTGTTTGGGCTACAACAGTTTGCCTAGCACTTAGTGCTGATGTGTAAGGAAATGAGTTGTTAAAGAATTGCTTCCTGTAGTGCATGGTTTGATTCCACCAGCCATCATTTTTCTTCTAACTATGCCAAGTTACAAATAATATTTCTACGCTGCTCCAGAAAAGGGACAATTGTGTCCAGTGGGCAATCCCAGGCTGTTGGCAAATGCATTATACATTGTTTTAATTCCTGCACTTTTCACATGGATATTAATTTGTATTATACAGTATAACATTTGAGCATGAATCCCAGCATGTCTCTTGTACTTTAATGGGTTGACAGGTGCTTTTTCACTAAATGGGAGATTCAAGGGAAGAGACGTTTACTGTTGTTTTTTTATGCTATGTCTGTTTTCTATGCAGGAGTGTTTTGTTTTACTTAGAAAATGAATGTCACTGTTTTCTTTCTGTAAATTTTGAAATTAAAGTTTTAAATGATGTTCAAATATCTGTGAGAACTGTAAAAGTAAAGCAGAAAATAGTATGTACACTGAAAGGTTAGAACAGTGCTTACTGTAACCGGGGAAAGACAGCCAAGTAATGAGATACAGATATGGTTTGCAGGGGCCTGATACATTATATTGCACAGGGACCTATGTTTTCCACAAGCTGGCTCTGCTGAACCTGAAAATGAATGCTACAACAATACAGCATTATTAGCCATTCAAGTGGGTCAGACCTGAACTAAGTGATGTCAAAAGGGGCAGTTATTCTTGATGACACAGAATACATAGGGAGATGAAAAATAAGATGGAGTTATCCTGCAAGCATGTAAGCCCCCCCCCCCAAAAAAAAGCGGTATGTTGTGTGCATTAATACTTTTGTTTTTTGTATGACTTGTGAAAAAAGATGTTGATGCTTTATATTATTTTTAATTGTTTTGCTTTATTTATTAACATTCCGTTATTGTGCAGTATAGTATTGTATAGTATAGTATAGTATAGTATAGGATTGTATAGTATAGGATTGTATAGTATAGTATAGTATAGTATAGTATAGTATAGTATAAACATGTTATATTTTAGTAAGGCATTTTTTGTAGTATCTTCTTTACAGCCTCCAGCAAATGCAAAGGAGTTGACACTTGTCAGATCATATAATTTGCATTATTTAGAGTGATGATCAGAACTATCTGATCTTCAGCATCCGTTATGTAGTCATTGTTACATAATACTTTCATACATTCTTCTTTTAAAACCTGATTGTAAAGGGCTTATGTATTGTTTAAAACAACTTTACTCAGACAGTTAGTGCAGAGGATTAAATCTCAAACTTGTTAATGAGCTGCTTCCCGTGGCAAGGGTGGAGGGTTTGAATCTTTCCACAATCATGTGACACTGAGGAAATCACTTACCCAGATAGTGTTTTTCAGTAGTCAGGAATTTGTGCTAGGCTTCTTAATGGTGTCCAGATCTGCATGCTTAGTAACTGTGAACACATCATCATTGTTTGCTGCCTATTGCACAAGTGAGCTAGTTCAGAAAATGTTATGGCAATATTACTAGCACACCAATTTCTAATGCAACACAGACAATTTATTTTCAAGGGCAGCAGGCACAGCATTTGTAGATGAAGCACTGAAATTGAAAGCTGTTTGCCAAAAGCATTAGTAAATGTTTTCTTTAATATAGAGTTATTTGGGTGACTTTTAATAATGCAGAGATTGTGCGTGTTGCCAGTTAATATTTTTTATGTTCTCATAAATACTCTTCTGTTTCAAACTGGATCTTATAGTATGATTCTAGTGATCTTTACGCAATATGATGAAGTTTATGCATATAAAGTACATGCAATTTATGTCTTTATAAAAGTAAGGGGTGCACACAATCAACAAAGAGGCCATAACTGCTAGAGGGTGATGGGGGCTCTCTGTGGATGAAATTACCTTATGTCCTTATCATCTGGTCAGTCTTTGGGTTTGCAGGACTAGTGTATGTGTGTGATATACTTTGGCTACTATCAATCACTGTGTATTTGTCTGAATCAAATGTAAAACGTGAATTTGTCATTATTATTGTTATTCGTTTTTTGGCAAAGACATCTGAAAAGGATGCATTCAACAATATAGCTGTAATTGTTAGGTTTATGGGATGTCCATGGATAAAAATGACTGACTCTGATAAGCTGATAAAGTGAAAAAGTCATTAGTATGACTACAAGACAAGTATGCATTTGTGTAAAGCAAATTAGAATATTTCACTCTGGCCATTTTTATCACCGATCAGATATGTGAAATGCACACAGTCCATAGTAGCAGTAATTCTTGACAATGGATACTGGTGGATTATAATGACAGCAGTCTGAGTGGTGTCTTGTGGTTCAAATGCTCTGAAACTGGAACTTTTGTCTCTATTGTTTCATACATTTTGTTTCACTGCTTACTGGAAGAATTTTCAAAACTACAAATTTAAAATGCGCTTAGCAACAAATGTTGCAATGAGAACGATAACTTAAAATATTCAGGTAGGTAAATCAAAGAATACTTGCATTTATGCATGGACTAAAACAGGACCTAAAAATGGGTGTAGGAGGCCAATGATTTGAAAACAACACAGGATCCAAGGTATACTTAACCTGCCACTGGCCAGATGCATTTTTGATGAATGTGAGTCTCAGTGGAAGAAAGGTTTACTGCTACTTGTGCTAAGTCTGTTTTCAGTGTAAGACTGTTTTGTTTAGCAAATGGCCATCAGTGCTGGTGTGATACAATTTGAAGTAAAAGTTTAAAATTAAATGTAAACATTGTAATAGTAAAGAAGAAAATAGTATGTGCACTAGAACGGCTATGGGCGACTTGTTCTATTACCCTTCCTAGGGCCCCAATTTGACCATGATCCAGGTGTGTTCATGTTCCTTCGCTCTAAAATATAGCATGACTATGTCCAGATCATGTTTAAAAATATGACTTAGGATGTGGTCTACCTTTCTTTTCTGTTGAAACCTATTAACATTTTGGGACATAATATTTATTTGCTGGTCTATCTCACTAATTTATTTTTAAGCTGCCATTTGTAGGCTATTATTTCCCACACATCTCATCAAGATTTCCTAAATTATATGTTTTTATAATATTTTCTCCGTTGTCCCATCAGGAGTATCTTCCTTTTATGATGCCCTTTAATAGCAGTATATCAAATCTTAAACATAATGAACAAGTAACAAAGATGTAGAAATGTTTAAAAACTATGTACAAGAAAAGTTATTCTGTACCTTGCATCTTATAGAGCTGTCACTCCTTGATAATGTAAATGGTATGCTACACCACATTCCATTTATCTTCTGTTAATCATCCCTCCCCAGACCATTCTGAAAAGTTCATTTAAAATCTGTATGTCTCTTGACTGAGATTAAATGGGGTAGTGTGGCTTAAATTTCCCATCCTTCATTATTCATTTAGTTCTGCAATATCTATTCATGCATACTTATGCAACACATAGGTCAATGGAATAGCTTTATACCAATGAATTTTACCTAAATTACTGCATTATACTGGGTTTCGTGTTGTACTTCTTTCTGCTGATATCATCCTATCTATGCATATTGTGTGTAGACCTCTTTCTTTCTCTGTCTCTCTATCTATATACATAAAACCTTTATGGGATTAATGTGACCACTATTGCTGGTCTGTGTACACATATCTTCTAGGGACTTTTAATATGTGGATTTTGCCGGATTATGATAAAATACATATTTACAGTAGCATTTACTGAAGAGTACTGTGTTGTACCAGGTCTGTATAACATTGTGGAACTCCTAAAAGTTCGAACATCATATGGTCGACACCATATGATCGAACCTTTGAAAGTTTGAACATTTCAACAGAGATCTCTGTACAGCACAGAATGGGAAGATTTCCCTTTTCTGCATTATAGTGCGATCTCAGAGTTGGTATATTTAAAGAGCGGCGGGTGTGGGGGGTGCAGGGGTCTTGCCCCCTTGCTTAAACCATTCAGGTAGGTTTTTTCTTTGGTTTATTTTTTTTTATTACATTTTTGAACGTTTAAAAGTTAGATCATATGGTGTCAACCATATGACGTCTGAACTTTTAAAAGTCCGATTATGTAAAATAGATGCATTTTACCTCCTTTTCCTTAAAGTAGAAAATGTGTCAATGGACAAGTACAGCTTAACCTTGGTGGAAACAGTACATATAACACTGCAGTCAAGTATGGCTGCACTCCACCTTCCACAATGCTGCACTCCAGTTCCCATTCCTATCATACTCGGTGGACCCATGATGGAGGCAGTACCAAGACGAACACTGATTTTCTTCTTTCTTGTCTGCCAGCAGTTCCATATGGTATGGTAGACAGGAAATGTGAAGAGGACCTGTAGGAGGAGAAGCTTAAGGGGTCAGCTGCAACACCAGGAATCAGAAAAGTCTAATGCCTACTTAGAGTTTAGACAAGGCCACATTTAAGTTTCTTCATCATCATGTAGTTAAGACCACATAAATAGCAGAAGTGGGTTTTAGTACTATGTAAGGCATATTTATGCAAAGCATAACTCACCTATTAGTACTATGTAATATATGGTGTAATTGAAAAACCTTATGATATAGTATCAGTCAATCTTTATACAAATCAACAATTTGCACTGAGTGCATAGTCATAGCTGTATCCAGCTTTGTGTCATGAGTAAACAGATGCACAATTCCATTCTTCGCAGAAAGTATAATGTAACACTTCTTGGATTCTGTAATTATGCACTGCAAAATGCAGCAATGTCAAAGCAAATGGGTATGCATAGCTAAAAGGATCATGGACAATAGCTTTTGACATAAGTAAATGTAATACCGCAGATTTCGAGATGAGGACTTCATTATATAATTGCTCATACTCTCATGCCCCCCTCCAAAATATGCATATAACATTCACAGTGTCATCTAATAGGACATAACATTGGAGCAGCACAGCTCTGCTGATTTTCTTAATGTTCATTGGATCTGCAATACCATTAGCAGTAACACATATACATGCACACTATACTCCAACATTTGAAGTATAAAAATGTTGCACAATAGTTATAAGTACTTGCGCAGGGTAGCAATGAATGCCACTGTTTACTTCAGCATAGCCCTTCTAAGTGTTGTAACAGCCTAAGGCATAAATTGGACCATTTATGCTGGCAATTGTTCATATTATGTGGGGGGGGTGATGGTAGAGGCTGACAGTATGGTTTCTTAATACAGCAGCTGCATGAATATATAACAAGCACATTTCCATATTTCCATCAACTACTAATATATATATATATATATATATATATATATATATATATATATATATATATATATATATATATATATATATATATATATATATATATATATATATATATATACTTTTTTGTTTCTCCTCAGACTTAATCCTATTGGCCCCATCCCCAGTGTCCCATGTCCACGCTGAATCCTCCAGCCATAATTCTATCAGTCTGGACTGCTCTTGTATTGCTGGGTCTGGTAGAGGAGCCTAATGGCATCATGTGCACTTAATTATCTGTGCTTCTGTCTAGGGTAGTCTTTTTTATATGCATTACCCATTTGCATTCCCCATTCCCTCATGCTCATTGCTTTTGTCTGAGGACCATACATCCCCTTAGGAGCATCTTCAACAAGCACCCTTTGAACACACGCATCCCCCCTCCCTCACTGCTGCTCTGGCAGTTGCTCGGGCCACTTATTAAACCTCGGTGGCATGGGCAGTGGTAAAGGCTTTATTCCTGCATGCCACCAGAGCAACTATTAATAGTGGGTATATTACAACATAAGTGAACATGAAGGTGAAGGTATTCCTATATACCACCTGCTGTGTATGCAAAACGGCACACCATTTAATGCGCACTGCATTGTCATACTGAATGCTCAGCTACATCCATCATCGTATACTTGGTGGAAATTCTTGGGTTGGGTGTACAGCACATTATTCATAATCTCCGATCATGCTATTCCTCTTTCTAGTGTTTTACATCTGTTCCTTGCTTGTAGCCCAAACCTTCTCATCAAAAATGTCCTTGTGTCTGGATGTATTTCTGTCCATTATGCTCCCGCATTTTTAACAGCATCGCCCTTGTTGTTTTTTTTCCATGTTGTGTGTGTGTGTGTGTGTGTGTGTGTGTGTGTGTGTGTCTGGCTACCACCACTGTACCCTCAATTACCTTGCTTGATCTTCTTCCTTTCTCATTGCCCTATTTATAATAATAAGATTTGTAGTGACTTTGCTGATAAGGTCCTGTTTATGGCTCTCAGCAGTTTTAGTAGTGGTGTGACAACACAGTCATGTATATGCTGCTTGCACACTCCTGAAATTCAAAAATCACATGACCATAGTCATGGTATATCCTCTGTTCACAAGCCGTGCTATTTGTGTTAGGGGACTCCTTAAATTAAATAATCATTGTGGCCTGCAGGCTTTAGCCATTGCTCACCTATGCAAGTCATGTTTCTGAATCTCATGGCTAATTTCATGCTATGCAATAAACAGAGCAATATGTTATTACAAGTGTATTAATATCAGCCAGAGCAGAAATATTATTACTAGGAAGAAATACTTACAACAGTAATTCCCTTTAAGTACAAACACTGTTCTGTGCTAGTATCATTACCGGGGAAGCTGAAGCAGTCATCTTCATGTTTCTCCACAATCAATTTTGCACAAGGTGACCCACCACCATTTGCATTTATTTTGATTAAGTGATATATAGTTGACATGGAAGAAACAATGATACCTATGCAGGCTTTTCACATCATTGTATAAGTGAAGGGTTAATTTATAAGATTCTGCGAATATATAAACAAAACTTTCTACCATTATAGCTTGGTGACTCATACCATATATATGACATTATGTAACTTTGATCAATGTTTCTTAGAGAAATTATTCAGATAAGAGCTCAGCAACACTCTTTCAATTTCAGAAAAGGTTTTCTACCAATTGCAAAAGAAAGTATGAAAGTATACAACTCATGGATAATATTTAGAAGACTGCATATCAATATTTGATAGTGCCATGCAAGCAGATATATGACATATATTTTATGACTACAAGATATCTGAATAATAGTAAAGCACACCTTTATAAATACAATTTTGGAAAAAAAAACCTACTTTTCCTCTTAAGTTACAAATTACTGATAAACACATGTTAAGCATACTTTTCAGTGCCTTTGAGGTACTGCCCATATTTCAGGTTCTCTTCCCATGTCCCTCTATTAACTGCATACCTGAAAGAGATGCAAACTATGTAAGACAGAGGTTAATATGAAAAAGCAAAGAGTGAAAGGTGCAAAACAAGAATGCTTCTATCACTTGTATATCCAAATTCTCTCTTAGGTAAACATAGACAAGAATAAATTAGTGAAGTAGATTTGGCAAAGAGCAATAGGCTACAGTATTGAAAGGTGGTTTGAGTGAGAATGTCAGAGAACCAAAGGAGCTATAGAAATGAGTGATATTTGGATACAGATCGTATTAATTTAGCAGACTAACAATGTAATATCTACACCTTTAATTAGTATAGTGCCTGTACAGAGTTAAAGATGAAACATTTCAATTAAGTCTCTTTGTCTTTTCTTTGTTTAAATGAATTTATAGTACAAAACATTGGCGCCAGCACTGTCTGAGGCCGAGACGCATATATTTGACACTTATTCTCACCACAGGCAATTTGGAAGGTCATAAAAGATTTCTAAACTCGCTGCAAGGCATTCATACTAGTAGAAAAACAGAATCCTTTATTAACCTGGAATGTAGATGCAGTAGCCATTGAGTGTATTGTGTGCTAAAAAGCAACAAAACATTATTTAAGAAAACAACCATACATTTAAGGCAGTGCTTTGCAAATTGCTTCATATTTTATATGCATTCCCTTTCATTGTGTTCCACATAGACACACTGTTTTTTACAGTAATATCTGAAATATGTACATTCACTGTATTAAGACAAATGGTATAGCTGTGATATTACATTTGGACAGCCATGGAGTGTCCTTCTGATTTGATATTGTGTGGCGTGTTATTGAATATAGAAAAATGAAGGTCAAAAGCATTTGAATGACTGATATATGGCAACAGACAACATATTTATTAATGACAAATCGGTTATATTTTGAGCTGGGACAAAGGTGATTGAAGAAGACAGCAGTTATGTAAAAAGTAATGGACTTAGCTCAGCAGAATAAGAAATGTGCCTATACTTTATGAAGCTTCATTGTGTGGTAGAATTGGTAGGGGGGTGCATTTAGGAGCTTGTACTGGTTATGTACCATAATGTATTCATCTGGCAACAATTCCATAGCTTTTTTGGATAAGGGTATGAAAGGCAAATGATACATCTGCTCTAAGGAAGTTTGTAGCAGTGATCATCTGCTGCATAGCAAGTAAATTGCATCTAACAGAACTGTGCTTGATTCCTACAACCCCTGCATCCATGCTGTATGATCTCAGATAACCACAAAATAAATCTCATGTACTAGCCTTAAAAACATAAAACAGGATTCAGAGGGACGTGTTCATTTACAATCAAAATAAGCAAGTTATTCCTAATATTCTGTAGTCATATGTCAGCAGTCACCCTCAAACACATGCACACACATATCTGTCTGTCTATGTATCTATCTATCTAAAGCATCATGGTATGCACTGAAGAAGCTGATTAGGATGGAAATGCCACAAAGGGACAAACAATGTTATGTCTTGCTTCTTAAAATCTGAAAGCTTATGGAACATTATCTAGGGAAGAAAATACACTCCATGGAAAAGAAATGTTTTAGGAAGTATGTGAGTGTGATACAGGAAGCTTAATTTCCTGGTACCTACAGTAGTATGCTTTTCTATTTTTATTTTTTTTTTAGTTTTAGAATCATAGGATCATAGGAAGTTACTAGGCTATTAGCCCTGAGGCCCTTATAAGCCTAGCCAAGAATTTAGCCCATGTTTAGCCAAGTCAGCACCCGATCCCCAGTCCAGCAGGGACACAGGTGGAATCTCAAGAATGTATTTTCCGTTTCCCATCCAGTTATCCAGGTTGCGCTTAAAAAGGGATAATGAGGTACTCTGCTTGACATGGAGACGGAGTATATTCCACAGATGGGGGAGTCTCTGGGACACAAATCTGTCCTGCCAACAAGTCCTATTGATGTCACAGACCAGGTTGAGGTCATGCATGTGGGTTACTGGAGCGGAGCTTGACTTGCGGATATGCAGCTGTCCCATCAAGGCAGGGTCTGAGATTGCTTTATATGCCAGAGAGAGGTCACTTCTGAGGAGTCTCTAAGAAACTGAGTAGAGGGATTGTGCTTTTAGCCTGTCAGTGTAGGGTAGATGTTTGAGACCCTAGAGTCTCCTGGTGAGGAACCTCTGTGGTCTCTCCAGCTGCTGCATGTGCTTTGTGAGGAACATGCCGAAAAGGGCGTTGTAGTTAATAATGGGCCTTATAAGGGAAGAATACAGGAATATTATGACCTCCTTGTCCCTGGAAGAGATACCCTTACTTATAAGGTGGGCCATGTAGAAAGCTTCCTGTACAATGGAAGCAACATGGTGGTCAAAAGTCAGGTTTCTATCAAACTGGATACCCAAATCCCTCACAACTGACTGCGTGCTTAGGATGTTATTAATGTGATAATTTGTGGGGACTTCACTCTCCCCAGAGGGGATGATGATGCAGTTTTTGGTATTCAGCTTGAGGCCATGTTTCTGGCACCAGTCATTTTTCTGGGTGAGACCCTCTTGGAGGCTGTCCACATCACTAGGGGAATTGATGACAGCACCCAGCTTGCAATCATCTGCTAACTTGGTCAGCCATAGCCCATTAGTTTTGGCCTGCACCTCAGAAAAGTATATCCCAAATAACTGAGGTCCCAAAACTGATCCCTGTGGTACACCGCTTGTTACGGGTCTACCACTTGAGGTGGCTTCCCCTATTTTGACTAGGTAGGTTCTATCAGTGAGTCAGTTTGCTACCCATCTGGTAACATATGGATTGATGCCTAGTTGAGAGTTTTGTTTAGGTTTCTTCCTCTGTTGGTGCTTAATGATCAAGATGCCACCTACTGCCAATTCATTTGTCAATTAGAGATGTTTTGGTCACAATGTTCTGATTGCTAGCACCATTTGGGGCTGGGGGCTGTTTAATAAAGCTTCCCTGCATGTGCTGACTGCTACAGATTGCAAGAGTCAGTTACCCAGTCATGGAAGAGTTGAATAGTGTTGCTTAAGACTGCTATTTACTGTTTTAGGGACTTTCTCCTTTCCCAAGCTGAACATATATCACTAAATTGGCTTTCAGTATGAAAACAACAGTAAAGTCAAAAAGCTCTAATTTAGTGCTTATTTTGAAACTGTTGCTAGAACCTCATGCAAATGTAAGTAAAATTATGCAAACACTGGCTGTGGATAATTGTAAAAGGGCACTGTCTAATAACGTAAGAAAATGGGTACTCCAGAATTCCCTCAAGTCTTCTGAACAGTAAATGATTACATTCTCAGGACCTGCATGAGCAGTCTGGGAATAGGGAGACTGAATGGCTGAAAAAACAGACTTACATATGCCAAGTCTGAAATTGAAATTGCCATTTCTCAGAATATTCCCTTTTATCCAAAGAATGGCAATTCAGAGTTGCTATATAAGTTTGGGGGGGGGGGGGGTCCCTGCAAAAAAAGAAAGAATTTTAAAAATAGAGGAGCGATGTTTGTCATTCACTCTTCTCCTTGCATTTCCTTTTTTGTGTGTAATCACTCGATGTTATACGTGCCAACATTTCAATTGGGAGCTCTTCTGAACAATTAGATGTTTTAGCATGTCTGCTGTTAGACACAACTGCAAACCCCAAGTGAGATTTGCAGACAGCAAGGGCTGATATTAGTCCTTCATTAAGTATTTAATTTTCTAGAGTCAGAAATAAATATCATCTGAAGTGGCTTGTTTTAATTGTTTTAGAAAAGGTTACATAGCAATTATTTGTGCCATTCTGGATTTTGTGGTTTTATATATATATATATATATATATATATATATATGTAGCAGATATATAGATAGATATAGCGATATATATATATATATATATATATATATATATATATATATATATATATATATATACATATATATATATATATATATATATATATATATATATATATATATATATATATATATATATATACATATATATATATATATATAAAACATGCATACAGCTAAAGTACTTTGGTAGAATATTAGGAGTACCTTGTATAGTGTGCACACACACACACACACACACACACACACACACACACACACACACACACACACACACACACACACACACACACACACACACACATATTAAGAGCAACATTGTATCTAAACAAACTGCTAATGTTAGCCAACAAGCAGTACCTGAATACATGCCTATGGAATATGTTAATCTTTGAACTTACAATTACTAGAAGTGTACAGTCTTTTGTCATTATGTTGTTATGAAACTTGTTAATGAGCAATTCTGATAACAGATACCAAAAGACTGACAAGACAATATTGAATGTGCCGAGTATAGTGCAAGCACTCCGCTGCACAACATATTGCGTTATTAAGATGCGATCAGTTGTTGCCGTGTAAGTGTACCACAGCTGCTGAGCAGCAGGGAAATCAGCAGAACTAAAGTAAGTTCAGGCCCACTGTTCTTATCTTTTACACATTATGTTGAATATTGAAATAGCAGGCAATATTGGTACATCCATCTTCAACCCTTTTTTCTCATTTTGCACATGGGGTCGGGGTGTCACTTCAATAGTGACAATCATTTTAAGCCAAGGTTTACATCACTGGGTGACTAGCCCTACCACGGTAATTCTTCTGTACCACTCACTTGTACCTACAGCCAATTTTAGAGTGCCCAATCCACCTTACTGCATGTCTTTGGAATGTGAGACGAAACCAGGGCACCCAGTTGAAACCCATACAACTGCAGGGTGGACATGCAGACTCCACACAGAAGGCACCCTAGCCAAGAATTAGACTGGAGAACCTCTTGCTGTGAGGTGACAATGCTAAAAACTGGACCATCGTGTCCACAGTGGCAGCAATTGTTTATATAAAACTTGGAGGTGGATGTGTGTGGAGGGAATTGACATAATGCACATACCCCAAGGAGTGGAAGAAATAGCACAGCTGAAGTTGGGATAGGGTAAAGAAAATAGAAACACATAATGGAAGAAGGGAAAAGAATATCAGATGGAGGCTCAGAGGGATATGGATATTTATTTCATGGTGGGAACAGTCTCCTTTTATTTTAAAGAAAAAAGGGATTGGTGAGTTGTTGGAAAATGGAAGAAGATAAATTGAAGGCCAAGAAATGGATACACTAGACAATCTCGAAATACTGAAATGTCGAATTTCAGTATTTTGAGACTGAATAGTCAAAAGTGCAGTTACGTGAAACTGCACTATGTTGAATGCGGAAATGTCAAATCCGCTATTGTGGTGTTGCATTTGTGATGTGTGGTGCGGTTTGTGGATTTATCAGGGGTTTTAGGTAAGTGGTGTTTGTGTAAGGGTACTTTTGTCTGCATGATTGTATGATTTGGCAAGACAGAATATATGTGTGTGAATGAGAGGGAAGATAGAGGAATGGTGAGGATGCAGGGAGTAGAGGTGGCGAAGGTGGATGAGTTTAAATACTTGGGATCAACAGTTCAGAGTAATGGTGAGTGTGGAAGAGAGGTGAAGAAGAGAGTACAGGTAGGATGGAGTGGGTGGAGAAGAGTGTCAGGAGTGATTTGTGACAGATGAGTACCAGTAAGAGTGAAAGGGAAAGTCTACAAGAGGGTAGTGAGACCAGCTGTGTTATATGGGTTGGAGACAGTGGCATTGACAAAAAGGCAGGAGTCAGAGCTTGACGTGGCAGAGTTGAAGATGTTAAGATTTGCACTGGGTGTGACAAGGATGGACAGGATTAGGAATAAGTATATTAGAGGGTCAGCCCAGGTTGGAAGGTTTGGAGACAAAGCCAGAGAGGCAAGATTATGTTGGTTTGGACATGTGCTGAGGAGGGATGCAGAGTATATTGGGAAAAAGATGCTAAGGATGAAGCTGCCAGGTAACAGGAAAAGAGGAAGGCCTAAGATAAGGTTTATGGATGTGCTGAAAGAGGACATGCAGGTGGTTGGTGTGACAGAGCAAGATGCAGAAGACAGGAAGAAATGGAAACAGTTGATCTGCTGTGGCGACCCCTGACAGGAGCAGCCAAAAGAAGAAGAGGGTGTTTGTGTAAGGGTATTGAGTAGGGATTTTAGAGTGTGTGAGTGTCTGTAGTGGTGTTTTTGTGTGTTTGTGTGTTTAGTGCGACCTTGGAGTTAGTATATATAAGTAGGTGGGGTGTGGGGGGCTTGCCCCCCACATGGGGGTGCAGGGGGGCTTGCCCTCTCACTTATAGGTAGGGTAGGTGTGTTTACATGTTATCTTGTGTTTGTGTGTGTTGTTTTGATTGTTTTAGTGTAGTTAGGTAGGTGTATGTGTGTGTGTGTTTATGTGCTGGATTATGTGTGTGTGAGTGTGTGTGTGTGTGTGTGTGTGTGTGTGTGTGTGTGTGTGTGTGTGTGTGTGTGTGTGTGTGTGTGTTTGTGTGTATGGTCGCGATTGTGTTTTTCACGGTTTTGAGTTTTCGGGTATGTGAGTTTTCTACCATTCAGTCTCGAAATACTGAAATTCGACATTTCAGTATTTCCAGATTGTCTAGTGAATCCCAAGAAATGGTTCCCTATTATGTGATCGAAGACGCATTCTTTTAAATGCGGCTTTATCAAACTTGAAAGCATGAAACGGCAAAATACTGAAACGGCATATAAGCAAATTCTTTCCCTGGGAAAGAAGTCACTTGGCCTTCCTTGTTATTTTATCATTTTTGTCACTGTAGTGTGATCTCGGAGTTGGTATATTTAAGTGGGAGGTGTGGGAGGCACAGCCCCCCACGTCAGGGGTGTGGTGGGCGAAGCCCCCCACTTTATGTAATGTTTTAAAGTTTTTTTTTTTTTTCTTTTTTGGAACAGCGATTTTTTTCCCTGGGAAAACAAAATCGCTGTTCTAAGTGTTCGGGATTGTAAGCTTTCGCTTACATGGGGTCAATAAATCAGCATTTGCTTTTTTAAGCATTTTCTGATTTAATATAGACCCCAAGAAACAGATAATAGGAAAGACTCCACATAAGAGACATAGAGTGGTACCATATAAAAGAGCAGAATGCGGTACTCAAACAATAAACATACAGGCAGCACAGGAGGTGTCAGAGGAAGCTAAAAAAACTTATTAGGGATGCAGTCTAAGCATGATCAGCCATGCAAAATACATAAAGTAATGCACCAATGTACATTGCAGCATTGCTGTGGAGTTGTCCACTGTATAACCACCTTACAAGGGGATCAAGACTGACTGTAGGCATGTGATGAAGTGCAATACCTCTACAAAAATAAAAACAAAATAGTACAAATACACATATGTCTATAACGGGTTCCCTTCAAAATCTCGAAAATCTAAAACTTCAAAATTCATATGGTCTAGACCATATGATAGAAGTGTCAGAATTTCAAAATTCTGAACGGAGATCTGCATACAGCGTGGAATGGGAGATTTCTTTTTTCCTCACTGTAGTGCGATCTCACAGTTGGTATATTTAAGTAGCAGGGGTGTGGGGGTGCAGGGCCCCCTGCAGGAACTTTTAAATACTTGGGTTTTTTTTTTGGATTTGTTTCAGAATTTTGATATTCCAAAACATTGATCATATGATCTCGATCATGTGACAGTCGATGTTTCGGAATTTCAAGATTCTAAAGTAAATCCATCTGTAACTACGCCCTTGGTTGGCAGTTCAGGATATATAGCCGGCGCAGTGGCGCAATGGTAGCATTGTCACCTCACAGCAAGAGGTTCCCTGGTTCAATTCTCGGCTGGAGTGCCTTCTGTACAGAGTCTGCATGTCCTCCCTGCATTCATGTGGGTTTCCTCTGGGTGCTCCAGTTTCGTCCCACATTTCAAAGACATGCATCTGGAGTGTTTCTCTATGGGCCTCCACTGAAAATTGGCTTTGTACCAAGTCAAACTTTCCCAGTAAACAAATGTTAAATAAATATGTCTATATATGGCATGTCAGTCTTCAGGTAATACAAATCTCCACAAATGTAGGATCACAGGTCAGAACAAAATTATCAGTCGTACAACTGTGAATCAAATATATGTCAGTTAAATCACAACTTATTCCTGGATTTCATGGGAAAAAAAATCACTGTTGTTGTCTTGCCAAGGTAAAAGCAAGGCATGCCTGCAGCACAGAAGGGCCTTTATAGCTTTGGCACAGTAAACATCATGAACTTGTCCTCTGCCATTCCTGAAATGACAGATGACAGGCTCACTTGTGAATAATTATCATGCATGCAGCATATACAACACAGTCATTTTTGATATGCTACACTTACTTGTCCTATTGCATCATACACAATGGTATGTTGCTGTATTATGTGTGTGGTGATGTGGGCATGTATTAGCCAGTTCATTGTAGCTCAACATCACAGATGTGATGTCACATGAATAATACCACATCTGAGTGTGGAAGACATTGGTAATGACTCCTTGAAGCTGTTCCCTCATGTCAACAGGTGCAGGTAGTGGAGGTTATCATCACTGTGCCTCCAGAACAACATCCCATAAAGGCCCTGGCCTCTCACTTTTTGCTCCTTCCTCAATATGCTCTTGGCATGTGTGCATCATTACATCAATTTCCTGGTGTCACCTCAAGACCGAGCCTGAAGCATGCATGTCTTTTATGGGGTGGCATATTTTCCTTAGGCAGTTGTTGCAATAGATTGCACCCATATTACCATTAGAGACCCATCAGATCTACAGGCGATTGGTACCAGAAACGGAAGGGCTGCCATTCCATCAATTGATAGGTAGTGAATGATGTATGGGGGTGCATCACTAATGTGTTGGCCCAGCACCCTGGCAGTGCATATAATTCCCATATAAGAAAAAAATAGCTCACTCTACCACCTCTTCCTGCATGGTAGGATGCCCAATGGCCATC
Organism: Protopterus annectens; assembly: GCF_019279795.1. Taxonomy (NCBI): domain Eukaryota; kingdom Metazoa; phylum Chordata; order Ceratodontiformes; family Protopteridae; genus Protopterus; species Protopterus annectens. The sequence continues at coordinate 1,018,569,891 of NC_056728.1, read as the reverse complement.
TTGTGTTAAGTGGAAATTGTACTTTTTATCATCTAATTAGTTATTCTTAGTAAAATGCATTGCTTAATAATAACAAAACATACCTTTGTTGTGTCACCCCCACCTTCTCTTTTTCCTTCTGCTTTTCAGGTAATGCTGGCTATCTACTGGAGCAAAGGCTTATGATTCTTGTGAAAATCTGATAGGAGCTGTGGCACATAATTTTAATACAACCCTGTCTCAACTCATTGGCATTGCGAGAGTTTTTTGGCCAGTTAAAAACCCATTTCTGATGCCTGGATTAGTCTGTGGGTGCCTTTTAGTATGGCCCAGCTACTGTATGTAGGATGCCTACTACATATTGTGTTCCACACAAGATGATTATGCACTGGTGTGGTGGTGAAGTGACCCGTGATGTCACTCCAGCTCCTCTGCCATTTTTAATTTCTCCAAGTCTTTTGGGTTTCTAATACCATGATGGGAATGGACCCCATTCTTTAGTCAAAGTATGTTTAAAGTTCATGAAATTAGTATTGTTTCACTCTTTGATGTTAGCCAAAAGTGCTCTTTGCAGCACCCGCAATGTGCCCAGTAATGACTGCTTCTGCAATTTGTATTACATGAATTGGTAACATATCTAAATATGATTGTAAATAATTTTTTATAAGACCAGTTGCTCTTCCTACTATTGGAACTGTCTGGGTACCTTTCTTCCACATGGCTCTCATTTCTGTCTGCAGATCAAGATATTTTATGACTTTGTGTCTCTGTATGCAAGACACTGTAGTCACAAGGTGTGGTGATTTCAATGATCAATGCTACTTTTGTTTTCTTTTCTTGGACCACTATATCCATTTTTTTACCATCTATCATTTGAACTGTTGGTATTGGACGATCCCATGTGATAAAAACTTCATCATTTTCTATGATTCTTTGTCTCATGTTTCCAGTGTTTTTCAGCCACATTGCTACCATAATGTTTACACAATCTCCAGTGTAACAGTCTCACCACATTATTATGCCTTTCAGTATACAGTTCCTCTGCCATTAGTGCGCTGCAACCAGCAACAAGGTGTGTGACTGTTTCCAGTTCAGTTTTACAAAACCTACATATGTCTGTTTCTCCCACATGTTCCATGGACTTTGTAAACCAGTGTATACATAGCCCACTATCTTGGGCTGTCAATATTAACCTTTCATTTCTTGATGTGAATTCATCTCTCCTTAACCATTCCTGCGTTCGTTCTTGATCAACATGAGGCTCTTCCAGAAGTTTTCTATAGCTGCAACTATATTTGTGTTTTTTCTACATTTCTCGCCTTCTCATCTGGTCCCTCACCTTATATTCTTTCTTTTGTTTTTTTAGCACATACATTTGCTGCCTGGTTTTTATCTACTTCTGGTTTAATTTCCATTCCTGCTTGATGTTGATATGCTTCCAAGTGTAGGTTCTACCATGATTAATGATGGCCAACTGGCATCAGCGTAAGGGACTCCATGTGGCAGGCTTTTTCACAGTATGCAACTGTGCAGGGAAAGAGGGGGTCTGGTCCAAAACATGGACCATGACAATCAGGTTCATGTTTCCTTTCTTATAAAAAGCACTGTACTGTGTAGTGCATCGTCTACTGGGGCTGTTCATCAGGCATTTCCTTTTATTTTTAAATATTTTTTCAGTACAGTTCATCATATTACTGTCTATAAAGTTATGCATGATTGTTTACTGAGACCCGTTCAGTGATTTCAAATTGCATCATGTAAGGAATATTTACATTTTTTTACGGGCTTCCTGAATATATTTTGCTTAAGGACTCTAGTTAAGTAAACACATAATGAACATGCAGAAAGTGTTATTTATTAAAATGTGTCATTTCAGAAGCTTATTTAGTTTTGTTTTTCATTTTATTTTACATTTTTTTGCCAGGGTGGGGTCCAACTGGGCTGGTGGCCTATTTAGGTTCCTAGATGTTCATAGATTAATAGTAGGCTAACTACCCTTGTGGATTATTTTAAGCCTAGCCATTTACCCCATGTGAGAATCAAACCCTGCACTTTATGTCTATAATGTAAACATTTAACCATTATGCCACCCTCCCATTTCAGCGGAGGGCCATGGAGAAAATCTCCATTAATTATATACAATTCAGAAAAGAATTACATTGACAAAAATTAAAAGCATCTTATTTAGATACATTACAGACAAGAATAATAGTGGTCAACAAGGCAGTTTAATATTTACACCAACAAAACTATAGCATAATCAAAAAAAAAAAGCTAGGTATCATAAGTAGTATAAGTCAAAGAGAAAACTAACTAGTAAGATTTCCCAAAATTGCCTGTATTATAATCTGTAAACTTATATTTACCATTAGTTAATACCTTCCACAGGAATGGAAAATGTGTCATATTTTATTTTTATTATGTGATCTTTCCCCAGTTTTACATATGACATATTAGAAATGATTTACTGTTCTCTGTTAAGTTATTGCACATCAGATTGATTCATTATGTCATACACGCTAATTTGTGTCCTTAGAAACAGTGGTTATCATTTGTGCAGTGCTGATGGTGAAGTGGAAATAGTGCTAATGCTAATGGCAGGATACTGTAGGTGTGTGTTAATCTCTTAGTAGTGTACAATGTACAGTGTACTGTGTAATTGTCGGCTTTATCATTACTCAGTTGAAATTATGATGAATGGGTGCTTAATACTGTTAAACAGTGTAATTTGTATGTTATGTCTTCCACCTTTCTTTCTAGATAACTTTATTTTATTTTAACGACAAACTGAAAAAACACGATGAAAGGCCAGGGCTTAGACTAAACTCTATATTTATTACACAGGTGAAGAACTTTTCATTTGTGCATTCAAAAACTTCATCAGACCAAACAGTCCCATACTAAAACAGTGTCTTAAATAATTAATCCACAAAGAAAGTGATGCTACATAACACATATTAAAACAGTACTATTGAAACTATTATTTTACTTTCATTAAAAATATTAAAAACCTATTATTGCTGAAATGTGTGCATCAAAAAATTAAAAAATTAAAAATTAGAACATTAACCTGCAGAATGTCATTCATTGTGTTTTTTTCTTTTTCTTTCATTTTATGCATTACCATTCATCAACTTGAAATACATGAACATGGAAAGTCTCTTAATGTTAGGTTACATTGTACACAGGCATAATCCTTCACTTCCTATATTCTGTAGTTATTCACATATTTGTATTTATTTTTATTATTTTTTGTCTACATTGCCTTTAAAGTTAAGCATTGACATCAGTGCACTGAAAGGCATGGCAGCGAAGTAAAACATTTCATATTTTAAATACCTAAAATACCTAGCCTGAGTCACAGAAGGTCAATGTCAAATGTGAAATACACAATGTCCCCTATAGATAGGGTAGGTGAAGGTACATATGATCTCAAAGAAGGGCTGTCATGTGAGCTAGATGGAAACTTGTTGTGATGGCATGACCTACTGGATGCAGGTGATCCTACAAACACTGATCTCACAGTGCTGTGGTACAGAAACCCAAATGAGAGGTTTTGCTACATGTATATGAACATTGATATGGCCTGCATTAGTTCTGATGTGAATGGTCTGGGGGAAAACTCTTGAGAAGCCTTTGTAGTGTGAAGTGCTATGCCATCATGTGTCCAGACAGTGCCCAGTCCTCATCTCTGTCCACTACTGACTCCTATTTAAGTCTGGCAAGTCCTCATTAGTGTACACATGGAGGTGGAGATGATTGCTGTGTGTTACCATACTGTGGTTCAATGTAATCATAGGTTTATAGGCTTGTACTAAGGTATTGACAAGCAGAGTTCTTATAGGCCTAGCTATGTAACCCAAACCAGTTTTGTCCTCAAGTACATTGGGCATCTATATGGTGGAGGTATGTTAGTAAGGAGTAGCTAACAGGTTATATGGGAGGTTTATGTTAGTTTGTGATTAGTTAATTTACTGTTGGCCTCTGTCCATTAGAGACATGGGGGTCAGACCAGGGTTGAATTTATGATTTCCCATCCAAAGATCAAGGTTTTACTTGAAAAGGGTCAAGGATGAACTCTGCTTCACATGAATGGTGAGCCTGTTCCACAATGCAGGGATTCTTTGAGACACATATCAGTCTCTCCAGCATGTTTTACTTATGTCACAGGTAAAGCTCAGGTCCTTGGATCTAATGTTCCTGGTGCTGTTTGTTTTGTGGATGTGCAAGAGATCCTTCAGAGCTGGGTCAGGAAAAGATCATCTCTCAGTATCCTGTGAAAATCATGTCATTATCTCTACTCTCTATTGTCTACCATACTTATTGTAGTGCTGGAAATCCTCAAGTGCAGCCTGCAGTTCTGAGCCTTAACAATATCACAGCACATTTGCTGATGGGCAGCCAGTGCTTTGCCTGCACCTGGCATCCCTTTGTAAGAGTGTCACAGTGAATGCTGTTACCTCTGGATTTATGCTGTCATCCAGAAGGTGTTCCTGTGATTCTGTATAGACACTGGTATTGAGTTGCATGGGTTTCTCCCTGTTCAGTTTCAGGTTTACTTCCTGCAGTGTTATTTACATGTTGTGAGGGGTAGGATCCTGCCACTAAACTTAGCGACTGTGTGTCAGTTTCCTCAAACTCTCTCATAAATATAACTATGTTATCATCATCATCATCAGCTGTTCTCATTATGCTGTCTTCAACATTTAGTGGTACAATGGCACTGCTCATTTCTGGTGCTGACCCAGTAAAGAATTTAGTGATTACATTGTTACTCAGATACTGGAATATAATACTGAAAGGTGTACTAAATGTCGCACGCTACTTGTAATCACTTCACCTCAGTCATTTCATTATGTAAATATGTCATGGAAGCCAACCTAAATAACTAATGCTATTTTTATCCTACTTGCTATCATGAGTAACAGCCAGTGTCATCACCACCTCTGATTATACCACTTGCATCCTCATCTGTTTTGCAGTCATCTCCCCTTAATGGTGAGGAGGTAGGAAATTCATTCTGCTTTTCCTTTGCAGAGGCACATCATAACATATCATTGACCCTCTTCTTGCACTGTGTCAATGTGCTGTTCCTTCTGCCAACAGCATTTATATCCATAATCACTTGGTTCCAGATGTTTGCTCTGTCAGCTCATTTAAGTCTCCCTTTTGCCATATATCATCAATCACATCACAAATAACATCGATATCTGTGCAGTGACTGAGACCTGACCACCAGGCTATAACTCATACCACAAACCTGGACCAGGATATCCACAACTCCAGGCTAGTTGCTTAGCATAATGCATCCGAGGTTATCCAAGTGCAACTAACTCTGGGCAAAACTGCTGCCCCAGGATTCCCCTCCCTTTTCTTGATGTACTGGAAAATATTAGGGTTCAACCAAACACTCTAATAATGGGAGATTTCAACTACCCCACCATTAACTGGGAAAACTACTCATGTACCAACTCCTTAGCTCAATGCCCTGGATCAACTTATCCTCAGTGACCAGTGTTCCACACCTGAAGTCATCTCCTTGTTGGTCCGATCCGACCATAAGCTAATCAACCTTGATATGAACTTCATGACACCCATGCAGATGGACAATACAGTTGTGCATGGATTGTGCTATCCCAAACAGAAAAAAGGAAGCCAATCTAACTGTTGAAAAAGGAGGAGCTCCTGGTCAGCCTCAGTAAGAAGCCTCCAAAGCTAGCTATGAAAACAAAATCACCACTAATTCTTTTTTTCAAATTAAATTTTTATTTCAATTTCACAAGAAAAAGAAAATGTCTGCTTATTATAAACAATTAATACATGAAAGAGATAAAATAACAATGAAAATGTACCTAAGGTCAGATAACACATATTATTTTGTAGATTACAAAGTTTACTACCTTATCATTGCATTTCAAAACCTAATTCACTTTAAGCAAAAAGGGTAGATATTAATACTGTTAAAATAAACTTGTTGCATGACAGAAAAATAGACATGGAATCTTATATTTACACTGGGTTGTCACTTGTTAGGGTATATTATGATAAGAATTAGAGTTGAATGTACATGTGTTAATGGACGTTGATATGTCTAGTGCTCATAGCGTAACTTCTTTATATTATGTTGTACATAATCTCAGTTTTGTGCTTGAGGAAGGACTAAGTTTGAATTGAGTTGAGGGTAGTAAAAAATAAATAAATAAATAAAGTACTATAAACTAGATTAGCTTAGATTTAAGATAGAATTTCTATAAGTTTTTCCCAATATTTTCTGAAATAGGTAAGTTTCTTTTTGATCACCATTTTTAATTTGTTGGCCAAAACATATTGGATAGCTATATTTTTGAATTCTGACCAGGAGATTTTAGCTCTGTCAAGCCAGTTAAGAGTTATGTAGGATATGAGCAATGCACTTAGTGTTACTATAATATGTTTGGATTCTAGTGTGTAAGTATTGGGGAAAATATTTAAGAATGACATTTCCCATGAGAGGGTGGATTTCATATAACCTGATTTCTCCAATTTCACTCTCAGAGAGCACCAAAGTTTATGGACCTTTTTGCAAGACCAGAAGATATGGAGAGTATCAGCAATTGAGTTAGGACATATGGGGCAAAATGGTGAGAAATTGGAATCTATTTTATTTAGGAAAGATGGTGTATGGTAAGCATTATTATTAATCATGATTTGGGTATATATTAGTTTTTTAAAGGGTGTGAGTTTTGTGGTTATGTCTATCGCAGCTAGCTTTTGTTCGTTAGTTAAATTCACATTTTTGGTCATCCAGTAATTTGAGTATAAGATTTCATTTTGATGTTTGGTTCGGGTGATTAATTTATAAGTGTTTGAAAGCATTTTAGTTTTTTTGTAGAAGATAGGAGATAAGTTGTTGATAAAACTGAAATTCTTGTGGAGTTACATTGATTCCTGATGTTTTTAGGTTTACTAAATATAGTATTTGTTTAATGATCAAGCGATATTTTTTACTTGCAGCCAAGTGCTCAATGATATAACCTAGGGGCTGATCTTTTATTTGATAGAAATACCATACTGTACAGTTTTTAATAAATGGATATTTTTCTAGATTTAGCATATTGTTATTTAATTTAATTTCAGGATTCATGTGTATTGGTTGTGCCATAATTAAGGAGTTCTTTATATTTAAAGAAGAGATAAGTATTTGAAAACATGTTACCTTATTAATTATTATCGGATGTATATTGAAATTTCTTAAGTTTTTGCTACTAAGGAAAGGAATAGCTTTTGGGTTAACAATAGAGGTGCTTAAATTTTGGTAATAAATTTTTATCCAGAGAGGGTACCAGGAGGTATCAGAAGGCTCATATTGGGTTATGCATACAATATGATTAGCATTGATAATATGATAATATGTCTGGAAATCAGGAAGACTTAAGCCCCCTTTTTCTTTGGGTAATGCTAGTTTTTTATAACTAATTCTAACGTTTTTCGGGTGCCACATAAATTTACTCAATGTTGTTTCTATTTTGGAGAAGAATTTGTTTGTCCCGCATTGGCTAATAGCCTGAAATTGATACAGAATTTTTGGAAGTATATTCATTTTTATGATTGATGCCTTGGAAAGAAGAGAGAGGTTTAACTTTTCCCATCTGGCCAAGTCTTTTGTAATTTTTGACCAAACTATGTACAGATTTTCTTTTATAGTTTCCTTATGCGGGTGGATAAATGTAACCCCCAAATATTTGAGTGAGTATTCTATTTTAATTTTTGAGTCTGGAAAGAAAATCTCCTTATGATTAAGGGGTTTAGCGGGAATATTTTTGATTTACCTGTATTCATAGCATAGTTTGAGATTGCAGAAAACTTGTCAATAGAATTTAGAATTTTTGCCAAATCAGTAGAGGGATATTGAAAATAGATGTTGAGGTCATCGTGTAATTGATTTGAACATTTGAAATATAAATAGAGTGGTTGAATGTTTTTTGACTTAATTTTAAAAGGAGAGCTTCTAAGTATAGGTTAAAGAGATATGGGGAGAGCGGGCATCCTTGTCTGGTGCCGTTTATTATATGTATAGGGCGTGAATTCTTTTTATTTATATGTAATGTAGTGGTGGCATTATTATATAAGACCTTGGTCATGGCTATATACTCGTCAGGTAGAGCGAACCGTTTTAGTATTTTGAACAAGAAGTTTAGGTTAACTCTGTCAAAAGATTTTTGCACATCCACAGAGAGATCATACTTTGGGGAAGTATCTTTGACTGTCATATTTATTATAGCTTCTGTTGTTAATGTATTGTCCCAGACTTGTCTGCTATTCATAAAGCCTAGCTGTTCAGCAGATATGATAGAGGAGATGACTTTATTCATTCTGTGGGCCAATATTGTTGCTAATATCTTTATGTCCAGGTTGATTAATGTAATTGGAAGGTAGTCGCTGGGGTTATTGCCAGGTGTATTTGGTTTTGCAATAAAGATCGTTTTAGAGTTATTAATGTATAAATCTGTGATTCCAAATTTTATTATATAGTTTTAAACTTTGAGTAGGATTGGGACTAGCTGTTTCATGAATGATTCATAAAATTCTGGTGTGTAACCATCAGGGCCTGGGGACTTTCCTGATTTCAATTTATTGATAGCTAGGAGTATTTCTTCAGCAGTTATTGATGTTTTGAGAAGCTTTATCTGCGTGTCTGTTACTTGTGGGAAGTGCAGGTCATCTAAAAATTTGTTGGTTTCTATTTCATCTTCCAGAAGGTGTGGGCGATAGGTCTCCTGATAAATTTCTTAGAAAACTTTTATGATTTCCCCATCCGAGTTGAAAGACTTATTTTTATGATTGATTTGTTTTATTGTGGAAGAAGGGGGTTTTATATTGATTATTCTGGCTAGAATTTTAGAGGGAGTTTGGGCCCATTCGGAATATTTGTGTAGAAGTCTAAGATCAGTAAAAGAGAGCTGATTCATATGTATTTCTTGTATTTGTTTTTGTACAGAAATTATCTGTTTTTCCAGGTCCGGGTCATGTTTAAGTTGCATTTGCAGTTCAAGTTTTTTTAATTTAAGTTCTAGGTTTTCAATGTGGGATTTAGCTTGTTTTTTGAGTATTGATGCTTTTTGTATTAGTATACCTCTAAGTGATGCCTTGGTTGCTGCCCATTGTACGTTCAAGGGGATACTTAATATTTCTAGATTATTCTTGGTTTGTACAAGTAGTTCTTTTATTTCCTGACATAGTTCCCTGTTTTTCAAGAGGTTCTGATTTAGGGTCCAGTTTATTCCATATTGCTTATCTGTGTTTAGTTTGGTCTCATTTATTATTAGGCTGATTTTTGCGTGGTCAGATAGGGTTCTGGGATCAGTGTGGAATTTTATATCAAATTTTTTGAAGTTTGTTGAGATTAAGAAAAAATCTATTCTGGACCAAGTTTTGCGGGGAGTTGAAAAAAAGGTGAATTTACTGATTCCAGATTCATGTCTGAAGAGTTCAAAGGGATCGAATAAATTAAAATCTTCTATTAGATCATTTATAAGATTTGTTAATTTGATAGGTTATTTTCTTTATTTGTTCTGTCTAGTTCAGGTCTGGTAGTCATATTCCAATCACCTCCTATTAAGTATAGATGGTTTGGAAATTTTTCTAGGATTGAGTATATATCATAAATGTACTCATTCTGGCGTATACAAGGACTGTAGACATTAAATATTAAAATGTTTCTATTGAAAGAAGGAAGGAAACATTCTAAATAACACCACCTGTCATTGGGGTCGCAATCGCTTGCTTTTATATTACCATTGAAAGAATTTTTAACTATTATTGCTACCCCCTTAGATGCAGTATCATTTCCAGCTGCTATGATTGATTTTACCCATTTCTTTTTTGCTTCCTTTGCCCATTGAGCTGTAGTCATATGTGTTTCCTGAATAAGCGCTACATCAGCATCTGATTTATAAATTAGATGTAGGATTAGCTTTTTTTTTCTATTATTCTGGAGACCTTTAACATTCCATGATTCCAGAAACATCATTTTGTCTTTACTACCATTTTGAATGCTAATGCGGTAATTAAAGTGTATTTTAGATTTTCTGTATGAATGATAAATATGTTTAAGTGTACAGTATGGAGAATGTAGTGAAATGTTGATGACAGTATAATGGTTAATGAGTGACAACCCGCCCTTTGCAGACCCTACCCGTGCATATCCAAGAAACGTCTTTTATCTGTAAAAGGTATTAAAAACATATATACATTCCCAACTATATTACAAAAACCTATTGTTATTCTAAGATCCATCAGACATTTAGTACAATACTAGCTTCCTTGCCTGCATTTGCTTAAAAAAAAAAAAAAAAAAGCTCAATTCAAAGGATGATATTAAGACCATTCACCCGATCAAGTAGTGTAAGAGAGTATTTAGATTTTATAAAACACCTATTTTGTCCGCCCAGTTATAAAATTAGCAGTCCATGTTTAATATGGTCAGACAACTCTTAGGCAATGGATAATTCACGCCTTTTCTCCGTTTCCTTTCTTCCCTTCCCTTTCCCTTGGGCCCATCTACAGCAAAATCCAGGTAGTTGTTTTTTTTTAAATATTATTAGTGTAGGTACTGTCTACTATTAAACAAGATAACTATATTGTGATATAGCGTTTAAAGAGATGCTGAAGTTATTTTATTCGCTAAGAGATATTTTAAGGTACAACTTGAGAGAATCTTAATTTAGCTCTTGGATTACTTATTTCTATGCCATACTCTATTTCTGTTACATAGATGCCTTAAGATTATAAACTCATCCCTCCAGTCAAGGCCTGCATTATACAAGCAAAAAAAAGTTTCAAGAGAATATCGAAATCTTATAGCAAGGGACTTGCTTTATAGCTGCAGCGTAGGTCATTACAAAGAATCAGGTACAAACATGTCAAGGGAATTACAAATAGAAGGTTATTTGGTGAGATTTTATATTAAATAGTTCTGCTAGAGTTTCATGAGTTGTGAGATAATGATGTATTGTTTTTCACATCCATGGAGTGTCAGTATTGTTTCTGACATCTCTTAAATGTGTCATTATTCTCTTATTCTCTTTCTTTTCCTTTATTTGCACCTTCTCCCTTTTTCCAATTTGCCCTCTGTGTTAATTATCTTCTTTTTAATTGAATTAGAGCATGGAGATATGGAGGACATCACTCATCAGCCGCAAAGAGCCAGACACTAATCATGAAATGCCTCATATCATCGTGACCATGATGCTACGCATTATATAAGAAACGACTGTCAGCCAGTGAAAGCCACGCCCTCCTGACTTCCAAAATGCTTCGCTTCACTATCAAGCTTAACAGAGGAGCAAATCTGTATTCGCTGTATTGTGAGAAGTCAGAGGAAAGGGAAACCTCGAGGACCAATCAGGACTCTCCACATGCTGCTCGACTATCGTACATAGGATCTGTGCAGATTCGAGGATAGAGGGCTTTGCCTCCTTCATTCATGCCAGGTATGCACTGCCTTATCAAAGTGTCTGGGATATTTTGTTTAATTAAATTTATACTGTGCTATTTCCACAGCTTTTTAGAAAAAAAGATAGGAAAAGAGAAAAGAAAAAGTATTGTTTGCTTGATTTCTGTCGTCCAGTAGCTTGGTAGTTAATTTGCTTTGCTAATAGTCTTTTTGGAGAATCTCGAAGGTTTTTTGGTATTGCGTTAGTAATCCTGACATAGAAACATACTCAAAAATTACAGTCTAAGGTAGTGGAGTGGAGTGGTTTTCAACCCAAACGCGTAAGTCTCTTTACCAGCAGAAACATTTATAATGTAGACCTCTCAGTTTCCAGTAGTAATGCTAGTAGCTGCAGATGTTGACAAACTAGGAAGATGAAAGCAAACATGCACCTGGAGTTAAAAAGAAATTTCTCTGTAACTGTAATTGTTGTCATTGTTTATTAAGTGTATTTGCTTTTAAAATCGCCAGGCTTAAGAGGGAAAGAACAACATTGTAATCAAAGATTAGATACAGGTGAACAGTTGCTTTTCCAATCTGTCGGCATTTTGTGTTAATTACAGTCGTAGATTTGTTTGTACTTTAAGCAAGTGGAGCTTGGTATCCAAAGTAGTTTAAGGAGACGCTATATTCCTCGTTGAAGTCCTTATGTAAATATTTTTCATATGTGCGATGATTACATGATTTTTAACTTGGTGAAGTTCATTTTAGTATAAGGGAGTAGTATTATATTGTTATTGTCAAGCTGTTACTTAAGTCAGATTAATTAAAATATAATGTTTGAGTTAAGCTTCCATTCTAGGTTGAATTCAACATTCTTAGGAAATGCGAAGCAGTTTTACTTACTTCTCTTTCTTCGATTTCTTTTCCCATTTTTGCGCATTGTTTATAATGCGATGCAGTATTTCCGGATCCGTTATTGTTTAGGCTGGTGTGAAAATTTACCTGGATGTAGTTTGCAGGATCAAAGGGTAGAATTTTAGCATTTTCTTTGTAGACTAGGCCCAAGTTTGGAGTTTTGAAACGCTGAGTAAAATTTATACCTTGAACTGGTTTCTAGGATTATTTGTTACCTTAATACAGCAGCAGTGTGTATCGAACGACCATTGCTAGTCAAGATTCATCTGAAAGGTTGGCATTAAGTTGCATTTGAAGGTATTTCTTTAAAAAGACTTGAAAATGTTGATTTGGCTTCTTGCACAGTTTTTATCGAGTAATTGACACTGTTTTGTTGAAAGCAGAGGGTCGCCGGATATTTCATTTGAAATTTAATATTTTTATTTAACAAGTAACTATAAAAGGGAGATAGGACTTGTTTTGACTGCTTAATTGGAAGTGGTAGATGTTGTGCTATCATTATTCTGTAGCGATTCCATGTGATGCTTTTCTTCTTTTTGGCATTTACAATTATAGATTGTGCATGATCAGCATTTAGGATTCTAGCATAGTCTTGTCTCGGAGTATCAGATATCTGGGCTTTCCTAAGTGCCCTGTGTATTCTCTCAATTTCAATCTTTTTAGATATATCTTTGTTTTCCAGCACATTGTCAATGATTTCTTTTGCAATTCCAGGTAGCTGTGACTGATCATATTTCTCTGGTATTCCTCTAATTAAGATGTTATTTTGTCTAGCTCTTGCCTCCAGGTCAATAATTTTCTGTTTCATTTCTGTGATGATGGTGTCTCTGTCTGAGGCCTCTTTTTGTAGTTCTTGTATCTTCATCTCATTATTTAGTGTTTTAACTTCATTTTGCTCTATTCTTGTCATCATATGATCCAGATTGTTTACGAATGCTGTTAGCTTTGTAGAGAATGTTTGTATTTCTGACTGAAGGGGGAGTAGAGCTTCTTTGAAGTCTTCTAGTGTGAATGGCTGATCATTTTTAGCTTTTTGAGTCTGTTTAGTTGCTTCAGATTGTAGTTTGTTTGTTTTTTGCCTTTTTGAAGAAACCTCTTTTTCTGGAGAATTAATTAGAGAGAGTCTAGTCTTAGTAGTTTGTTGTTCCATTTGTTCCATTTTGGTTAGAATGTTTTTTTCTTTGTTTACTTGATTAGGCAATTTTTGAAGATTGGTAGGCCCAAGCACATGTAACCAGGATCACCACTGTGCTACTGTGATTTGGAGATTTAATTCATCCAAGTAAGTTTTTTGGAAACTGAAGATCATGTAAGTAAATTTACTAATCCCCTTATGTTCCTTTAAGCTTTTTGATTCGATTCGGAATAGTAGACACAAGTGATTTGGTTAGATTGATTTGTATTTTTGAGAGCAGGCAGGAATGTGTGCTTCCTATCTGGCGGCCATCTTTGAATCCCCAAAATCACCACTAATTCTAAGAACAACCACAAAGCATGCTATAGCTATGTCAAGAATCTCGATGGCAACACCCAGATTTGCTCTGAGTTACAGCACAATGGCACGAAAATTACAGAACCAACTGATATTGCCAACATCCTGGTAGATAGGTTCAGTGCTAACTTTACCCCCCACCCCATAAAGGGCCCATATCTATACAGGAAGAATGCAGAGTCCCTGTAATGACAACTATACAGGTAAAAGCTGCACTCTCTAAAGCCAAAAACACAGCATCCTTGGGACCGGACAACATCCCAGGCTGCGTTTTACACAAACTTCAGAATGAACTGGCTCCCCACTTAAGCACCATGTTCAATAATAGCCTCGCATCAGGCTTTGTGCCCACTGAATGGCACAAAGCAACAGTTATCCCATTCCACAAAAGGGGAAGCCATCACTGATCCTGGGAACTATCGACTTATTAGCCTGACGAGCCTGGTCTACAAGGCCATGGAATGTATCATCATGGAACTCATAAACAAAGACATTGGTAACCTCCAAACTCTGGATCCCACCCAGTTCGGGTTTGTGAATGGCAGATCATGCCTCCTGAACCTGATTGACATCTTTGAGGCAGTCACCAAAGACGTAGATGAGGGTAAGGTGGTTCACACAGTCTATCTTGACCTCACCAAGGCTTTCGACACCATCCCCCATTCTGGAATTATAGCTAAACCCACTAAACTAGGTATAAATCCCTTATATCACAAGATGGGTTCCCAAATGGCTCACTGACAGAACCCACACTGTAAAAGTTGCAGACTCCAAATCTGACCTCAAAGCAGTGACAAGTGGAGTACCACAGGGCTCCATCCTGGGACCTCTCCTGTTTGGTATCTACTTCTCTGAAGTACAGGCTGACACAGAAGGCCTTTGGCTAATGAAGTTCACAGATTACTGCAAACTAGGAGCCATAGTCAAGTCCCCAAATGATGTGGACATTCTACAGAAGGGCCTCGCTGAGACAGATGCCTGGTGTCAGAGCCATGGCCTCAAGCTCAATGCCAAAAAGTGCAGTGTCATCCCCTTTGGTAAAAACTCTGTACCCATGAACTACCACATAGGCAGCAATCTACTTAACACTGAATGTGTGGTAAGAGACCTTGGGACCCAGGTGGACAGTAGTCTCTCCTTTGATAGTCACATCGCCACAGTAGTCAGGAAGTCTTTCTACGTGGCACACCTCATCATAAAAGGGTTCTCATCCAGGAAAAAAGAGGTCATTGTTCCCCTCTACTCGACACTCATTAGACCCATTATAGAGTACAACGCCCCTTTTAGAATGTACCTCACAAGACATCTGCAGCAGCTGGAAAGGCCACAGAAGTATCTCACAAAGAGGATTACTGGCTTCAAACAAATGCCCTACACTGACCGCCTCAAAAAACTTCAGCTTCACTGCGTAGCATATCGCCTACTCCAAGGTGATCTCTGCCTAACATATAAAGCTATGCCAAACCCAGAGCTGCTGGAACAGGCTACCCATCTATGTCAAGCAAAGTTCTTCATTAGCACTCTTCAAGAAAAATCTTAATGAGTGGATAGGAAATAGGAAATACACCCTGGGGATCACTTCTGTGTCTCTGCTTGACAGTGGCACAAGAAAATAACTTTCCTGGGTGGTGTAAGCCAGGGAACCTTGTTGGCTAGGCTTATGCAGGCTCTTGGGCCGATAGCCTAGTACCTACCTATGAACCTACCAATGAAACTATATATAACCTGAGGGCTGCTATGAGTATGGGGTTATCATGGCTGAAATTGTCTTTTCTCTCTCTGGATTCCTGCTGCTCTTGTATCATGCATTCACCTAAACAACATATAAAAGTAATACACTGAAGATTGATTTACTCATCAGCCAAACAGCACAACACAACAATAAAAGTGTGCCTGCTTTTGTCACAAATAAATCAAAGATCTCAGTACAGCAACATTTATCCTGACAGAAAAACAAAACTTCATACACGTACTGCAAATTAAACATCATCCAGTTACAATTACATGGTATTAACCTGTATAGCATCATCTACAAATGTCAAATAATATTCCTGGATCCACTTGAGTGCATGCAGCAGATCAGACGACAAGCACTCTTCAGTACTCCTTGTTTCTGTAGCAGGCATGGGAGCAGGTTGCTAGCCTAAGACCCAAACCTCCTTAGAGGGTGCACTCTCACATTCACACCTAGGGCCAATTTAGAGTGTCCAGTCCAGATACTTTTTGGAATGTAGGAGGAAACTGTAGCATCCAGAGGAAACCCACACAAATACTGGGAGGACATACACATTCTACACAGAAGGCACCCCAGCCAAGAATTAAACAAGAGAACCTCTTACTGTGAGGCAAAAATACTTACCACTAAACCACTGCACCTTCCCAAATAGTGTTGATAACACTTATCTTTACACTGCATCCTATGCTGCCCTTCCCAACCTCCTTTCTTTATTTATACTGATTTTTCATTCACAAATCCTGTCCAGCAGTAAAGCAACATTTATCCTGGCACAAATGCAGTACTTCAATTTACTCACTTAAAATTGCATGCTAATATCTTAAAATATTACATTTATCATTCACATTGCTGTCAGTAGTACTACAACATATATTTTCAGTAGCACTCTTATGAATTTACTATTAATGAATGATACTCCCACATTAACACTAACATTAACATTAACACTAACATTAACATAAACATCAACATGAATTAATTGAATTTGACAGTCACAGCAATGAAAAATACATTTCTCCTGGTAGTAATTGGCCTAAAAATTTAATATGCACTGTTTGCCAACAATTTATAACTGTAATGCTGTTTTTATCCTACTTGAAAATCTTTGGGTTTTCCAAAAACTCTTGCTACTTGAGTAACTGCATCTAAATATGGTAGTTAAACTTACTGATATAAAATCAGGATTACTTATGCACTTTATATACAAATTTGGCTGAGTTGCACTTATGTCTATGAATCACAGTAATATGCAAGTGAAAATGTCAAAAGATTCATGTAAATAGTCCTCAGGTAGCTGTGGATGACTTTCACTGGCCAAGCTGATCTCAGGAGAATGTGTAACTGTGTGATATATCTCAACTTTGCAAAATAGCAGCAAGCAGGTAACTCCAAAAACAAAAGGAAAAATAAAAAGAATGAAGAATACAAACAAGTTTATTGTTCCAAAGCCAATAGTAAGCGCTTTGGTCTCTTCAACCAGATATTTCTTCAGACTAAGGCTTTGCATTAAAAACCAACAATTTATGTGCTTAACAGCTAATTACCTACTTATCATTTAAAAACACAGTGTTCCTAAAAATTTTTTTTTAAATATATATGAAAACAAAACTATGTAAAACATATATAAAAAATATGAAACAGTCAGAAAAATATAAATCTGTAAATAAAACATATAAAATCACTGTTTCAGCCCCTTCCTTTTTAAATATAGACAAAATTTATTTTTCATATCTCAGATTTGCCTATGTATATAAAAGAAAAATGGAGTCAACAGCATTTAGGTAGCAGAATTTGAAACATAGTCCATGCCCATCTTTTATACTCTGACACGCCATATTACTTCATACTTTCCAGTTGTTTTGATTAAGGCAAAGTGGCACCTATGGTAACTGTTATAAGTGAAAAAGTAAATACAACTGCTACCTGTACCAGTACTTAAAAAGGGACGACCTGACCTGACAGATGATTGGCTAGACCAGATTAGGGCGAGAAGCCCAGAATTCAACAGGAAGTATCTGAACTTTTTACTTTACTTTCGTAATTCAAATAGTTGGTAAAAATGCTAAATAAATATTGCATAAGTGCAGCTAAGTACAAGAAAAATGTATGTGTAAATGCAGATATGTACATACATGCAATCAAAAGGGTATAACAAACATTAACATATCTGTAATCAGAAATGCATCTGTATACACATTTGGCATGTTTATTTTGAGAGATGCTTGCATACAAACATATATATATATATATATCTATATATATATATATATATCTATATATATATATATATATATATATATATATATATATATATATATATATATATATACACACACATGTATATGATTAAACAGCTATATGTAAGTATGTGAGTGTGTGTGTGTGTGTGTGTGTCTGTGTGTGTTTTTGATATATATATATATATATATATATATATATATATATATATATATACACACACACACACACACACACACACACACACATATATATATATATATATATATATATATGAAATATAAATGTGCACAAATATACATCTATCTATCTATCTATCTATCTATCTATCTATCTATCTATCTATCTATCTATCTATCCATTTCTACACAAATCAAAGTTTGCATTGCCACATACATACCCTACAAATGCTATAATTACTAGTTTAGTAATTGTTTGCATTACAAACAGCTAAAAAATATTGCTATGTTTAGGCCACAGTAATTTATAAATGTTATGCAGTCATTCTTTCCAAAATGCTAACTGCATGTACAAGATGGCTGACCACTGTTAACCACCACACCCTAGGCAGAGTGGTAGTGGGGCTGGGAATTAAAGTAACAACTGAATGACCAGCACAGAAGGTAGCGAACAATTTGCAGTTCCATTTCTTACTTTCAGAATTTAAAAGAGTGTTGCTTACATCAGCTTTTCATGATGTTATTTAAAAATGCAAGTAAAGTATGCAAGCCATAGTGCAAAGAAGAATCCTCAATGAAAATACCTGCAAAGGTTAAAGAAATTAGTCATCCCCCAAATGGATAAGCTGTCCACAGACAACAAAATCTGAAGGAAGTTATGATACCCTTCTCTTTTAACTTGCATTAAACAAGCTGTATTTCCTATTACAGATGTATTTAATACAATTACATAGAGAAATTCTATGCTTTGTTGATTAATAACTTTTAGTATATAAGGGAGATATGAATACAGATTCAGTACAAATACATAAATAGATTCTGTGTTTTGCGGATTAATAAATTTAAGCATGGTAGAGAGATATGAACAAACATATCAGCCATGGTCCATTACAGTGTCAGTGCAGCAACAGTTAACACACACTCCTTTGATGCAGAACTAAAGAGGAGATTGAATATAATTTCTCCCAGTAGCAAAGACGCTTGAACAGACTGACTGAAGTTGCTTGTGAGTATGCAGACGTGATTCTGAAATAAAAAAGAACCATTCACCAAAGCAATCTGTTGAATAAGAACTGATTTGTTTTTCAATATATATTATGTAAGTAAAAATCCAGATATACTTCATACACACATATAAGAGAAGTAATGTGCTTCCAGTATCTAACAACAGCACAATCTATTTCAGCAAGGTTTTAAATTGATTGTTGTAAAATATATTACCATTTCATATGTTACACCAGTTGTTATCAATAGACTGCAGATATAAAAGCATCACCATTTTACATCCTTCTTCTGATTAACAACCTTCCAGTACCACTTCCAAGAACATTTGTTCAGAACAAATGTTAATAAAAATAAGTAAGCACCATTAATAAGTTGTAATGTAGTGCTGTAGCAACAAATTATAAATGAATTTATGGTCTTCATTTCTTGTTAGTCTCTGCATTATCACTTTCTTTTTTTTTTCTTTCTTATTTTAGCTATGCATTACTTTGCTTTTCTATTTTTGGTTTCTCTCCAGTATATGTTCCCTTTTCCACAGGTCCAGAAGTCCCAGGAGCAGCCCAACCACATTCCTCCCAGGTCATGGAATCTTCACCATCTATTCATCCAGGGATGTCATCACAGGATGTGGGTGGTGTCATCAGTCCTGTAGGTACCTGGGTTTGGTGCAGTGGACAGTATGATTTGGGACTTGATTGAGGATGTAATGAAGCATGTAGTAGAAAGACACCTTTGGCCAGTCAAAGATACTCTACAGAGGGTGCAATACTGGTCTGGTTTGCTCTAACCACTTAGCCACTGCAGGTCTCCACCCCCTCAATATTGGTGTCTTCCATTGCATTACCATTACACAGTAGAACCATTTAAGGTCCTGTGGAATGGGAGTGTTCCCAGGAAGAACTCTTCTTCACCTCCTTCTGTCCCTAGTCCTCTCTCCTACACTATCTAACCTACTTCCTACCGAAAACTACATCCATAATATATATATATATATATATATATATATATATATATATATATATATATATATATATATATATATATATATATATATATATATGGATTCACTTCACAACCTCGAAATACTGAAATCTCGAATTTCAGTATCTCGAGGCTATAAAGTCGAAAAATAAAAACATTGCACATTCAAAATAACGAATTACAGAAAACCGAAGCCCAAATGAACAAAAAGAGTTAACTCAACTACACAGTCGAGTTATCCGCAGCCCACCACAGATGTCGGCATATCATAATATCGAAAATACCAAAACACCTTTAATCAACGCAAAACAAAGACATAAAGTAATTATCCAGGCATAACATGTACAGTCGTACATTGTTTAAACACAAATCCCGGCTGTAGACCATGTTTCAAAACAATTACCATGTACATAATACTGCATGGTACACGCAAACAACTCGGAATATAGATCCGGTATTATAGTCCATAATATGCATGCAAATCACCAGCTATGGCTACATCAACACTTTACGCTGCTGCTACAAAACCCGTCTGTAATGCCGGAAGTGAAGGTGCAACAAATTAACGTTACTTCTACAAAGTAATTCAAAGATATGTAAACACACTGCAAAGACACGGTGCCGAAGTATAGACCCATTAGCAATATATCCAACATATATACCATCGTATTTACATCTTCAGTAGTCTAGCAATGGACATTAGGAACTGTATTGGAGAATACGTCTCCCTATTTCTTAGGACATTCTCAAACTGAGCATGCCTCTTAGCAACATTACGTCATTTAGGAGATGGCGGAGCTCCACAAGTCATACTGATACGCAGTTCTTCTACTCTGTCCTGTTCTCTAGCCAACACGGTCATCAGTACATTCAAATCACAGGCTCGATGACCCAGTAGTGCCTTTAATCTATGATGCCATGCTTCTACACTATTCTGTGTACGAGGCAGAAATAGTGTATTCAAATCATTCACATTCCAAAACGATATTGGGAATAATGGTGGGAAACGAGAACATCCTGTACTTCTAGTACAAAACTTTCTTAACTTTCCTAACACATACCAGTCTGAAAAGTACTGCAATAATGATCTCCCTTCTGCAGGAAATATTTCTTTCACGTCCATGAAACATGACAACACATCACTTTCAGGTACAAATGCTAAATGCACCAAACACTTAACATGAGAAGGGAAAAACTCATATGTTATATAATATAAATGTGACAGACCTTTGCTGCCTTCCTCCAAATATTCTGCCCAGCCAAAGTGAAACCCTTTGACACAATACCTGTACATATATATTCAAATGCTTTTTTTTAGTGATTTCAAAGTCACTTTCAAAGTCACTTATTGTAATTGTGTAATGTAAAGCCTTTATCTATCTAAGTTTACATAACAGTATATGCCATAGAATAAAGTTTTTTCTTTGTCTGTCTTCAAACAAAAACAATAAAGGTACACTTTACTTTTGCCACCATATGTACCAGTCCATGGATACTATATAACTGTCGACACATAATCCCCTTATAAAAATATGTGCCATCTACTAACCAGATCGTAGCAGTGCTTAGATCGACTAAATTTTGCTGTGTAGTAAATACAACAACATTTGTGTCGGTACTTGTATCACACATTCTTGTACTCATAAAAAGGCCACTCTTTGTTGGATAGTCACACATCTTTATATCATTTATGCAAAATACTTTATCTTTTGTTATATTCTTTCTACGAAGTCTACCTACATGCTGAATGAGAGCTTTACGTGTTGGTAGACTTGGTGTTACATCAGCGGAAGTTGACGCTAATACATCATCAACTACAGTGCAGGGGTTATCACGGGACACTGTGGATCGTATCCTTAATTCATCACATACCCTGTACTTTTCTATCTCCGTTGGATCACCTCCATGTGAGTGTTGCACCGTTTTAACCAACTTCTCACCGTCCGGAACACTTACAGTTATAGCTCTACCTTTGCACTTCATAGACTGTTTCCACTTGCAGCAACAATACGACTTTTCTTGAACTACTTTTTCACGATGCATTACAAAACCATCTAATATCAGAATACATCTGCCCTTTTGTGAGCTTATAGTGTGATACGCGGCCCCTAAAGTACCTGGAGCATTTTTAGTTATGTTGCTCATAGCATCCATTGCATATGTTTACAGAAATGCCCTAAAACCGCCGTTCGACATTTTCATGAATTTAACAACATTCGACATTTCAAATTTCGCGTTTTTTTTCATGCAACATTTTGAAGGTTCGACTTTATAGCCTCGAGATACTGAAATTCGAGATGTCAGTATTTCGAGGTTGTGAAGTGAATCCATATATATATATATATATATATATATATATATATATATATATATATGTGTGTGTGTGTGTGTGTGTGAAAAAATGAAAAATGGGGGGTTCTACACCTGCTAAAAATATAGACATTCTCCACTCCTCTCCCATCTCCTCAAGTGCAATCTCCTTGATGTGCTCTCTGTGAGTGTCCTTCTTTGTTAGATCTCATATTTTTTCCATATTTCATATATTCCACTTTCCCATCATTCAATGCAACCAACAGAGTGTCCATAAAGGGACTCTCACTATATAAAATGCATTCAATTCCTTTATATTTTTTTTAAAACTAAGTATAAATAGCCACACTGCATGTTGCTCAAATACCTGTCAGGCACTTTCAATAGGCTTGTCCATAGTCTCACATGTCTATAATGTCTGAAAAGATCCAAATTCATCCAAGTATTAAAGTTTCCACATAGTAGTTCATAAATATTTAAAACAGTACCCATTAACTTTAAGTATTTCAAATAAGTTGACAATTCTTTCTAAAAGCTTTCACATTGCTTTACTCATCACAAATGACTTGTACTTAATATATTTCCATATAGACATAGCCATGCTATTTGCAAATAACCACTATGGAAGTGTAAATTATGGGACTATGAATACCACTCTTTGTCTCTTCTGTTTTGTACATAAAAAAATGACAGATAGTTGCTGTCACACCACTTCTGTATACTGATGATCTGATCATTAGCAGGTGTTATCCCACAAATAAACTCATTGAAAATCATCAGCTTTAAAAGACCTAGTACACAATTAACTCAGTTTCCAAAAACTGCTTTTAAATTAAAAAAAATCCATGCTATTTGACACACAAAAAAAGATTTGCCAAATCCCCTCAAAACCTACAAATCACTGATCTAAACAATCACCCCATCAGAGTAACTAAGTCCTTTTGGTACCTGGGAATTTGGCTAAACCATTCTTTTAATTTCCAAGAACATCTTCAAAATTCATTGACAAAGTCAACTACATACTTTTCTGGACAAAAAATTTCTCAGTTCCTCTCTCCACCCATAGTGCTGATGCAGGCAAAGGGATCCTTTTCAGCCATTTCAAATACAGCCTTCCTCTTCCTCCATCATTTCAAATACAGCCTTCCTCCTCCTCCATCAGAAAGTCAGCTAGTCTTAATATCCTCTGATTCCTCTCTAATAAAACATGCTGATTAATTTCAAACTTCCCACAGTCTCTCTCTCTCTCTAACCAAAGATAATTGTCTATTAGTTCTAGCCAAAACAAATCAGTTATTGGCTTCCCACTTTACAAATTACTCCACCAAGATGCCCTCTTCCTTCTTGGAATGAAACTCATTATTATAACTTCAAACTATAAACACAAAAGGAAGCCAGAAATGAACCATCTCTACAAACACTTTCTATCAAATTACATTCTTCCCGCCACTGCTTCTCAGTCCATGCCTCAAAAGTATGGCAGTCACTCCCTCAGGCCTTAGTCAAAATCTCAGACTATGCAACCTTTGGGCCTCAACCCCAGCGCTACCTACTAAAACTACCAGGATACATCAGTCTGAATGGTGGACATGTCACATAATCCACTAACTTCAACAGTATGTCCTTCATCGACTTTCTCATATCATGCTCACTGTTTAGTACATACTATACTAATAATATGATATCTTATCTTATGTCTACTTCTACATTCTGTTCTGCCTCATATCAGCTTTCTTTGCTATCAGTATCCTCCTATTAACCTGTTTTCTTTCTTGTTTCTTAAATTATGTACATAAACTGATAATTTCTTGACTGGATGCATATATCACTTATATTAATGAATAATACATGCTACTCATACATTAATGAATACTGTATTGTTACTGTTTCATGTAACCTGGGCTGAGTCTACAATAGGTCCGTGCCCTATCCCATTAAATAGTTTCAAATAAACAAATAAATGAATGCCACACACAAAAAAATAAATTAATGGCAAATAATGGTCTATGCAGTATACACGTCAGCT
>NC_056728.1:1018470615-1018540615 GCF_019279795.1 Protopterus annectens | reverse complement strand
TGAGGTTGCTGTACCAAGACCCCATGGTATGTCTTTTATTAACCCTATTTAACAATGGATATTTTAGAAGACATTTGTGTTATACACTTACATCTTTTGCATGCTCATATGTGTTCCACAGTGCAGCACAGAGCTTGTACTCTAGTAGCGTCCTCTGAAGATGACATATTAGTGTAATCCTATCAGTCAAAGTAGTATGCTGTAAGTATATTTTTTACCTGACTAGTGATGATATTTCCTCTTATACAGGTACCTCTCACAGAAGGTAAGCACAAATAAGACCACCAGGTACATGCTGACCTACCCGAGTATATTTGTGTTACACATAGCGTTCTGCCCAATAAGTGAGAGTGGCCTGTAGCAGTTATTTTTGTTACACAGTGACATCTGTTGCATGTGGTCATGTATCCCCAGTGCAGCAAAGGAATCATGTTAAAGCAGTCCTTCTGTAGACGATATGCCGGGTAAGTGGTGTCCTGTTAATAAAGGTAATATGCTGTTAGGAGTCCTCTGCCACAGCTGCAATGACCAGGTGTGAGTGGCCTCAACTGTGTGCACTTGCTAATGCAACTGACTGTGTGTCATACAATGTGCATGTGTTACACGAGTGTCAGGAGTGCAGTCATGAGGAAGCCATGGCAGCACGTGCTGCACAGCAAAACACTGTGGCATCTCTTGGCTGTTGTATAAACAGCTTTCTCAGCTGTGCATGAGCAGTGCCATAATAGTACCTAGACTGTATGTGTCTTAACAGTATGATTGGTATACCACCATGTGTGACAGGAAGATCACCTCATACATCTTCAGGATCTGTGCTGCATTGTGCAAATACAGCTGTGGTGAATCACCACGCTCAGACCTTACCTGACATGTCCCATCATATGCCTAATTCCACTGCACAGAGCCCCTTGTGTGTCCTTCCCACCAGATCATTAGTATAGCACAGTGGAGCTGCAGTTTTCTAACATATCAGGGTCAGCCAGGATTGGGAACTTGGACAATCAGCGAAGTCATCCTCATCTACGTTAGCATTACCTTGGCAATTATATCAGTGCCTTTTAGGAGGAAATAAAACATAAGCTAGAACTTTTGCTAGATTTTACTGACCTGGTCTTATGCAGAGCATAAACAGATATGCATCATACTCAGAATGTTAAAAAACAGTACCCCACCAATGATTTAAAATTCCTTTCATACCAGTACCTGTCCTGGAGACTCCATTCAAAAGAACAGCAATGGACATTGTAAGTCCAATTATAAAATCAAATACAAACCATCATTATTACCTGGTAATCAATGAGTATGCAGCAAAATCTGCTGAGGCACTACCCCTATGTAGAGTTAATGCAAAGTCCATAGGGAAAAAAAAAACTAGTACTGTTTTTTGCTTTGTAGGATAAGAATTCACTGTGAAATTCCTACTAACCAATGTGCCCAATTCATTCCAGAGTAATGCATGGTGTCCATCAGTTTCTTAAAGAAAAACAACTAAGTACGTTTGTATGCATAAGACAGATGGAGCAACTGACCTCTTAAATACAAATTTAAAGTCTATGTTATGGAAGGATATAGACGGCTTCTGAATCTTTTCTTTGCTGCAAGGTTAGTACTCCAAGCCTCAAATGGATTGAAATAATTGGAATTATAATATAGCATACATTGCTAGATATAGCAGAAGAAATATGGCAGGAAAAATATAATCCCTTTAAAAGTGTGATACAGCATTTTACAGATCTACAGATTAATAATTTTAACCCCTATTGTAAAAGAAAATGTGGACACAGTAAAGGAGGCTCAACATAACAAAAACAATCACCTCAGATAATTTAAACCAGTAGATAAAGCATATTGATTTACTACCCCCTAGTGAAAACAAGTTCCTTGTGAAGTGGCCATGATCTTTTGAAATTGTAAAAAAAAACGTAAGTCAGGTAAACTGTAGGGTGGTTCAATCAGAGGAAAAGGAACCCAAAATGTTATGCTACATAAATGTTCTGCATCCTTGGAGAAAAACTGAAGTTTGTTAAAAACATATTTGCAGAGGAAATTACGGCCCTCGCATCATGTATTGAAGTAAAAATAAACAAGACAATATCAATGTCTCAGAAACAAAAAGTAAAGGAATTTGTATTCAGACTAAAGGCATATTTTCAAAGTTGCCTGTTGAAAAAGTAAATTTAAAATAATACTGAATACCAGATTCTAAATGCAAGCAGTTAAGAAAGAGGTATACAAAATCCATAGAAGAATCCCAAAGTGCGTTGAATAATCCTATTATATTGGTTATCAATGTGAATGGGTTAATAAGTTTTTGCAATGATTCAAAAAATTAAATAGGTTATCTAAATTTGATTCATATTTCATGCAGTAGGTGGATGAACTGATTGGAAAATTAGTCACAACTAGATTTCTGTCCACTTACATCTAACCAAAGGCAATTGACAAATTCTCTTAGCACCAGAAACTAAGGAAAATGAAATTATCCATACCAGACAAATTATTCCATTAGAGTCTTGTCTTTTCATCTCCAAAGAGCACTTGCAAAATCCAAGGGACTGATACATAACATTTTTATACCCTATACCAAATATGAAGCAGCCTACCTCGGTGGTGTAGTATATTTTGCAGACAAGGAAAGCTATCTTCCTAAAGTTTAAGACGTCATACATTTCCTGCATTAGTTTGGGTTAACAGCTATCCTAATAAGTGCGTGTTAGGCATTGCAGAAGCCCACTATTTGGGTTATGTAACAGGATGAGGTATGGTGATATCACAGACCAAGAAAACTGAACAAGTACAAAACTGACCATGGTCAACCTCTAAGAAACTGGATAAGCCATTTTTATTTAGTCTGATTAGCTGTTATTTGAAATTGATTCCTAATTTTATCATTTCTTATCCCCCAGTTAGACCTGATGAAGAGAAAAGATCCCTCAAAAGTTAATGCGCCTTTGAAGCAGAACAATCCTTTAGGCATTTAAAAAAAACCTCCTAATCCAAAGCCAGAATTAGTAGCTCTAGACTTTTCCAAACATTTCTTAATGCACACAGATCCTTCCAAGGTAGGTCTAACTGCAGTATTGTCACAGACTATAGATGTGGATGAGCATCCCTTATGTTATATAAATAGAAACTCAATAATTCTGAGAGCTGCTATTCAGCAATGTAGAGAGGTAGAGAGAATCCTTTTCTATTAATTGTCCCTCACCATCTTAAATACTTTTTTGGGTAGAGTATTTTTGTTAGTAACTGATCATGATCCTGTACACTGTCTCAACAATAAGAACGACTGCAACCTAAAACATTCCTGGTGGACTTTGACCCTCCAGCCTTGCAAAAATCCAAAATTGCCCATGCCACAATCACTTTAATGCAAACTGGATGTCTTGGACTTGTGTCCTGCCTAACAGAGCATGAACTGGTGATTCAGTGTTGAGGAGTCATGTGGTCTAGTGACTGCTGAGCCTGGAAAGACACTCTTGGTGACAGTATGGTATCTGCTGTTTGTGTTGTCTTTACAAAGTAGTACAAAGAAAGAGGGTGCATCATAGGTGAAAACTGCAGAGTTTCTGATACATATAGAGCAGGCAGACAGAATACAGAGATGATTAGCAGATACACCTGGGGATCTATGGGCTACTATCTATGGAGGGACTCAAATTCCTAACATCTGGTTTGACAAACGGCTCTGAAGTTGAATACATGCAAAGGACAAAGACAGTCTGGATGATGTCCCTGGAATCTGAATAGCAACAGGGTCTGCAGTGCTATTAACAGACAATTGTGTTTTGTTAAATATGACCCGTGTTCTTTCTTTTTGGTCTGTGACAAGTTCTCTTCATGTTTTGGAGTCAGCTGTGGTCACCTGTTAGTCTAGACTGAGGACACTGCCCCACAAAAAATGTTTCTTCCTATACATAGCTCTCCACTTTGCCTAAGAGTCAACCTGACACATTTGGTTTGGTCCAATTGGCCCTGCAGCATTATTCCATTGTTGTCATCCATCATTGGTGTGGTGACTCTGCAAAGTCATGAAATTGAGTATAAAATTGTAAATTGATGTTGTGAAGAGCTGGATAGCTGTGGTGCTCTCCCTCAATACTCCTGCAAATTCCAATATTCTTTTCCTTGTGTGCTAAAAGCCTCTGCTTGCCAATCCCATTTTCACCACTGTCCTACACACCCCCTTGTAACACATTTTTAATCTGGTCAAAAAATAGATTCACACACAATGCATACATGGCTAGAAATGGCCCATGGAAAACATTCACTTTATGTCCTCTGTGTTTACACAGAGTTTGGCATAGCTAGCAATGCTGAGCGACAGTGAATGCTGTTTAACTTCTTATCACAAAAGCTGATGATTTTAATGTAATCTGCAGTGGCCCAGTTACATCTCAGCAAATCTGCTTAGTTCTGCTGCTCTCTGGGAATACAGAGTAAAGGTATATTAAAGGTAATACTGTGGTACAGTTAATGTAACATTTATTAAGCTGACAGATATATTTAACTAGGAGTTCCTATGTTGTGTGTTTTGATTGTTACCCTGTTTGTATCCTGCTTTTTTGTCATAGTGTCATGGGTTCCATTATATCAGTATGTGTGTATATTGCATCATAATAGTTCATATTCCTATCATATACTGAATTGCAAATTTCTGTATGTCTTTACATATAACTATTCCCTTAACCTACTATCAGAGTAGTTCAGTAAGACTTCGTTCTCAAAAACATTGCAGCCACAACAGGGAGACTTAGTAATCCAACCTTATCCTGGTTAGATATTCATGGTTATTGCACTTTCTCACCCCTTATTGTTATCTACAGCAATCATTTTATTGCACAGAGCAGGACTGATTACAGATGATTTCTCTCACAAGTAATACTAACATACTCAGCAGATGTTCCTACATGTCTTACAAAACAGATTTTTGTCACTCCTCTTTATCCATCTGTCTGTAACTTTCTGTGTTCGAGCCTCCTACTTCTAACATTTTCTGTCTGCTTCAATAGTATTCATTTAATGCTGTTAAGTACTAATTTCTTTGTGACATGGTGAGCTAATGTTCCAGTGTGAAGAAATATATTTTTTAAATGTCGTGCCTGATGATCATCTCCCATCTGTATAATTTTCTTTCTTCAACTCTTCATTTTTGCAATGTGTGGTGCCAGGCAGCAAATGCAGCTAATGGTAAATGGGAGGACAATACTTATAGCAATACATTTGAAACTGACTGCCTTCATCTGCGTTACTCCATTTCACTTTGTGCCACTGTGCTAAGTATGTTTATTCAATTCAATGTAAATTAAAAAAAATGAATAGTTGAATGCATGGATGACACTGCTCAGTCAAGTATTAACGATGATCACATGCAGTAATTTTTGCTGAAAACCAATGTCAGCTATTAACTTTCACAAATATACATTTATACATATTATGATAACACTGAGGACTGAATTACTTAATTGCATGCTAAATGTTTTTGGATATGTGCGGAGGAAAACATGTCATTATGTTCCATCTGACTACTGTTTCAGTACATGCTGGATAGCCCCTTAACTTAGCACATCATTATCCTGCTGCTACACTACTCTGTTACTGATTGTAAATGCTGTCATGTAACGATCTTTGCATGGGAGCCAGCACTGAGCAACACAGAGTACTGCTAACTACTGTTTTAAGTCCAATTCAATATATGGTTATGCATGCACTAACACTTTGCTATCAGCACCACAAGTCAGCTAAGCACCACTACGCTTAAACAGTACAAGAAAACCAAAGAGGGGATCATAGAATCATAGTTTTCTCTTGCTCACAGTTTGCATGTCTGTATTACTGTTTCCCAAATATGAACATTCTTTCATAATGGTGTTAACTAAGATAATTCATTTTGCTGACATACTATATCTGCTCTACAGTGTTTACCATTGAGCTGTGTTACCAGCTTGGATAACCTATTCTCACCACCCCCATCACTGTCATTCTGCAGGGCACTATCCTATGTCATATTTCCATGCTTGTCCTGCCAATGCGCATAGTGCAAGTATGAGACAATACAGGTATGCAGTTATCCTGACTAGAAGTAGAGAAAAGCTTAATTGATAACCCACTGGTATACAACAGTCAGTGTTCATGTCATCCCAGTATGTGTAATGTGTGAATGTCTCTCACAGTATCGCAGTGCACAGTAAGTGACAGTCTGTACATTGTATTATCAAGTTATGTCATTACATGCAAAAATCATACTATGTTGCATTGTCCTGTGCATACACATGCATTTGTTGCATGACCTGGGATGCACAGCACTGTCTCTTCCAAGCACCTATCTTCTCACATATTCCAAAACCCAGTTTCACATAGATATTGTGTGTATTTCCCTCTGATGCTTGCAGTTAGTACATTGCACTGTAAATTGTGTAAACTAAATAGGTAGGAAGCTCAGCAGCCAACATGGCATGTGTGTGTGTGTGTGTGTGTGTGTGTGTGTGTGTGTGTGTGTGTGTGTGTGTGTGTGTGTGTGTGTGTGTGTGTATGTGTGTGAGACTGTGTTTAATATTGAGTGGTGAATCCACTTCCCCTGAGAATAATACATTTAACTTTTTCACAGCTCCCTTATCTCTAATGTGACAGTAGCATCCTTTCCTAAACACATTGATGAGGTCTTCATGCAAAAGTGACATCTCTCCCTTCATTCAGACATCTCTTGTGGCACTAGCAAGTATTACAGAGCCGTCTAAAGTGTGTGGCACTAGCAAGTATTACAGCGCAGTCTAGAATATGTGAACTACATAGATAGGAGGTTTAATACCTGTCGTGGAAATTTGTGTATGTGTGATGGTTGCTGTTGTCTCTATTTCCCCTGTAGAGGCTGTATTTAAATGCGTACACAGTTCCCTTGTAACAATATTTACAGTAACATCATCTCTGAAACACATTAATGAGGTCGCCCTTACAAATGTGCTATCTCTCTCCTCAGAGTCAAACTTATTATGTTGTGCTTGAGAGTATTACAATGCTTTCTATATAGTGTAAACTAGATAGATAGGAAGTTCAATGCCCAACATTGTAGAACTGCATGCATGTGTGTGTGTGTGTGTGTGTGTGTGTGTGTGTGTGTGTGTGTGTGTGTGTGTGTGTGTGTGTAGTTAGGTGAGCATGTACACATGCAACCTATGCTATGAAAACATTTTCAAATCCAAAGATGACTACACTATCCCCTAAGGCCACCCTTCACATTCACAAAGTCATTGCTACATCAAGGCAACTCTACTTATTTTGGCAATACTATGTCCACAGATTTTTACTTTAAATACTTAAATTAACAGCGCAATGGGTTCAAAGACAGTCATTTTATGTTTTATATAGGAAAGTAATGCAAACATTTGTTAAGTAGGGAAGAGCTTGAATGTTTTCATCCTTCATGTCAGTTTTTTTGTTTGGCATCTATGAGAGCAAGCTATTGCACAATTATTTTTGAGGTCTTTGTTGTGCAAGTAAACTTAAGCTATTTTAATGTCAGACTTCTACTATGGTGCCTACATCTATGGCAGTATTCTCAATAACATGTGAATAGCTAGGTAGGATGTTTGACTACAGCAGTGCTTAACTTTTGCTCATGTGACTTCCAATTCAGGCATACTTTTTTAAACATATGTAATGGCAACTTTTACAAGCTGGCTGCAAAAATAATTTTACCAGACAAATTTTATTGGCAAAACACTGGTGATGTCATTTATTCATAGATGTTTCAGTCACAGTTGTATTCAGTATTGTCCTGTGGTGCTGTCAGCTGCTAATATGCATTATAGATGTTGTAAGTGGATAGGCAGGTGGTTTGGTTCCATCTGTGCTTCAATAGTGTGACAGATATTACTGTCATATAACATTGGCCACCTCACAACCACCTTTATTTATGCATCTAATTGTGAGTTAAATTAACACGTCACACTTGTAGTGATATTATTACTACCCAGGTGCATTAATCCTGGGTAATATTCAGGTATTTTCTGCTGTAACATCCTCATGTGCTCAACATCCACATTCAGTGCCGGTTTGATTTGTTGGGGCTTATGTTGTAGTGAATGACTAATGTGTCCATTGACATTGTGATTGTCCTCTGTGATCTCTGTCATCCCAGAGATTGTTTACCACACATACAGATGATATAAGAATTTTACATAGGCGGTCTGTCATACTACTTGTACAACCGCCACTCTGGTGTTTGTGGTTCATCAAGATGTCCTTAGTTTGTATAGTTGCATCTCTTGCTGTTCAATTCCTGATGGGGTATAATTCTATGAATATAATGCTATCAGCAAAAAAAAAATGCATCTAGTTATCCATTTTTTGGTTGGACAATGAGATATCATTACAGGTTGTGAGTGCATGGCATGGAAATGTTTATTCAGGGCATGCCATGCTTTCAGTCATCCTACAGCATATGAAGTGAGTATTGACATTTATAACATACCTACACAGATACATTGGTGTTCAGTTCTGGGATAGTGTGCGTGCCGTACATGATGGAGACAGCTTCCTTGTCAAAGACAATCAGTTGTATTGCAATGCTCAGTGTTGTGTGGACAGTAAGATGTGTAGCTTGTGTCTGGCATTCTGACTAACTCTTATTGTTCATATGATATCCATACTTCCTGTGCTGACATACACACTCACTTCAGTTATTTGTGACAGTCTGCACTGCTATCTGATGTGCAAAGGCAATCAATGTAGGGGTCTGAGCAGTGCCTTGTATAATAGACAAGGGACTGAATCTGCTAACATCTTTCTGTCAAACTACAGTGGCTTACAAACACTCATGGGCCAGCTTTTTCATGCATTGTCATACCATATGGTTCATCAGTACACTTATATGGTATGATAGTGCTGTCCAACCTTTGTGTTCTTCCTTTCATGACCAATATGTGTATGTCTTTGGTGCCCCTGATTATTATGCATGCTTCTGATTGCTTTTTGGGTATGTGTTCTAACATAACATGTTATAAATGTTTCTTAGGTCATTCCTTTTTCATATGCATTACCTATTCATAACATAATCATGCTCTGTATTGCATGTCATCCTCTACACATGTGTTTAATAGTCATTGCTCCGTTCAAAATATATGGGTTATTGGTAGATGTGTGATTCCATAAATGCGTCTATCTGTATGAAATGCAGGATGACCTCTCTGATGCTGTTTTGTTACTGTTACCTGTAACCGTATGTGAGCAAGCCCAGTATTAATATGCCAGGTCAGCAAAAGCAACACTGGAATCCTGACATGTCATCTCCTCAGTCTTGACACTGGTCGCTTATGTATGTTGTTTGTTATTAGATTGACATGTATCATTTACATACACATACAACACTTGCCTATCTATTCCATGCTTGTAGGTAATGAGCCCCTTTCCTATTGGTGTCACAGTCATTTATTTGAATAGAAATATTCGTTTATGATTGACCTGACATTAAGGCTATAATGCCCTTTTGTTCTTCATACATCACTTCTCTGTATACACTTCCGTATATGCAATGAATGCATTCTATGCATTTACCCCATATTGTAGTTTCCATCCTTGAGAACTATTATTTTATGTCACCCCTTTAATTAACATGTATATGACATCTACACTCCCCTTTGTTATAATGCAGCTTCATTTCCCTATCCACATCCTTTATCAGCATTTCTTTTGTTTCTGTGCTTACCTGTGGGACTGGCATTCACAGAAAATACCATTACATCAGCCTTGCAGGTTTTATGTTCAAAGTCCATATTATACAATTTCATCTCATTTGCCTGCAAGATATTTAAGTACACTTTAAACATTTCCCCTCTACAACATTACTAATTGTTTTGGCAAAGTTAAGTGTGCCTATTCCCCATTTCACTTCCCCTCATTTTGCATTGTTACCCTCTACTTTCTCTTAATATGTGTGGGCTACAGCGCACACTCATATCTGAACACTGCCTATATGGGATCCATTTACTTTGTGTGCTGCTGCATGCAAGCACCTTTCCATGGCTGTAAACACTATTACTGGTCACAGAAAGATGATTGCATCTGTGTAGGCTTGTTGAGCAGAATGCATATTCGATTAGCACGGTTGCTCATCATGCTAACATGCTTACTTTGTGAATCCTAGGTGGTGTGTCCTCCCACAGCTTACTCTGCATTTTTTAAATAGTGCAAATGCCAGCTACTTTCTCTGTGTAACCTTAGGATTTACCCTTTTAAACTGGACATCTAGCCTTACAAACTTGGGGTTTCAATAGTCCTTTGATATCGGGAATGTGTGGTGATTCTTCGATATGCATATAGTACCCCATGTATATGCTCTTTCCCTGTCATAAGGCTTTCATCTACTTATTTTCAGTTATCCCTTCTCTCTATAAGATGATCTGGGCAAAGCTGAACTTTGATGCCTGCCAAAGATAACGTTATTGTTGTGTTGTTGTTTTGCAGCCCTCAGCTATGAGATTCATTTTGCCTCGGTGATCTTATATCTCCGAAATTATTTTCTCTCTGCCCTGGCATCTCTTTCTCCTTTAGTGGCTTCACTTTTTCTTGTTCTGTTTTTATCTATATTCCCTTAATTTTCTTTTCAAAGTTTTATTACTATTTTAAATGAGCTGTTGATGGCCTCGCCCATCATGGCAGTACTAGCTCCAGTTTCTTTCCCACAATGGCACTACAGGTTCTGCCTTATCTCAAGGGATGAAACTTAAAAGCACTTAGTGAGTTGTCCCTTCAGGACTCTTCCAGATCTTCCCGATTTTCCTTTGAAATTTCTTTTACTGAGATCTTGTTACCTACTCCCTTAGTCCCTTTGGACAATCTTGTGCCTGTTCATACTTGTTCTAACAGTTTTCTTTTTAGGGATTCGCTTTCCCCAATTCAACCGATTTTTTTGGACATCTTTCTGCTACTCTCTTCTGTGGCACATCAGTTCCATGGTAGCCTTTTGATTTTGCTCTTACCTGTAGTTTTAACCTCTACCACAGGATTTATGTCCATTTTTAGACTGCATCCGATTCAGCACACAGTTCATTACTTATTGAGTCACTGATATGAGTGCATGCAAATTGTTTCCCATATACACCTTTGCCTACTATTATAATAGCTATAGGTGGAGGTCCTAGGATGTTTTCCATGCACAGCATCTATTTGTTGCTTTGTGTTATGATAGCCATTGGTGGCAGGCCTTTGATACCTGGTATGCAATCTTGGGCCAAAAAGATTCATGACAGTAAATATCCTGGATTCAATTGCATGTGCCTCCATGCCATCTCAGACATGGGTCCTAGCTGGCCTTTAAACACATCCTACTAAGTCATGCAGAAACTAATTTCATATAGCATTGTACTTTTATTTCATAGGAGTATGGCAATGCATACTTAATCTCTTTCATGGAGGATAATTCCACTAATCTATCTTTTCTTCTCAACAGAGATAGGGCTCCTAGTCACCAGTCTGACTCTCCTCCTAACAGTTTGAGAATCTAATCTTATTGACTGAATCCTACTTTAAACCATTCGATCCTATGGATAACTTTCAGAATTCATGTTTTT
Source organism: Protopterus annectens (assembly GCF_019279795.1). Taxonomy (NCBI): domain Eukaryota; kingdom Metazoa; phylum Chordata; order Ceratodontiformes; family Protopteridae; genus Protopterus; species Protopterus annectens. The sequence goes on along the minus strand of NC_056728.1, from coordinate 1,018,529,048 downwards.
TACTTATTTATTGAGGAATTCTGGCATTAAAAGTTGTATCTCATTCCCTTCAGTCAGATATATTGGACAGCATTCATTCCCTTGACAGTTATAATTCCATACATGGTAAAAAGACATCAGCCAGGGATACCTTGTATGCCAGGTGATCTTTGCCTGGCATAAAAAGCATCCCTTGATCCTTTTTAATGAACCTTTTGCACATCTTCAAAACAAACAGCAATAGAATTACTAGATAGAGTTACTAAAAGACCTAAATTTTGCTTGCAAAATAAATTGGACTTGGACCAATGGATGGGTAATCAGAAATACACCCCCGGTCTGGCTCCTATGCCTCTGAAGGACAGAGGCAGTCTTTGGGTTGCATGGCTAGGCTTATAAGGGCCCTAGTGGTCATTAGCCTAGTATACATCTATGAATCTGTAAATCTTGAATATAAAGGATACTGAGTATGTCAGGGAGAGTTTTCTTTTTGTTTGGCAATTACTGCAGAAGACTAAGTCTGTGAGCTGCAAACAAGCTAAATCCTGTGTTCCAGGGTTTGATGCTTTCAGTCTCCATTTGCCTACTGTGTGATTTTGTGCAAATCACTTAACCAGAATGTACTCTTTAGCAACTGGGAAACTAGACTATGTTTCCAGATTGCTTCATGCCTGATAATTGCCTATGAATATGTGTAGGCTGTTCTTCTCCCCTACACATTATCAAAAGACTTGCTTAATTTCCTGTAGTATTCATCAGTGTATTCAGGCATATTGTTTCCTAGTTTGTGACATTGACATTGCTATTCACTCATATAATGTGTTTAAACTAGGTCTGATCTTTAAGTAAGGTTTCTTTCAGATACATTGTTATTAAGGACATGGTACTTTGAATTGTCACCTCTGTAGTTTATGCTTGGGCGTCTGTTCTGAAGGATTTCGGCATGAAAAATTCAGTCTCTTATGCAAAAGTTACATACTTACTGTAACTGATCTGGCCTGGCAATTCCATTCTAATCATCATACCCCCCCCCCCCCCCGTCGCCATGCCTTAACAGGTGGAATAGAGTGATCTTTATACATTGGCTTATATTATAGTATTTCTTTCTCTATTTCTTTTCTTTTTTTCTGTCTCTATTGTCCATATATGTCACTGCAGTATAGGCACATGGTTAAAGGCCTACAGTACTGGTAAACTAGTTACTGACTAAGGGAATGATCTTTCTAGATTAAAACTAAACTCAGTGGTGGCAGGTTAGTATTAGACAGTTTGATGTCATCCGTAGAGGACAGAATGACTATAGCTATTGTATCTTATGGTTAGGCATCTACAGGTCAAGTTTTTGAAAGGGAAGCAGTCATAGGAAGTATGTGATACCAGCTGTTTGCAGCTGTGCCACACATACACAGTATGCATACTTCTTCCTCCAATTTCTCATCCTCACATAAAAGTGAGGATGCAGGGAGAACTATGATAACCACAGCACCATGCTGTGTATATATATATATATATATATATATATATATATATATATATATATATATATATATATATATATATATATATATAGTTCCACTTGAAACCATCGAATGTTCAGAACATCGAAGTTCTGATCATCAAGACCAGAACATCGATGTTCAGAACATCGAAGGTTCAAAGTGAACCACAGAAAAAGACATAAACTTTCAAAGCCTATTTTATGCAGAGGGGCTTTGCCTCCCTGCATCCCCCACACACCCCCCTACTTTAATATTCCAACTCCAAGATCGCACTACAGTGGGGTATGGGAAATCTCCTGTTTATATGTGGTAGCGCTAAATGGGAGATTTCCCGTACCCTACCTGCAATGCCAACAATCAGATGGCACACACACACACACACACACAACATGCAGGGCACCTTGCTGCGCTGCATATACACCCAAAAGTTTACATTTTTACTTACCTGGCACTTCCACTTTGAACCTTCGATGTTCTGAACATCGATGTTCTGGTCTCGATGATCAGAACTTCGATGTTCTGAACATTCGATGGTTTCAAGTAGAACCATATATATATATATATATATATATATATATATATATATATATATATATATATATATATATATATATATCACTCAATATTGGCCATCACATCTATTTCACTTTAGGCACAAGTTGGATGGAACTGACATAAGCAATGCATTTCAGCTGCCCACCAAACAATGTCATGTAAATAAAATGCAAAAATGTCACATAAGAATGAATCATAAATTTTCAGCGTGACCAGAACTGGCGTTAAGTGAGCTATCTAAAGGTCAAGGCAGGAAGTAGAATTTGATGTTAAAATGGTAAGTCAAATAATAATCCTTCAGTTCTGTAGAAACTTGGATTACAGATATCCAACTAATCCTAAACCCCAATAAGACAAAATTGCTACTTTTCACCCCCAACAAATCTTTAACTTCCCTCCTATCCTTTTCAATCTCTTCCAAAAATGGTACTATCATATCTCCCTCTGACCATACCAAACTCCTTGGTGTAGAAATTGACAATAACCTACTCTTCTATGTCCATATCTCACAAACCATAAAAAAGGTCCACAAAAATGGGAACCCTTTAAAGACATAAACAATTCCACTCAGAACAGGCACAGATCACTCTAGCCCAAACCCATCTATTCTCCACTCTAATGTATGCAGCGGTAATTCTTACCCAAGTCAGAAAACGTGATCTCACCACACTTGAATGATGTTACAATAAAATTGCCAAGTTTGCTAACAACTCCACCTTCAGAACCTATCACTGTCAATCTCTAAGGGAACTATGAAGGTTAGAACTTCCCCAGCTACTCAAGTACCACCAGCTCGTCATTGCCTTTAATATTGTTAGACATCCTGAAAAAAAAAAGCACTACGCCAGTTACTTTCTCCATACAGAACTAATTGTTCTCTCTGATTTACTGAGAAATCCTTCCTCTGCATCCCTAAAGCTAGGAACAACTCAGGGAAAGCTCTTTTTTCTCATACCATAGCTAGATACTGGAATAACCTCTCCCCTTCTCTGACCTCTGCCCCCACTAACACACATTTCAAAAATGCTGTCAAATCACATCTTATGAATACATGGCTACGTCCATGCATCACATGAATCTCACAATCCCAGTACACTTTACACCTTCCTTCCTGCTATCTCTACTGTATATATGCTACAGTTAGGTATCTTACTGTCAGCTTGAAATTGCATAATATGTCATGTCTAATCATATGATGTTTTATTCTTTTATCCTATCTCACTAATCAATGTTAAACCTTTGATGTATGAGACTCTTTATCTTTGTAAGTTTACTCACTTACTGCTGATGTATTGTTTATTGTTTAAACTGGATTGCATGAGACTTTTTATGTCTTTACTTACCTCAGTTATTACTGTTATATGATTGTTTGTATTACCGTGTTGATGCTAATCTAATTGTGGAGCTTTTCTCCCCAGGTCTCCACTGTAAATAAGCCTGTGTCCAGTTGGACTATCCTGGTAAAAAATGTAAAATAAATAAATAATAAATAATAATAATAATAATAGTAATTACAAGCATACGTAGCTGGTATCACATTGCTATTCTTTCCCTCTTTCTAAAATCCTGGAAAAATGTATCCATTATCAGTTTCTAAGCTATCTACTCCTAAACCAACTCCTCTCCCCAACTCATTATGGCTTTAGACCAGGTCACAGTACAACTACCACTCTTATCTCCTTTACTGACAGTCAATTAAGCTAGAAACTCTGAGAAATTGCATCCTCACTCTTTCTCAACCTCTCAAAAGCTTTTGATACAATCTCCCACCCTCTACTCATCAGTAAACTCTCCACTCTAGGTATCTCCCCCAACTCTAAAATGGTTTGCAAACTATCTAAAAACAGACAACAATCAACTAAATGGTTCAATACCTTCTCTCCATTTCTTGAGTCTCCTATAGGTGTCCCTCAGGGCTCCATCTTAGGACCCCTTCTTTTCAGTATTTTTTATAAATGACTTTCACTCCACTCTTAAAAATGGATCTGTTGTACAATATGCAGATGATTCAACTATTATCTGCTCTGCTAAATCAACAGCAGAACTTCTGCAAATAACCCAGAATGGTTTTACTACTACTGAAATGTGGATGTCCAATAATCAGCTAGCCCTAAACCACAATAAAACCAAACTGCTACTATTTACTACCAAGAGAAACCTCTCTGTAAACAAGTCCAGTTTTATCATTCATTCTCAAAACAAAACCACTATAGAGATTGTCTGCCACACTAAATTATTAGGCATCATTTTAGATGAAAACCTGAGATTTGACCTCCATTTTCACAATAATATTAAAAAAAATAACCAAAAACTAGGCAGCCACTATCAACATAAGAAAAAGAAATAAAACAGTTGCAAGATGTACAGCTCCACAAACATGTAATCTATTGTATACAAAGTAGGTAAGTGCTTTCACCACCTTCCTGGTGGCTTCCTCAGATCTTAATAACATGAACAAAACTTTTCTTCCATTTAAATATAAAATCACTCACAACTGACTAATCAAATTCACGTGCTGTTACTCATATCAACAGCCCTTCACTCCCATTGCAATAGTGGACATGCTCCCTATTGCTGTATACTTCATTCATCCAACAAACTTCTTTAAAAACAGAGCATTAAATAACGTTTCAAAATAAACATTTATATGTTGCACGTGTGTGAGATGCTTATTCTGATTCTCGCTCCTATTAAAAGCTTTACATATCCACATATTGCGATCCCTTATTTATACACATGTGAAAATGTAAAAATGTGCATGCATAAATGAAAATAAAAATAAAAAACATTCCTTGGTGCAATATATACTTCTCCAATCTCAAAACGACAGTCTAAAAAGCGATTCACAATGTAAATGCATATGCATTCCATTTATAGATTGCTATTTCATTCCTAGCATCTATTAAAATAGCTTAATGTCTTCTATAATGGAGAATTTAAATCGCTGACATATACAACTCTTACATTTTTATAAAATATCAGACTTTACTTGCTATTGCTCGCAGCATCGTTCCTTCATTTCCATTATTGTGCGCATGCTCCCTACTGCTGCACACTTCACTCAACCAGCTATCTCTAAGTTCCTTAAAGGGGCAGTATATTATGATGCTTTATAATGAACTTTTATACGTATCATATATGCAGTTCTCTCATTCAAACTTATGCTATTGATAAAAACTACATATACTCTTACATTCACACATGTGTATTTACACTAAAACTCTGCACTATATTAATTGTTTGTTTGTGTCTTTCGGCTTTCCCCGGTTGGGAGTCGCCACAGCGGAACTCCGGTCCGCTAATGATTGGCAGCTGATTTGTTATGTACCGGCTTGCCAGGCCTGACACACAACCTTCAACGAAGGTACGCCCATTCACGCATGTCTCCACACATTAGACGCTCTAGCTGAGAATCGAACTGGACAGCGTCTTACTGTGAGGTGACAACGCTACCGCAGCACCACCACCGTGGGTATATTAATACAACAAAATATATATGTAAAAATGTAAAAAAACATATCCCCTGAGACAACATACATCACTCTGCACTCTAATCAGCAATCCAATAAATAATTCACAACTTGAGTGTGTATATACTATGCAAATGGTATAAACAAATAAATGTATTGCTACTTCAATAGTACCAAGTAAATCATATATCTTAGTGCATTATGATGCATACATACTTCACATGTATATAAAGCTATCATGCATATATATATATATATATATATATATATATATACATGTAAAGACTGTATGCAGGAAATATAGCATATACACCACATATCTAAATGTGTGAGGTGAAAATGTAACTCATATGATACCCGCTTAGTTTCTAATCCCGCTAGACTCCAGGACAGGCTTAACTGTAATGTTCGTATTAAGGCCATATCCTTTATCTGCTCTCAGTCTTAGGATCCATTTAAGTTCCTTACTCTCCACCTTATTCCTAATATCTCCCATTCTATCTCCTGGTTCTATGTTATCAATAACCACAAAACTGAATCTATGCACCTTATTATTGGTCAGGTCATATTTAGATAAAGCACTGATGGAATCTCTTGCTCTGATACTATTAATGTGTTCTTTTACTCTATCTCTTAACATCCGTGTTGTCACCCCCACATAAGCATTCACACTGCACTATATAAACTATATATTTAGACATACAATCAGCATTGATCTTAAAGATAAATTCTTTACCCATAGTAGGGTGTATAAACCTATTACTGCCTTTCATATAATTACAGCAATTACATTTTCCATGGGTTTATATCAGAACATCGAAGGCTGATAAGTCTGAAGCTCACAAGTTTGAACTTCAAACCCAGAAAGCTGACAACATTGAACCGCAGAACGGAGATCGCCATAGAGTGTGGGAAGGGAAGATTTCCCTTTATTGCACTATAGTGCGATCTCAGAGTTGGTATATTTAAGTAGTGGGGGATGGGGGTGCAGGGGGGTGTGCCCCCCTGCATAGAGCTTTTTTTATTTTGGGTAGTTAGTATTTTTTTTTTGTACGTTTCATGTTGTCAGCTTTCAAGGTTTGCATTTCGAAGTTGTTTTTTTATTATCCGTCCTCCATCTTAGGACCCCTTCTTTTCAGTATTTTTATAAATGATATATTTTTCTGTTTTTAACCATATATTCTTCTGTTTCTATTTATGATAAAGACTTTGCAATGTTCTGCTAATGTAAAGAATTCATTTATATTTAACTATGTTACAGTACTAGTAATGTAGTTTTTTATTCCCACTTTGGCGTTCTGTGTTGCAAAATGTTTTTTCTGGGAATATCTCTTTAATTTTTAAAAAAAATGGTTTTAATTGTGTAATTGATATGGTACAAATTACATTTGTCTGATGAAGTTGGTGGAGTACACCGATGAAAGCACTTACTTTATCTACAATAAAAACAGTGTTGCTGTGGTTCTGCTGCTGCCGTTTTTCTGCTTTTTAACTATTTTGGTTTCACAATTTGAGGAGTTTGTTTTGGTCTGCTTTGATGGCAAGTGGTGGTCTAACACAGTCGTAGGTGCTGTTTTCATGAGAGAATAATACCCTGGATACTTCTGATGCTGCCCAAGAGGCGAACGCCATGGGAAACTTAACCTTACTAGTCCAGGAGCTCATGAGGAAGGTCAATTCCCTGAGCCAATGGAATTTGAGTGTAAATACAGCTGACACCTTCACAATCAACAGTAAGGTACCTACCCAGTCAGATTTGCATGAGCCTTCCAGTCCAGCAGTTGACAATCTCAATGGCCCGGTGGCAACAGCGTTTAATGGGGGAAATAGCAATGGTGCTAATGGTATGGACGGCCAGCAGCAACTGGGTGCTATACAGAGTCTGTCACCAACTACTGCACATAATCAAACTAGGAATGGACTTCTTTCCAACACTAATAATTTTTTAAAAGACATTAATTCTTTGGAAACAACCTGGGAGACACAATTGGAGCCAACAATGAATCTAACTCGGTAAGTGCACAACTTAATTTATTTGACAACAAGTTGCACAAATGCCGCAAGCTCCAGTTGGAGGTGTCTTACCTGCAGGAATGTATAAACAAGAAAGTTGTCCCTAAAAGACTGCGCCAATGGTAATATCCAGTAGGACTTGTTAATAATTCCACTTTCCACAAGGAATTGATTGTATTATTTGACCAACAAGATTTTGATTTTCTGACTTTACTAATCCAGCATTATGGAGCACAGATTGTTGTTTTAAAATCTGAACTGGAACTATTAAAACATGCTATCATTAACAACAATGACTTTGATAGATACAAGTATGACTACACTCGTATCTTTTCTAGCATCGAGGCTAGTTTAAGCAAAGTAATAGAAACAAAAAAGAAAAATCTTGCAAGGATATTCATGATTATGGGAGAGGCACTGCCTACCTTCCACCCCCTCCATTGTATAACACTAACGCTAATGAGGACAGCTTTGGTTTAAGGGACTCCCGCGATAATAGGGCTGCAGGTTTTAGTCCAGAGCACACTAACAATGATGCCTCTACACCGGGGGTTTGCAAAAGTGAGTGAATTAGAAATAACCAGCAAGCTAATAATGGTGTACAACAGGGCAATGCTGAGGGAGCCTATAACAATAATGGGCAGTCCAACTCTATGAACCAACAGGATTTTCACAACAACTGAGTGAACCAGCAGAGGCACAACCAAAGCAATTACAACAGGTCCCAAGGTCCACCCAGGAAGCGTCAAAAGCAGAGAAGGAGGTAGACTATGATTTACCTGCAATTTTGACAAACAATGAGGGTGACTTCAAGATATACAATTTTAGCACCCTAAATATTAATGAAGAGATAGTTAAGGTTTTTGCAAAGGGGCTGACATTTGTGCCTGATAGAAGGGCTGATCTGGTCAAAACCATTCTGGACCTGAGAATGTTTGTGCATAAGCTTAATCTAACTGCACTTTATGGTAACAACCTAGCACTTACAAGCACATTGAGAGTGTCTAGTCTATTCAACCCACCTATGCAAGCATCCTTAGCTATGTTTGAGAAAGTAAGTGAGATAGACATTAGAGTGTTACTTGCTAAGGAAGTTTCAAGATCTGCTCCAACAACTAACTGTTCCAAGAGTGAGTTGGAATACATTGACTTACTGAACTCTTGTAACATTCGAGTTATGAAACCTGACAAGGGTGGGGGTTTGGTTTTCATGGATCAGTTTGATTACATAGATAGAATGGAAGCTCATATGACATCTGATGTATATGAAACGGTTAGTTTGAATGAGCTTAATACTGCATATAAGAGGGTGACTAATGTACTTAATGATCTATTCCTTGATGGTAGCATTGACATAGACACCTTGCAGTATTTAATTATGCCCACTGCCATTTTACCTTCACTATTTGGGTCTCCCAAATTGCATAAAAATATCTACTACCCCCCTTTTTGACCCATAGTGGATGGGAGAGGCTCAGTCACATATGCATGTGCTAAGTTTATTGATTGCAAACTCAAACCTTACATCAAGACTGAATCACAAATATGCCATGATTCATAGAGTTTTCTTTATTGTATCAATAATTTAGCATACCAAGATGGTTTTACCTTTCTCACAGTGGACATAAAAGATCTATATACAGTTATCCCACAGACACTAGGTATTGAACGGATCAGAAAATTCCTATATCTTAAAGGCATAGCTAGTAGTGATATAAACATCATTGAAACCTTGTTGGAGTTAGTACTGACTAACAACTTCTTGTGATTTAACGGAACCATCTATCTACAGAAGACGGGGATTGCCATGGGGTCTCCTTGTGGCAGTAGTTTTGTCAATTGTGTAATGGCTTTTTGGGAGAGGCATTATTTATTTAATGATGCTCTTTATAAAGAGAATGTCGTTTGGTACACAAGGTACCAAGAGGATGATGTGTTTCATCTGGAAAGGGGAAGTTGAGGTTATTGAGACCTTTATTTGTAACATCAAAACATTCACTACATTTTTGGATTTCACTTATCAGATAGGACATAAGGATATCAACTACTTGGATGTACTTCTAAGTAAGGATAGTCTGAACCAAAGATATAGAACAACTATCTACCACAAGCCCACTTATTCTGATGCCTTTCTACATTTTACCAGCAGCCATCCATTACATCAGAAAAAGACAATTGTGAAAGGGCAAGCATTTAGGGCTGCTAGAATGATCTTCTGCTGTGGTGAATTTATACATGAATGTACATTACTGAAGTCTATGTTTTTGAAAAGAGGTTACCCATTGGGGTTCCTCAATAACATTTTTGAGGAAGTTGACAGGAAAAGAGTGGTAGGTCACTTCCACCCGATTGTTTGTAAAGGGTATGAGCAGGAACATACTGAATGGGCAGTTAATGATGTAGTAATTAGGGATCACACTAATGACAGCACAACTAGCAGGTTCATTACAACATTTTCCCTAGATGCCACACATATTAGGGACATACTTAACAAAAACTGCTCCCTTATCAACGAGGATACCAGTCTTACCAAACTGGGACAACTACCTCTCATGACCTTTCAAAGGGGCCCTAACTTAAAAACCCCAGTGGAGAGAAATAAGGTAAATAAAAGAGATACAGGTATGGTGAAATGCGGCAGATGCCCACAATGCATTTTCATTAGAACCACAAATAAGGTTAGACTAAGGGATAAAGAATATCATATAAGTGGTAGGTTTAATTGTGAATCCCAAGGTGTGGTCGATGCAGCAACTTGTGTCTCCTGTGATGCATACTATATTGGGAAAACGGAGAGAAAAATCAAACAAAGGGTATATGAACATACCTACTGTATTGGGAAGAACAACACTACCAACGCCTTGGTGAGACACATCATTGAGCACCCCAACCATCAATTTCAGTTTATGGTACTACAACAGGTAGAACACAATATTAGGTGTAGGCCTTGGGAACTCAGACTGGAGAAATGTGAATTGAGATGGCAGGTACGTACCTCGGCTCATGTGACCCCAGGGCTTAATGATTACATTTCTATTAAATGCCTTCTCAAACTTAAGGCTCTAAATAGATAAGGCTATACTAACTATGGCTTGTTTAATTTAATAACATTATTAACACAACTACATTTATAGCACAATTTACATTATACACTTTGTATGTTTTAGTGTATTTTCTGGTGCATTATTAGAATCACAATATATGGTGTAAGCCGTCTTAAAGTATTGGGTTTGGGTTCTAACAACGCCTACACACCTCCAGCTTAATTCATTTAAACATGTATAAGCATAGTGGATTAGCACCAGATATACAGTTTTTGGTGTTGGTTTGTATCAAAGTTTCTGGACGAAGAATTTTAGGACACAAATAGCTATACAGAGAAGGGACAAAAACTTTGACTTGGTAATACTGTTGTCATACTGGTCGACTGGTTTTAACCATATATTTTTCTGTTTTTAACCATATATTTTTCTGTTTCTATTTATGATAAAGACTTTGCAATGTTCTGCTAATGTAAAGAACTCATTTATATTTAACTATGTTACAGTACTAGTAATGTAGTTTTTTATTCCCACTTTGGCTTTCTGTGTTGCAAAATGTTTTTTTTTCTGGGAATATCTCTTTAATTTAAAAAAAAAAAATGGTTTTAATTGTGTAGTTGATATGGCAGTTTGAAAGTATTTAAACTGCAATTACATGTTATGTCATTTGTCTGATGATGTTTGTGGAGTACACCGACGGAAGCGCTTACTTTATCTACAGTAAAAACTGTGCTGCTGTGGTTCTGCTGCTGCCTTTTTTTCTGCTTTTTAAGTATAAATGACTTTCACTCCACTCTTAAAAATGGATCTGTTGTACAATATGCAGATAATTAAACTATTATCTGCTCTGCTAAATCAAAAGCAGAACTTCTGCAAATAACCCAGAATGATTTTGCTGCTACTGAAATGTGGATGGCCAATAATGAGCTAGCCCTAAACCACAACAAAACCAAACTTCTACTATTTACTCCCAAGAGAAACCTCTCTGTAAACAAGTCTAGTTTACCATTCATTCTCAAAACAAAACCACTATAGAGATTGTCTGCCACACTAAATTATTAGGCATTATTTTAGATGAAAACCTGAGATTTGACCTCCATTTTCACAATAATATAAAAAAATTATCAAAAACTAGGCAGCCACTATTGACATAAACACTTTCTTAACTTCTCCACTAAATGAACTCTTGCCTTAAACTTTCTGCTACACTCTCTCTTGTATGGTGATCCCCTTCTTACCAATATCCAATCCTCGCTGAAAACTAGGCTTGAGTCCTGTTACAACAAGGTTGCCAAGTTTGTAACCAACATAAAATACTCTTCCCATCACTGCATCTCCCTACAATCACTTAACTGGCTCAAACTTCACATCACCTATCCTGCCTACAACTAATCACAGCATACAGAATCAGACTGCCTAGCCCTTTCTTCAATTTTAAACCATCATCAACCAAACAAGCTACTCAGATCTGAAAATCAACTTCTCCTGCAAGCAGACAAGCCAAAACTCCCAACTGGTGACATGCTTTATTCCTTCACAGCAGCCAGAGATGACTTATTTTAGAACTCCTTAATTTTCAGTCTTCTGAGTCAGAGTTTTTGCTTCCTCTAAAGAACAAACATCATATTGAAAATATTATCTGTTCTCTGTGAACTACCATATAACCTAGCAAATAAATGAAATAGCTTTTTCAAAAATAGTTTCATCAAGCTAGAATGCCTTTCCTCAACAACTTAGAAAATCAGGTACTTACATATTATCGCAACCAGATTTTGTGACATGGTATACTTTCTTCTCTTTTACTAAAACTACAACAAATAAGTGTAATCGGGAAGGGTGAACTGTTAAAAAGTCTTCTAGGATATTGGTGGTGGGTTTGTAAGACGATTAAGGGTTAAAATTTTAGACTTTGCGGGTAGCGTGCTTTAAAGATGTCAAGCAGTGAATTCAGCGATCAGCTCAGTCTTCAGATATTAGTCTCAAGTCTGCACTCCTGCTTTCTGCTGTTGTAAACGACAAATCAGAATGTAAGTTGACTTCAGTTTTCCACAGCATCTTTATCACTTTCACTCTGAAACAGAAAACAACACTGAAATCCTCCTGGACGGGATAGCGGTGTGTAAGACTGATGTTAACCTACCATTCAGAGTGCTTTACAACAGCAGAAAGCAGGACTCCAGACTGGAGGCTAATAATCTGAAGACTGAGCTGCTTGGTCCGCCAAACAGAAAAACGGAAAAGCCACATTGGTGTTAAACTGATGTCAAAGATACTATTAGGAAAGTACCATACATTTTGTACATTTTCACAAAAAGCCTTAAGAAGGAGCTTGACTTTCCAGATCCTGCTTAAAACACATAGAGGATCACAGTCACCCTGAATCTGTGGTCAGTGTAATAGAGCTCATGGTTCTACACACTGTCTTTAAAAGGAAATGCATGCATGAAGAAATATTTGTTCCTCTCATAGTTGGCTTCCAAAGTCCGGCTTCCGTTTCTTCTTCCTGTTCATGTTTAACTGGCAAAACCTATCAGTAGGAGTCAACAGACACCTTCTTACTCAAACATTTACTCCTTTCAAGAAAACATTAGGAGTTAGACAGAGTTACAAATCTGGTTGCGATAATACGTAAGTACCGAAAATCAAATTACTTACAAGTATTCTGGAACATACAAACTACCTAATGGAAGAATATATCTAAATAAATGTATATGCTTTGCTAAACCAAAGTGCTGAGTGTCTGTGCTGCCACCTGTGGAGGTACGGTGGGACAAGCAGCAGTGGTCAGTCTACCGCTCTGTGTTCTGTGACATTTTGTTTTCAGCAGCAAGGTATGCAAACAGAAGAATTTTAAAAAATTGAAAAAAAGAGATAGGGTGTGGGAAGACAAAAAGACAGAGAATTAGATCCATGGCATGTCAAATTATTTTATTTTTTTCAATATATTTTATTTTTTCAATATTTAAACAAATATGATAAATGACTATGTGTACTTTTGCCACATCCATATATGACGGGAAGGTATTAATGTGCCATAAGATAAAGAAACCTCACTGCTAGGATATAAGAAATAGAAGCCTTTATTTTACAATGTCATATAGGATATATGCATTCACATGAATAATTGCACTTTCCATAATTGAATTGTTTATGATACTTGGTATTGCTGTTAATATTTTAGGAATACTATCCCATAATAGAACCTAATTGCTGCTTCTTGGTATTGAATCCACACACAGTTAAGCTGCTGTTCTCATAGCCTAATGCAAGCAGCAAGAGGTATTGGAGAAGGCATGCATGCTTGATATGAAGGTTGAGGTATGTCCACTAAAGAAGCTTTGGAGCGAGGGACTGTAAATACTTATTAGGCTTGCACTGGACCTGAGGCATACTTGACCAGTGTCTCTCTGAAGTGAGTTAGTCCTTCCTAGTGTGCCTCACATTTTGCTGGTATTTCCTCTGCAGCTGTACAGTACAGAAAAGGAAAAGAACACATATGAAAGCATGATGAATAACTGCCTTGGCTGTCTAATGTATGCAGCATCACTGACTGTTGATAGGTCAATAGACTTACACAACTGAGGGGTGCTTGCAGTTTTACATTCATCCTCCTATTGGCTTAGATACCCTGCTTGTTCTTTTTCAGGTCACTATAGTGGCAATGACATTGTTCCTCAGTGCGTGGAATGCCAACTGCACTGGAGACAACCTTGGCCATGCTATTTCAAGCGTTATTCTTATTCTGAGAGCTGGTATAAACTCCCTGCAGCAGTCTACAGCTGTAGTACTTCACAGGAAGCACCACAAAAATTCTGGACTCCTCAACACCTCACCTTCATGGTCTAAATTTAGCACTATCCTCTACATCGCCAGCCATGTCTGCAGAGGTCAAGGTAACAATATATGTCTGAGTTGGAACCCAATTAAGATCTGATGTGTAAGGATGCATAGCCTTGCCAGCTGCATTTGTGCAGTTGCAAACATATGGATTTCCTGGAAGACACTTTGGTAGTACTTACATCAAATAGCAAGAAAGGTGGGAATCATGGCAGTGAGATTTGCCATTTGTGATGCTCAGCCTATTGATACCTGTTCCAGTGTTCAACAATGAAATACCTAATGGCTTGGCTGGTAATCCTTGGTGTTTGGAAGGATAAATAACATGAATGGTGACATATTTTGATGTTGGGACTTATGTACTGTTAAAGTTCTGTTGTACCAGCTGGGAATTGAAACCATGGACAAAATAAAGAATGCAAACATTTAAATGTTGCTTATTAATTCTCATTGCCAGAGGGAAACTTCCTTTTAAAAGTGTCAGTTACAGCTATGCTAATTTCAAAGTAAATGGAGATATACTTCAGAGTGGCCTGTGTGTGTATGTGTGACTTTAAATAGTCTTAGGAATACATTCCTATGTAAAAGGCAGTATTTCTGTTTATAAATATATTTCAGATGGATGGAGTTGCATGACTTGATTAATACAGGCTGGGGTATGTTACATACACACTTCACAAGACATACTGTCCAACACACATAATTAGGATGTGTGATGAGCCGCAATGATTATACCAAAACTATCATGCCCATCATAAATAGGAAAATACATTTTAAATTAAATATCTTCACTGTTTCATGTTTAACAAATTTTACACACATTATCTTGGGGTTATATTATATGTGAAGCATTATGATACCTGTTAAATAGAAAGGTTTAGTTATGGAAGCATTACTGATAAATTACTTGAAATAAACCTATTTATCATTTTCATTTGTATTTAGGTTTACATTCCTTATATGTTCACAGATTCACAGGAGATTACTAGGTTAACAGCTTAAGATCCCTAACATGCTTAGCCAATATAACCTGATTTTACCCAATATATTGCACCTAAGGGCAAGACTATGGCAAGGAGTTGTGCCTATGCCTTGAATATCTTACAAATTGTCCCTGTCCATAAGGGCCATAGGTGTTACCCAAGGTATGAATTTGCGAATCTCCATCCATTCATCCAAACTGTGTTTGAAGAGGGCCAGGGAAAGGTTTTCTTTAATGTATATAAGAAGCCTGTAACACAGAAGGCAAAATCTCTGAGACACTTATTTGTCTCTCCAGCATGCCTTGTTCTTAAAGTTTTTATGGCTAGATGGGGGACTAGTTTTACCTTTATTTCAAGGGTTACTGCTTTGTGGCTTGATCTTATCAGTGCAGACATCACACTGGGTGGGTGGTGCAGCACTCTTCCATATTTTTGAGTACCAGATCTAGGATATTTGTTTCCCTAGTGGAAGTGCAGACTAGCTGTTCCAGGGCATTTGAATTTACAAAGTCAAGAAATCTTTAGGCCTGCATGTTAGTGGTCATGTATGTCTTCCAATTCATAGAGGGGTATATTATTTTATTTTTATGAGTATGGTATTTGGCTGGGTGGTAAGTGATTCTATGAATTTCAGGTATGATATATGGGTTTCCTGGTTAATAACGGTGACCTTTAGCTATCAAGAATATGACAATGAATTCTTCTCTGTTTAGTTGGACATGGAGTATCTCAAGCATGAAGCACAACTGGCCAGCACCAAAGAGGAATCCAATCTTTTTATTATTTAAACACAAAGCAGACCGGTTTCGGTCCTGAAGACCTTTATTAATGCAAAAAACAAAGAAATGCACTGATAACACCCTTTTTTAAAGATATTCCTTAATTGTTCCACCAATCAAAACAAAAAAGTTATCACTTAATTAAGGGTAATAAACACACCCACAGCAAAATGTGTATAAAATACAGCCACATAAAGAATATATTCAATATAGCCACATAAAAAACTGTCAAATGCAGGATATAGAAACATATTTGATAAACCAAAACTAAAAAATACATAAAAAAACTGAAAAAAGAGAAAACAATACTAAGAAGTTATGTAGAGCCCAATATAATAAACTATCTATAACAGAGACCTATAATTAAACATACTACACTAAACCTCAATACTATATTTATTGTATACCTTTATGGGTTGTCATTGAGTCCAGGGGGAAACAAACCCCCCAAATGAATGATCCATGACCTTTCTTTTTTATTAAGACATTCATGCCATTTATTCTTGGAAAGCTTTAAACCTACAACCTTATCAATGACGGTAAAATGAAACCTAGCCATTTTATTTACCAATGTATGTTTACATAAGGCATTTGTAATAACCTTATTTTTGATATTGCTGAAATGTTCTGAAATCTGTAATTTGAGAGACCTGGATGTTTGGCCTATGTAAAATGCAGAGCAGTGGCATTCAGCTAAATAAATCACCCAGCTGCATCATTTGTTTTGGGGGATTGTTTCCTCCTGGACTCAATGACCACCTATAAAGGTATACACTAAATATAGTATTGAGGTTTAGTGTAGTATGTTTAAATATAGGCCTCTATTATAGATAGTGCTGGCCGTTTGTGCTTTCTACTGTGAATAATTTTGGCCTTTGCACTTGCCGTCCATGCGTGGCCTTTTCTTGATTCATACCTTATCTCAAGCATGTCATATTGTTTCACCAGCCTTGCAGTGATGCTTATCCTTTATGTAGATAGATATACCTCAGCCTTCTGCTCTTTCATGTTCAGTATATGGGTGGAACATAAGAAAAGTACTGCTAAAGTGCTTTCCGTGACTTCAAACCGTGTTTCAATAGCTGGACAAATGTCAGCATTCTCTGTGATGAAGAGAGCTTCCCAGCACTGCAGCTTCTTCTTGAGACTCCTACCATTGAGCAGTAACAAATTTAGCTTGTCCTGTTTAGCTTTTGTTATGATGCACGATTTGTCTGCTTGGCAATTCCTAAACAGGTACTATAGACGTGAATGATGTTTTGGCCAATATCTGAAAACTTAAAAGTGACAGATGAAGACCATCCCTGGCAAAGCAACATGGGCCCATGCTTACACTTATCAAGGGTGTCAGAACTTGTCACATATTTGGGATGCATGGCTAGGCTTAAAAAGGCCCTTGTGGTTGTTAGCTTAGTAAACACCTATGAACCCATGGCCTGTCAACCATGCTCCCCCAGGCTAACAAGTATTGGACCCCCTTGGAATGACACCAGTAGCTAAGCCCATTGTTAAAGTTGATCATTTCCTGCTGGTATTATAACATCATCCTTAGAAAAGGAAAAATGCTGGTCAGTGTTAAGCTCATATCTGCCCGTGACAAATATTTTGAGAGCTCCGTAATGTCTATCTTTATGTAGTCCAAGAAGATACATCTTATGTCATTCACTCCCACATGGACTATGACTGAATCATACTGATACTTAGGGGGTAAGTGACCTGAGTGCTTGCATGAGGTAGCATATCTTGGCCCCTTTCTAATTCATTCCTAATCAAACTGTTGTGAGAAATGGCTTTGTAACACTCTTTGTAAAAATATGTATTATTTGGATTTGAGCTTTTAATCACCTGTGTTCTTTATCTAAACTCAATGCACTTACACCTTGTGCCACAGAGATAAGTATGGGGTAGCTGGAATTTCTCCACACAGTCTTGTCCAGAATGCTGATAAAAACACACCATTGCCAGACATGTTTGCACTGCAGAAAGAAGCCTAAATTTACTTTTTCACTTTTTTCCTTAGGCAGTGAACCATGTTTGCACTCTGCCAAGTGAAACACAAATTTAATAGGCATTAAAAAGAAAGAAAAAACTGACAGTGAAATGAATTAAATCACTGGGTAAACCTAGCAATGACCAGAGCAGGAAGTACATTCAAGTTATACATTCACCCTTCGCACATCTCCTCGCAACATCAGAAATGTACTTTGTGGAACACGTTATCAGAATTGTAGTTAATGAGAAATAATGTGTGATCACATGCTGTTATTGATACTGAGAATGTTTGAGTTTTATAAAACAACATATCTGCAAGGTGGAATTTATTCACTAAGTACTATGCAGAGTGCCGATGTCCATACAATGTTGCCAGGCATGGTTGTGCTACAGTAGGTAGCCCAAGTTAAATTCTTCACTTTTTTCTTTTGCATTGAATCCTATGTGTACACCACCCTGCATACATACAAGTCATGCTGATATACTTTGAAAGGGGACTGTATTACTTTAATGAGTGATACTTAGGCTATGTGAATAAGTATTCTGTCATATATTATACACATCTCAACATTCATCCTGTTCTTAAATATCTGTTCTCACACTTCAGAAACTATTTCCAACATCAAGCACAGAAAATGACATTAGCAAGAAATATAGATGATTTTACTACTACAACACAGTGGTAATGGCAAGTCACAGATTATAGGTAAGAAATTCAGCATCTGTCACTCACACTTAGGGTGTATAATTCATATTCCAAAATATGTGTCTATCCTTGCAGTTGACACCATTATCAAAACTATCCTTGCCACCAATTTCTACCTGCAGCAAATCTGTATTTTCTCCAAAGTCACTGTATTTACAGCTTATGCAATGGAGACATGCAGATAACAGGTGTATTTTATGCAGACATTGGTATTAAGAGTGCTGACAGCCATACATCAATGCCAGGCTTGCATGCTATCAAGCAGCATGCAAATGCAGATGGCAAATTAAAAAATAAATAAATAAAAAGGAATAGGTATTGAGAATAATTTACAGGAAAGTTTAAACAATGAAAGGGTACATGTAGCAAATGTCTTACAATGACACATTTATCATTTTCACATGACCTTGCCCCAACAGAAAATTAATTTCTGTGACAGATTATTAGGACTTTAACTCTCATATTTAAATTCATGCATATTATATGTTGTTCTTACCACTGGGAATCTTTGATTTTCCAGCATCAGCACATTCATGGGCCAAAATGAGTGTCAATATTTATAATGACCCTCCCTCAGTAAAATGATCTGCAAACAGGATTTCAACCCAGCATCACATGTCCTCTTATTCTAACCATACTTCTTTTACAACATGTGCCATAGATTTGGACAAATGCCAGGTGCATTCTGTGCAGTTATTACTATCTGGGGTGCTGACAGCCACACACCAATGAGAGGCTTATTTGCACTACTGAGCGCAAGCCAAACTAAATTGTTCACTTTTTTCCTTAAGATGTGAAACTTGATTGTGCACTGTCAAGTTAGGCAAATGCAGAAAGCAATAGTTAAAAAAGTTACATACATTGTTTTGGATAACAACTAAAAGGTACATGAAATGAATGAAAGTGTATATCTAGCAATAAGCAGTGCTAGCAGTGCAATATACTGACACATTCAGCCTGCTCACATCTCCTTGCCACATTACAACTTTCATTTCTGTCTCACAATATCAGGACATTTGGTAATGCCATGATAACAGCAACGGGGACAGGGAACGGCAGAAATGATATCATTTTGACACAGCACACACAATTAACAGTGACATCATTTCAAATGACATAGCAATCTGTCAAAGATATGTTGATGAACTCCATCATATGTAAGACAGTTCTTCACTTGTCATGTTACTTTTCTTCATGCATTACTGTCCAGAGGGCTGAGGAAAGCACACCAGTGCCAGTCTCAGTTATACTACTGATGGCATTCCAAATTTAATTTCTGAGTGTTTGTCTTAGGAAGTGAACGGTCATTCAGTGCTATTCACCACTGCCAGTCAATGGAGCACAATGGCAAACTGCATGCAAAGGATAAAGGAAGAAAAGGGGACACATTTAAACCAGTGCTTTAAATGTACATTTCTGATGTTTCCTCAGTTTTAACTTGCAACATTAACCTGAATGGATTTTAAACATCAAACCAGGGTATTAAGAACACTCGTCTGTGATTATTTCCCATATTTGCACAGACACATACATATATTATCAAGAAGGAAAAAGTAGATTAGATGTACTCAAAATGTGGCATTGTATCAAGTTACACTGAAAGTGCAACAGAAACAAGTTCTGAAAGTTGTCCTTTGTCATTTTCCAGTCATATCTGGATGAGAGGGATATTGGCAACAATTATGATACAAATGAACTCACAAAATATTTAACAAAGAGTACAGACAAGGCAGCTTTATTGCTATCTTTATTTAGGGTGCCACAGTCCCTTATCTATGTTTTCCCAAGAACAATGCTATCTCATTTTTATTGCATATGCTATTTGTGTCAGTGAGCAATGTACTCCCTGAATATGTACAGCATTTCTTTTTAGTAAGAGGCGGGAACTGCAGTCATAGAAATAGCATTTGAATGTTAAGACTGTTGCTCTCTTAACTCAGTCAATGTGTTTTCATATTTTTTGATAAGTCTCTTCTCCCTGACACACACACTCAGCAAGTGTAGATCAAAGAGGAGAGACTGTAAAACACTGACTGTTCCTGCAGTTATATTAATCATTGACACCTGCAAGCCATTAGCAGGTAATACTTCTCAATGTTTGTCCACATGTTTTCCTCTCCTACACTTAGTGCAGATCATGGTACTAAGGAATGCTAATGATTTAACACTTCATTTGCAAGATAAAAGTGCACAGAGGGCTGAATCTGCACTATATAAATATAATTGTGTAGCTGAGGGACTTGTATCATAGTAGGGAAGCTGGATCCAGAGAGTTTGATACTGATATGCACATGTTTTGGAAACTTAAGGACTTTCTACTCTGCTTTCTTTCCAAGGTATGTTGCTATATTTTACAGAATGTTTTAGTTTAATGTTAATAATAGATTGCAAAGCCCAATTCAGTCATTAGTTTATCTGACTGCATTTTTCTTTATCAATTACTGTGGACATAGACTGTGTATTTTATTTATCTGTCCACATTACAAAGGTTTGTAAAGAATGCTAACTGACATATTGGTATAAGTTTTATCTTCCACGAATTTGAACAGCTATTGCAGAAAAGTGTAGCATAACGTTTTAGCAGGGTCAAGTAGTTTTACAAGTGTAGCCCAAAGCATATGTTAAGGTTGTGATATCTACCTAGCTGCCCTCCACACTAGTGGAGATGCAACTATAAAAGATATCTCCATTCTACTTGTGCATTGTGAAGTAGTATTGTTAATGTTGTGATGTAGTACATGGTTACACAACTGTTTGCATTACAGAACTGTTATGATTGAGTAGGGAGTTATCCTAACTTGTGTGTAGTCATAGGAAGCATTACCTTTTCAACTGCTGCATGCATGAAGGATGCATACTTTATATATAATTGAGTGCACAGCCATCCTATGTATGTCTGGTTTCTGTTTAATCTCATACAGATCCATGGTACCCAAGACATCTGTACCCCACTGATGTAGAAAATGAGGCCATTATCCAGGCCTTCCAATGCCATAGAGCTTTTCTCTTAAAGAGAGATAGAGGTTACAAATCTGCCTGAGACAGGATATGGTAGCAGGTGGTCGAAGACATCAATGCTGTCAGAGAGTCTTGAGAGAACTTCCTCCTAGATACAACGCAAAGCAAGTAATATGATCACCTCTGCCCCACTGTGGGCTGGCTACAGTTGTCCAGGAACAGATGACTACAATGGTTGGTTTTCCTACCAGCCACCACTGACTGAAACAGAGGAGTTCCTGTCTATTGCTAGAGATCCAGGCAGCTTAGCAGAGGGTGTACACAGAATCATTGATGTTGGTACTGAGTGTCTAAAGCAGAACTTTCAGGTATGTAAAATAAAAATAATTTAACTGCCATTCTACATAACATTATATGTATATATCTTATATGTCAGAAATATCTAGAGCCCACGAGGAGGATGTTGGATGGGAGGAAATTCAACTTCTCAGCAGAATTTGTATAAGATGATTCTTAACCTGCAGATGTAAAGAGGATTGTTCTCTGTTTCTTCTGCCATTTGCATTGTGATACTTCTCAGTTTTGTTTCCTCTCCCTTCCATTTGGATTGCAGTCTGTAAGATCACTTGCACATGCTAAGCATAACTTTTATTGTTATTAGTGTACATAAGGTACATTTAGGCCTAACAGACTCTAGCATTTTTATTGCTTTAGCATTTATTATAGTTTAACTTGCCTTTAGTAAAACAAAGTTTTGATCAGTTTTATTCAATATATTTCTCTTTGATGTGCTTATTGCTTGTATTCATATGTGATCCTGTAATTGGCACTGTGGAACTTTCACTACCTGATGTCAGAGTATCAGTAGCCTCTGATGATGATGGTGGCAATGAAGAGGCACAGTCTTGGAGTGCAGAGGTTCAGTTAGACACTCAGGTTGTGGCTCCCACATCCGCTGTCCATATTTTGGACAAAGTATGCCTACACATACCCATGTCAATGATCCCTCTGATATCTGACAGGTTGAGAGTGATACAGTCGAACATTGTAGTGTGGTTACTCTGGTTGCAGAGATGGTTGATTCTCCCCCACAGCCATCTTGAGGGTGAGGATGAGTTGCCACACAGAAGGGTTGGTAAATGTGTTGAGTAGGCCTGCAAATACGAAACATCATGCATTCTGATGTGACTTCCCAAATTGTGTGGGTGACTCCTCAAACAGGATAAATAGCACACTGGACTGGACAGTGGCTGTGTTGGAATGTAATGATAATGATGACAGATCATCCAGCAGACACTGCTGACATTCAATTAGCAAATTCTCCCCCACAGCCATCTTGAGGGTGAGGATGAGTTGCCACACAGGAGGGCTGGTAGAAATGCTTGAGTAAGCCTGCTATCCACTCTCCTCTTGATGCTGATGTGTCATTAGGTGCCATCAGATGTATGTACAGGGCCATAATGGAGGCACAGGCATGTTCCACCAGGGAACAGATAGTGCTAATACTAAACATCATGCATTCTGATGAGACTTCCCGAATTGTGTGGGTGACTCCTCAAACAGGATGAATAGCACACTGGATTGGGCAGTGGCTGTGTTGAAATGCATTGGTCATGATGACAGACATTGCTGACATTCAGGTAACACCCTGACTTTTGCCCACATTATACTAGTTATAAAGACATGGATTTAGGAGGATGGCTTACAGACAAATATATTTTTAGTCTACAACAAGAGATGACTGTACATAATATTAACACACACACACACACATATGAAGTGAACTTGATCAGTCTCAAAGAATTAATGTTAAAATATGTCACTTCATATGGATAATTTTTATTTAAGGGAATGTTTAAAACAGAATATTGCACCTAGAGGTTTAAGAATTTATAAATATCCAAATATTGTGGTGGAGGGGAGTGATTTTCACAAAGAACTATTGAAGATTTTTAATAAATGTGTTTTTAAAATCTTGAGAGCCATTATCGAGCAAAATGAACTGGATATGGAGAAGTTATATACAAACATTGAGTATATCAATAACATTATACTAAATGATAGACTATTTATAGTTGATCATTAAATAATTAAATATTATGATATTAGGAAACAATAAATGTTCACTTCTGTTAAAGAGAAAAATAAGGAGGTTTAATAGGGATAGCACTGAATATAAAAAAATAGAAGATATCCAAAACCTAGAAATTATTTTTATAATCCTAGTAACAGATAGGACAATGTGCAATACAAGAATGGGGAACATCAAGATTATTATGTCAATAATAGTCATAAGGAGAATGGACACGAAGGGCAAAATGGACCACGTTCTGAAGTAAGCAATAATTATGATATACACGACCTTTAGAATTTCCCCCATTGAAGAGATCAGAGAGATTAAAGAGCAAGAACATAGTACCACTCTGCAGATATCCCAAGGGAAGAAGACAACAAGTACAAAGATAGTTAGAAACAACAAGAGGGATCAAAGGGGTTTAACATTCAGAATACAGTCTGGAGAACACTTGAGACAACTATTCCCAGTACAAGGTAATCGAGATTCTATAATTACCACAGATGGACACATCTATACTTTGAACTATAGTGATATTAAAGTTCGTATGGTACATTTTCAATAATTTACAAAGTATTTTAAATGTTTTTCTTCTAGGCGAAGGGATATTAGCAAGCTTATCATCAAGCTGAATTTATTCTTGAGAAAGATGAATTTTAAAATCATGCTTCCAATAATAGAAATGAAAAAAGCATGTAGAATTGTTTAAGAAAAAAAAGCACGTGCTACCCACCATTTCACCCCTTACTCAAGAATTTTAAGATAACTATTGAAAAAGATGACAAAACTTTTTTGGATAATAATAATAAATAAGATTCTATAATTTCAACAATGAAGAAAAGTGCTTAGTGAATAAGTTTAGTACCGATAAATTAATTAGAATGTTGAGGCCAGATAAGTGTGGCAGTGTGGTGGTGTGGTGATTATGGATACAGCTGATTATAATATGAAAATGATGGAGATGTTATGAAATGGTGACATATATTCCATAGTTTCTAAAAATGAAATTAATGTAGCATATTTGAAGATTAACTACTATATTAATGATTTGATTTTACAAGGGGTTAACAACAAGGAATTATTCAACTATTTGAATAGTGATTAACCTATAGTTCTATGCATTCCAAAAATTCATAAAAACATTCAAGACCCACTCACTCCTTAGGCTTACTGTTTCTGCTAACTGATCACAAACCCACCCTTTATCAATATATAGATAAAAATGTAAATACATTTTGGAAAGGTTACTCATTTATTTTAAAATATTATTGGGATGTTTTAAAGGGAATTAAACCTGAATTATTATGTGATAATATTATATTTGTCACTATTGACATCATGGATTTATTCACAGTTATACCTCATGATATAGGTTTAGAATGGTTTGAAGAAGCCTTAATGCATATTAACTCCCTGGATTCTACTGAGACCAGGCTGATAATGGAATTTATGCACATGATTTTGCAAAAAAAAATTGTAACTATTTAGAGGGAGAAAATTGTAAACACATCCAAGAGGTGGTGATGGGTGCGTTTTGCACCCCCTATTTTCACTAATATGGTTCTCAAAACCTGGGAACATAAATATATCCATAACTCTCAATGTAGTATATATTCAAATTATTACAAATGCTACCTAGATGATACTTGCATTTTCTGAACAGGAAATGAGATTGCTTATTCTGCTGTTTCCCTTTGTTTTGGGGATCTACACTACATGCTGAGCCAATTTCATGAATACCAAATAGCAAACTATAGTGTGTGTGGTGTTACTGTTAAGGAATCCAACCCTTTCTTTATTGATAATGTTCTTTTTCAACTTGTTATAGCTGTCCAAATATATGCACTGTGTATGTATAGGTTCACACTCTATGAGCTGAAGCTGAATTTTTACATAGTTCATTAGTCATTCTTCTGTATTAGGCCTTGTAATAACTTTATTTAACTGTAATTATATTATGTCAGTGTGGAGCTTTTCTCCCCAGGCCCCCATTGAAAATGGGGTATTATCCCAGTTGGACATTCCTGGCAAACTAATGTCAAATAAACTAAATAAAATAAATAAAATTAAAAATAAGTATCTTACAACAGAGCACAGGATGAAAGGAGATTGAAGAGTCTGAGGGTGCTTAGGAGTATGCAAAACATTATTTCCATTAAAAAACTCTGTTAAGTAATAAATAAAGTTTTTTTTCCATATTTTAATTATTTTGTAAGCATAAATATAGAACTATTTCATGCACAAAGATAATAAAAGAAGTAAAATGTTTTAATTACCCATTTGCAGCAGAATCCATATCAGCCATCAATTTCAAATGTATTACCATTTCCCATGTTAGACTAACATATCTAATTAGTATGAGTAGACTGCAAATGTAAAAATTGCCACTGTTTCTTAGAAACATAATGATTGTTCCCATGTTTCCAGACCTATTTACCAGATTTTTTTTATCTGAGTAAAGCTTTAATAAAAATAGGAAATCAAGATTTCAGTCACGATGTATTACAAGTCCCTCTATTGTCTTCATTTCCTGTCTGTCTCTCTACCCTTCCTCTATCTTTTTCTTATTTTAAATATACATTACTTTGTATTTATTTTTTTCTCTCCCATTTATGCTCATTTTTTCAACAGTTCTATAATTCCTAGGATCAGCTCAGTCATGTTCCCCCAGGACAGGGAGTATTCACCCTCTGCCAATCCAGGGACATCCTCACAGTGACAGAACAGTGGTAATGGTAATTCAGACACTATGGTGCATGGCAACCTACATTACTGTTGCCACTGCTCTGACACTGTGGCACATACCATGTTGCCTACATTAGTGGTGCCACTGGGTCAGGGCAGTGGCACCAGTCATGTTGGTACCATAGCACATGGCAGCATGGAAAGCCATTGGTTTCAGGAATTTTTATTTATTTTATTTTACATTTGTTTACTAGGAAAACATGACTGGATACATGTCCTTTTTCAGTGGAGGCCCAGGGAGAAAAGCTCCACATGGTACATACAATTTAGCAACATTTGCTTAGATTTGATTACATTTGAATACACATTACAAATACAAGAATACAAAGTTCATATTAACAAGAAATATATAAAATTACTCAAAGGAATGAGTTATATTACATGATCATAGGCTATTGAAACAGGGATTATACAACATGAATCATGTATAACTTCTATAAAGAATCAGGGAATCAGAAATAAGGTGCATAGGGTAGAGAAAGATAGACAGATACAGCATTATACAAGTTCTGTAGAGTGCAGACATAGATTATTTAGGTTAATTATTCTTCTAATCAGCACGCTAAATGCACCTATATTTTGAGGGTATTAGTATCAACAAAGTAGAGGTGTTAGCCTTATCTGAAAGTAACACTTTAGTCAGGAAGTGTGCACTGCATGGGCACAGCCATTTGTTGAAAAAGTCATCTTTTAGAATTTTATTAAATTGTGGCAAGTCTGTAGAAGAGGTAATGTCAGATGGCAGTGCATTCCAGATTTTGCCTATGTAATTTGAGAAGAGGGATTCTCCAGCTAGCTTTTTGGCTGTATTTATCTTTATGAGGGGTTTGTTGGTGGAGTGCAGAGCTCTGGCACTGGAATAGGGCTGTAATAATGTTTGCATGGCAGGTGTTTCTCTAGTTGATAGAAGAATTTGTGGGCCATGCTTAAATGGTTAAAGAGTAGTAGTTACAGGAATTCCAGCCAGTTGAGTTGTTTGATTGCTGTATAGTGGTGTGATCTATAGGGAGAGATTGAGGTACACCTGGCTATTTTGGTGAAACAGGATTCACGTTTTGCTATCTCAGATTTTCTTAGATTTGTGAATATGGGGGAGCAGTGTTGATATCAGGTGGGATTGGGCTACAGTAGATTAAGTATTTTTTTTGTGAAGTAATGTTTGTTTCTGTATAGTGTCCCAAGTTTTTTGGACTTTTTTATGGTTTCTGATATGTGTATGTCAAATCTCATGTTGCAATCGATTTCAACTGCCAGAAGTTTGGTGTGAGTTGAGGGTGAGATTATGGTATTGTTTGTTGAAACAATGTTAAATGTGGTAGTGGGTGCAATTGATTTTGTGGATTAGAATAACATGAGTTTTTTTTTGGGGGGGGGGTGACAGAATTAGATGGGACTTTGCTAGCCAAGTTTCTGTTGCTAGGAAAGATTGTTGTGTTAGTGTTTGTAATTCATGTATGGTAGTAGTAGCACATATTACTGTTGAATCATCTGCATATTGGATGAGTGAGACATGTGGGGCTGAGGTATGGAGGTTGTTTGTAAATACTGAGAAGAGTAGGGGGCCTAATATTGAGACTTGAGGGACTCCTAGGGTCACTGGAAGAAGGGGTGATAGTGTTTGTTGTCAATGTACTGCTTGTTTGTGCCCAGATAGGTAATTCTGGAACCAGGCAAGAGTAGAATGAAATAAGTTCAGCTCAGAAACGACATTTAGACACTTGTTTTGTGAGATCCTATTGAAGGTTTTTGATAGATCTAGAAAGATGGAGGATACATATATACTGCTATTTCTGTGAAGGTTGACAGTATTAGTAAAAAACATTAGGGCAGTGGTAGTACTGCGATATGGTTGGAAACCATGCTGAGTATTGATAAGTAGTTTGTTAGTTTGCAGGTAATGTGATTTGTTTGTGAATGATTCTCCCTAGTATCTTAGACAGTGGAAATAAGATTGTGATTGGACAGTAATTAGATAGATCAGTTGATGTACCCACTTTATGAAGTGGTATGATGTGGAAAGTTTTCCAGATGATAGGGATTTGGTGTTCTGCTATAGCTCTAGTAATAAAAATGAATACGGGATAGGCAATTCCCTCAGCAATTCATTTTAAGAACTAATCTGGTAAGTTGTCTGCAGCTAGTGTAGTGGTCTTTAGTACTTTCTTATACAGTTTTTTATTGTTTCAATTGATACAGGTTGCAGAGAAGAGATGGTGTTGTTTTTACTTGGCATAAGAGTAGATGTAGTGGGAGTTTGGGTTTGACTATTGGAGAGGGCTAAGATCATTTCAGTAAAATATTTATTGAACTGGGTGGCAATGTTGTCTATGTCATTATTAGTAGTTGGGTGGGGGGAGTCCAGACTTTAGCTGGCAGGAATATATTGTTTACTGCTGACCAGAATGTTTATGGGTTATTTAGGTGCCTAGTTTGGATATCAGAGTAGCAATTTATCTTGTCTTGTTTGATTTGCCTCTTTGCATTATTTCTAAGTTTCTGGTAGGTTTGTAATGCAGTTTGGGATTTAGTTTTGTACCAATTGTCCCAGGCCTTGTTGCTTGTCTTTAGTGGAGAACTAGTTTAGTTGTTTAGCCATGGAGCAAAGCTTGATTTAACACATATAGTCTTGGGGAGAACCTGTGTGTTTAAGATGGCCAGGAAGGTAGTGTTAAAATAAGTTACGGCTTCTTCTAGGGGTAGTAGTTTAAGAGGTATCCAATTATGTTTGAGAATATTTATGAGGGCATTGGGGTTAAGGTGTTTTTTGTTTCTTCTTTGGTGTTATCTAGTTTGTTTGATGGGGTTAGTTCGTTGTCTAAGTAAATAGGTTGGGAAATGGTCACTGAGGCTGTCGGGAAGACAACAAGAGTGTAAGGAGAAGGCTGGCTTATTTGTTAAGATCTAGTCAAGAGTGGAGTGCCTATTGGATGATTTCTTAATTCTAGTGGGTGTTTGTATGAGTTGGGTGAACCCATGGAGATTGATGTAGTTGTTGGGATTTTGTGAGTTGCAGTTTGACCATTCAGTATTAAAATTCCACATAACTATTGCTTCCTGTGGTGATGTTTTTGTAGTCCAGTTCAATATATTTTCTAATGTATGGGTGTTATCCCCTGGTGGGATATAGGTACCTATGATGTGGGTTAATGTTAAGTCTGGTAAATATTACTTCAGCATTGTCACATTTGGAGGTGCTATGCTCCATGGTTTCTGGGGACAGATGTTTTTTTTAAAGAGTAGTGCCATGCCTCCACCTCTTTGACCTGTCCTATCCAGACATATGATATTGTAACATGGTGGGAATATCTCATTATTAGAAATATTAGGATTTAACCAAGTTTCAGTAAGGAGTATGATGCCAGGTGAGTAAAGAGAGAGATTTGCATGTAGCTCTTGGATTTTGTTGTTGAGCCTTCAGATATTGATATTTAATAGTAACATATCAGTTTTGATTCTAGGGGGGATGGTTGTTGACTGAAAATTGTTGATATTTTGGGAAGTCAAATTGTTAGACTGGGGTTTGGGCCAGGGTTTTGGTGTATCTCCCCACTACAAGTAAGTTTGGATGCTATATTAACTAGAGTTTTTAAGCATTTGCTATGTATTTATCATATTGGTTGAGGATGTGATGGCGCCAGTAGTGGAGAGACAAATTCTTCCAATCCAAGATGCTCTTTAGGAGGTTCAAGACTTGCTGCTTCACTTGACACTTACAAATGTGCCACGTTAGGCCCCTGCCCCCTCAACACTGGGTTCCTCTACTGAAACACCATCAGGCAGTAGAAATATTAGAGGTTTTGTGCACTGGGTTTCCTCCTGAGCATAACTCCCTCTTCAACCCCCTCCTTCCCTAGTCCTGTCACCCTCTAACCTACTTCCGACTAAACTGTTTTTCAAATAAATTTGAAAAAGAGAGGGACCTATGCCCTGCCAAAATTAGAGTACCCCTCAACTCCCACCTCCCCAAGTACAATCCTCTCGATGTCTTCCTTCTGTATTTCCCTCTTTCTTATGTCTCTCTTTTTTCACCAATTTTCAAATTTTCATACCTTCCTCTTTCAACTCTTTTAAGAAACTAGTGCCTGCATAATTATACCCCTAGATAAAACATATAAAGCCCTTTATCAATTTTAAAGTTACAAATAACAGCTGCACTACATGGTACTTGTGTTAAATACTTCAAACATGCTTTTACATATCCACATTAGTTCATAATACCCAAAAACTTTCTTAACTATATGAGCACTTACTTTTCATGTAGTACTTTGCAAATACTTATGGACTAACTTCAACGAGTTTATGCATTTGACAAAACAGACTCTTATTATAATGCTTTTGAATTTACTTACTCAGCAAGAATAATCTGTGATCACTGAATCTGCATATAAGCATAGCAACATTCTTCAATAATAACCACTACGGAAGTGCCAACTTCTGGACTAGGAATATTTCCCATAATTTCAAATATAGTAAAGAGAAATGCGTAAACTTCATTCTGCTGTAAAAGAAGCACAGTACATCTGTTCATCAACTCATTTCTCATTTATGATTAATCAGGATCTACAGACCAAAAGGTTCTAATTAAAGGCTTTTATCCAGGCTGCAAAGTTAGTAGCACCCTTCAAACCAATGTAACAGTGTCTCAGTTCACCAATTCCAGGGTTTTACTAGAAGTATATATATATATATATATATATATATAGAGAGAGAGAGAGAGAAAGAGAGAGAGAGAGATAAGTATGGCTCCTCTGCAGATGATAATACGGTCCTCAGCCATACAATGTTCAAAGTTCTGGTACTTATATCATCTGAAGGGGACACCACATACAGTAAATCATTGCTGGTGTTCAAACACAAACTTCTAATGATGTATGATGTTAATGCAACATATGAGTGGCCACTGGCAAAGTATAAATTATGCTATAGATTACATTACCTTACAACTGATAATATCCTAACATCTTACACAGCTCCAACAGTGGTTATCTATAGACTTCTGCAGTTTTCTCTAAAATGTGATTCAATAAAATTAGTTATCAATTTTTTTTAGATGATTCATGATTTGATAAAAAGACAAGTAAATGAAATGAATGGTAACCATATGTATTTATATCTATATTTGACAGAAACACTGCTAAAGTCATATGCCTAAGGCAGTGACAATAAATACTTCCTGTTTTTCAAACCTGAAGTATTCTGAAATAAATTAAGCACCACTGATGCCTCAGCCCATCCCATCACACCATTCCCAATGACTTTATGAGCTATCTGATTTCATCAATGAAAGACATTACCAACTTATTCCTTCTACTAACTTAAGATAAAAACAACCATGCTCCTCAGCTCTGTCTTCTTGCATCACATTCAACCATTTTTCACTTCACAGCTGTAATTAATAGGCATACTAAATCCCTACTTTCAAAATTCAACACATCTGGGTCCAAATTCAATACACTGTATCCTACCTTTTGAAAACTATCAACTGAAAAATATTCCCATCCCTCACACATGTATTTAACCTGTCTCTAACTACAGGTATTGGCCTCTTCTACCTTCAAACTATGTACCATTATTCCATTGCCAAAAGTTCTCTATCAAACACAACTCAATGATTATAGACCTATCTCTCATCATTACCCAATAACTAAAATATTTAAAAAAATAATTTATCAACAAATGTTTAAACATATAAATAGTGGCTCTATATTAGAAGACTGGAGAAGCATTCTTTCAAATGCATCTTGGTCGAACTTAAAAGGCTGAAAACGCAAAATATTGAAGCGGCAATTAAGCAAATTCTTTCCCTGGGAAAGAATTTGTTTGGCTGCTTCGGTACCGTTTTTGGCACTGTAGTGCAGTCTCGGAGTTGGTATATTTAAGTAGGGGGGTGTGGGGGTGCAGCTCGCCACATCGGGGGGTGGGGGGGCAAAACCCCCACTTAATGTAATGCTTGAAATTGTTTATTTATTTATTGTTGGAACAGTGATTTTTTTCCCTTGGAAAAAATCGCTGTTCTGACACTTCGACATTGTAAGCTTTCACTTACATAGGGTCGGTTAATCACCATTCGCTTTTTTAAGCATTCAGTGATCTAATATAGACCCTAAATAGTTATGGTCTACTCTGTAACCAACAGCATGGTTTCAAAAATTTCTTTAGTACACTAAAAGCGTTACTCTCTGCCACAGATAGGAACATACATTATGGGTTTATTGCTGCATGCATCTTCATAGACCTGACATGTGCCTTCAAAACTGTTATTCACAGCCTTATTCTCAGTCAGTTGCAAAAACTTAACTTTGGTGATATCATTCTTTTGCTCAAAAACTGCTTATAGGACAGAAACTTTCCAATATATTCCGATGATCTACTCTATCTAGTTTCTCAATTTCTGTGCACTGGACATGAAAGGAGGGGATTTATCAGGAAAAGTATTTTCAGTACCACATCATAGCATGGGTCATGGAAAAAAATGTTAAAGTAACTTTAGAGACAAAAATATTCATAGTTCCGATAGTGCGGTGCTGAAAAACACAAAACTTCACAAAAAGATTAAAGAAAAAGTTTCAGAATTTATGAGGCAGAGACAAGTGAAAAGATGACTATAGCTGCTTCATGCTGCACCATAGAAAATTCTATGCAACATGCAAATTCAATAAAGCTTACCTGCTTTTTTAATGTCTTTTTAACAGTACAATGCAAGTTAAAAGAAATGCATTACTTTCATGGTATAATAATATCTTAAAGCAGACTGTCTCTGAACAAGCTGTCATGAAGAATTTAGATGATAAAGAAGTAGTTTTCCATTAAACTTTTCAGCTGCACTGTGTTTCTTTGTTTTATAGTTCCTGGCACATCCTGAAACACAGTATCTAATTACCTGATTTGGACTAATGCCCCAAAAGCAAGAACCGCAGAGTGTAAGTTGACAGAATAATGTGCTAGGGTAAAAGGTCATTGATGGTATCCACAGTGTTTGGCTTCTTAAGGGGGAAGTGACAGGAATCGAATTAACAAATACATATGTTCGTACTTTGTATAAATCACTGGTTGTACTGTTCTGAAGCACTACTGAGGGGAATCTGTGTTCTTGTTTAACTACATTCTTTCTCAAATTATATTTCCAAAAGACAGATAGCCATGCTCCAATACCCCACTCTAATAGAAAAAGCGGAAACATTTCACCAGGAAGCAGCACATTTTACTGATTTATTAATTTGTTTAAATTTATGACATGACATCACCGTTATGCCTAAGAGGACATTGTCAGTACACTCAGTGGAATGAACATCAAGTCAGTGAAAAGGCTAATATGAACTAATGAAAAACAGATTTCAAAGTTTGTTACATGGTACAGTGCTTTATGTACATTTTTAGTAAATGTGGTGTTTTCTATCAAAAACTTAGGTGTTACAGTTCAATGAACTGAATATTTAAAGGCTCATTTCTCTCCGTTACATTTGTTCAGCAAAATCCAATATTTGAAATAAAAATTTTTTTTGCATCCTGTAGTAAACAGCGATGGAGTTAATTATTGCTTGCTTATTTTTCTTTACAGTTTGCACTGTGTACTCTCATACAGGCAGACAGACAAAAAAATTCTCTTTTTTGTGATCCTGGTTCTTCCACTAACTTCAGAATCAGAGAATAAAAGAATTAAATTCACAAGCACTACCAGTAAGCTATGACTGATAATCCCTTTTTAAATTGCATGTGGATCACATATGGCAATAAGACACAGTAATGCCTTTCTGTATTACTTCCTTGAAATAAGAATGGATATTTCAATTACTAGTCTAAAATTTATTTCATGTTAGTATTCTACCAGGTGTACCTTGAAAACAAATCTGTTACTGTAACATCTATAAACATGTGTTGGTCTAGGCATACTGAACATTTTAACATGCAACTACACATTAATTTACAGAAGCAGTTTCGACTATAAAGAAACAATGAAATTCGCCAGCATAGTAGCATAGTGGTTTAAAGCCCCGACTATAGCACAAGGGACCCAGGTTCAATTAGTGTCTTGGACATTTGAGGCATTGACAGGGGGGGGGGTAGAATTATCCATCTTAGTGGAGAGGGCATTCACCTAGATGTGCATCTTAACTGATTCCTAGTGGGGTCTGGGGATATGCAGGTAGGTTATCATTGTGAGAGCAGAGGCATTGACTGAGTTGCCACGAAGAAGGGATGTTATGCCACAATATCCAATAGCAAGTCCGGTCTGGATTTTATGAGTGCACAGAAGGGCAGGGGAAGTTAGAACATAGAAAAACATTTTCTTGGCAGCAATATGATGTTTTCCTAGGTGCCTTAGTGTACTGAAGGGCCCAGCGCATGGGTCGGAGTTACTCCAAGTGAGAAAAGGAGAGTCCATTAGACCTGGTAAAAGAGAAGTATCCCTGGAGGCAGACGATGCTCAGCTGCAAGGAGCCAAAAAGAAAGAGACAGAGTGTAATTTCAGTTTTTAAATGTTACTTTCTTACTACATATTTGACTTCAATAGAGTCAAAAATCACAGGAAA
Organism: Protopterus annectens; assembly: GCF_019279795.1. NCBI lineage: Eukaryota > Metazoa > Chordata > Ceratodontiformes > Protopteridae > Protopterus > Protopterus annectens. The sequence continues at coordinate 1,018,493,886 of NC_056728.1, read as the reverse complement.
CACTATTCATAACTACTACTGAGCATGAAATTAAGACTGCCAGGACTATGAAACTTAGTTGACATAAAATTGTAGTTATTCAGTGCATTTTTTTGTTAACTTTACCTGTCCAAGTATAGTAAATGCATGCAATAGATAGTGCTAATTTTATACAAGACAAAAATATCTGGAAGTACACTGCTGAATCACTATAAATGAACAACAGCATCTAATGATAACATCAGGTTCCAACACACATCAGTATATACATGATGCTACAGAGAGGAACTTTTGAAGTTTGTGGACAACGTGGGTAAACCATAAGGAGCAAAGCATGCAAACCTAAATGGCTTGCTGCATAGGACTGTCTAGAAAATAAACTCCTAGGAAAAAATGTTAGATACAAAAGTATAAAAATGTGAAACTACCATGTGAGCTGCTGAGAGGTAGTCCTCCCAGGACTAACTCACATACTCAGAATGTTAACATTTTTGAATTCTAAAAAAGCAAATGTAGAGCACAGTGTGTGATGTGTCTTTAAGAAGCATAGCAAGTGATGAATGTGCATGTATAAATACCTGGCACGTGTTGTACCTAGTACCATTTTGAAAGTACAGCCAGAGAGTAAGCATGTGAGAGTGAATGTAGTTAGTTTGTATATAGTTACCTAAGATAAAGTTAATAGCTATAACCTTAATGTGCTTGTACACAATAAAGCTGCTTGAACAAAACTCATGAAGACTCATCTATTACCTCCAAGACAAGACAACAAGAAAAACGTCAGAAAATAAACATTGTAAAGCATCCATATAATTAGGGAATCAGAGCTGACAACAAAAATAGTCGTAAAATACTTGTCACTGGGCAGTATTGACATACTCCTATTTTAGTGGAGTTACATACGAAAAGTGAACATCACTGCACCTATAATAGTGACCTTGAGCAGCTAAAAGATGCTGCTCAGACTAGGTACTGAAGTTTTGAGGAGAACAATTAATGCAGCACTAAAAATGATTTCAAGAAAAGCATTTCAGTGCACCAATGTGAACCTGGGGATCAGGGAAGAGAAAAAATGTATGTACATGAATGGAAGAATAAGTGGTTGGAATCCAAGGGAGTATCTACATGAGAAACAGGAAGGGAGGAAAGGCTATTTTAGGGAGAGCATAAAAGCCAAACAGCAATAGGCATAAAGAAATGCATAAAAACAAAAGGGAGATAGAGTGAGAAACTGCAAAAATAGGGCAGAAGGTGGACACGGGGAGAGATAACAGGACAAGCATGAAATTAAGTGCAAGAGACTCTCCTTCAGTGCGTACTTTAAAAAGGAAAGAGCACATGATGGAAGGGGTAGAAGTTAATGTATGTATATATATAGAGTTAAACAACTACTACAAGAACACTTCACCAACAACTGGCTTTGCTCTTGTACTAAACCGGGCTGAAAAAATGTCTCTCTGCAACTTATACTTTCATACTATGACTATCTCTCTCATATTCCATCCCTGTCTAACCCTATATAGATATTCTCCACTGTCTTACAATCCATTCCTGTTTGCTTATTCACTAATAGTTATGAATGTATTTGTCATTCTGCTTTATAACATGGCGCTGCTTTTTTGTATTCAGTACCATTAATGTCACCTTATATACCTGAACTGTATACAATGCCTCTTGTAAAATACTTCTTTTTAAAATATGCATATTATTAAATATTTCTCAACTTTGTAATTTTTTTATGGAGCTTTTCTCTGTGGTCCTCAGTTGAAAATGGTTTTTGAACTAGTCAGACATTCCCGGTAAACAAATGTGAAATAAATATATGTCGAATAACGAGCTATCTCTTTGATTGACACAGACACGCAGTTGAAAGATGTACAGGATCAACAGTCCCTGAGTAGGGAATATTCCCTTTTCCCATGGGATTTTCTGATCTTGGAGTTAGTATATATAATTAGTATGGGATGTAGGGGACACATGGGGGGTTCGCGCTTTCAAAAAACACTTATGTTTGATTTATTGCACTCCAGGATAATCCCCAGAGCATAAGCAGAATGTGTTGGCATCTGTTCTGTCAACATTTTAACATTGGTATTCCGGGTGTAGTGTCACTTGACAGTGTAGATCATTTGACCAGCTGCCAAACACCTACATATATATATATATATATATATATATATATATATATATATATATATATATATATATATATGTATATATATGGATCTACTTTGAATTGCCGAATGCTCATATAAACGAAACCCATATTGCTGAGATGAGTTTGCCGAAATATCAGAAAAACGACAATTGAGAAGAACAAATTTCAGAAAATCGAGCATTAGTAGTTAGCTGATAGTTAGTCACAGCATTAGTAAAATTGAGCCCCCTATATGAGGAGTTCAGGGGGGCTTGCCCCCCTGCAAAGATGATATTAAAAAGCAATATTAGTTACGTATTTAACTCAAGAGTTTCAATCTGTCATTTGAGTTATGTAGGGAATTCTAATTGTAGTGGGGACTTTTTTGCGATGTTTGTGATTTATAGAACAGTTTAGTTCGCAAAAGAATATAGTGTATGTATTTTTGCAGTTATGTTTCTTTAGGGTCTTGTGGGATTATTGGAAGAGGCAGTAATGAGAATTTGTGATTGCTATGTAGAGTGAGTTTTCTGTAAATGTAGTTTATTTGAAGGTTTGTGTGTACTTTTTTAGCAGATCAGTTTGTAAATTGTTCGGAAGTATCTAGGGAGCTGTTGGTGCTGTGCGGTTTGTTGTTTTAATTTTTCAGTTTTCTGGTATTTCGGTGAACTCATCTTGACAAAATGGGTTTCATTTATGTGAGCATTTGGCCATATCCTATTACTTTGGTGTCTCTCCCCAGTCACCATAAAACACTGTTCAAACCTAACAATGTAGATCCTCTTTTCTTTTTTACTTTTAAAATGATCCCAGAGATTTGTCTTTAATCTATTAACACTTTAATTTTATATTTTATGGCAAAAACATTGACAATCATGCACAAAAAAAGAAAAAAAACTCCCAGACATACCTCTCAACTGTACAAATTTTTGCAGAATGTCCAGCTTTTTGCCTCATATTTTTGGTTTATTTCTCATAAAATTGTGGTTTTCTGCAAATCACTGGCAAATCATTGAGGACTGAAGTCAGAAAATAATGACAGACATTTGAGTTTCAGACTTCATATCTTTCAGAAAATGTATGTTAAAGCAAAATCTGTTGCCCTATCAACTTTCTAAGTTTGTAAGAGCAATATTTAAAAATCCTCCCTATTTTTCGGTCTTTGTCCCCCCATTGTGCATGGCTTTGTCCAGATTTCTTGCTTTGAGAGTTTGAGAGGTATGGTCCCACATTGAAACCAGACTTAACGTGAACAACAGTAACACTTATCTTCACTTGAAACTCATATTTATTGAAAGTCCATGTAGCAAGCCATTAAAGTACAAGAGAAGTACAGTAATACATATATAAATAGCACATTCTGATACAACAGTAACAGGCTTTGTGAAGTCTGCACTGATAGAAACACAATGTGTAATGTATTTGTTAACAGTCTCAGGTAGCCCACTGAATGCATCTGTTCCTTTTCAAGTGCAGACTGTGAGCACTTGCTGGTAAAGTGATTTCAACAGAGTTACACAATAGACAAATAAAGGCTGAATGTATCAAACACTTCATTATACAAATCAGATAATTTACATTTCATAGCTATACTCATTTTGTAAATGAACACTGTTATAGTACAATTCCCACATACTTGCAAGAAACAAGCTAAATTATAAATATATTCAGAGTTAAGTCCAGTTTGTTTAAAACCAAATAAAAATACAGAAGCAGTAGTTAACAAACCAAGGAAACCAATAATCATACCCAAAGAACATGATTCATATGATAAAGTTCCTGGCTATTTCAATTACTTAGATAAATATTGCTGTTATATACTTTGAAAGTCGGTAGTATAACAAGCTTTTCATTAACAAGCATTTTCTGAAGGATGTGAAGTCTGAAATTCACATTTGTCATTATGTAATGAATGGAATCTATGATATTTTGGCAGAAAAACACTGATTTTCCAAGGAACAGACCACAGATGTGATATAAAATTAAGAACAGTTGAGAACTATGCTATCTGTGCATGTACACACACACACACACACACACACACACACACACACACACACACACACACACACACACACACACACACACAACCATCAATTGCAGTTACCTGCATGACTGTGCACATTAGATATCTGCTTGAAATCAAGTAAATGAATAAATACATAAATAAGGTCCAGAAATGTATCTAATCCCATTGGTGTGAGACCCACACAATGCAATCCATTGCAGTTCCTCTGTAACCTCTCAACTTCATAACTCATGAATGAGAGACAATTACCCAGAATCAGGGACAGATTTTAAATATTTAGTTTATATACAAACTTTGCATAAGCAAACAAGCATTTTCTGAAGGATAAGAAGTCTAAATCTCACATGCCAATCTTTATTTAATGACTGCAGTTCACAATAATTTGCAAAATGTCACAAATTTAAAAAAGCCAAAATATTTCTGAACTTATTTGCTGAATAATCCTGGAAAAATCCAAAAATAATGGAAAGAAAAAGGCCCAGAAATGAACACATTTTATATGCTGTTATTATTTTATATTATGCCATGACCCCCCATTAATATTCCAAAACATGCACGCTGACTGGCCAGTGTGCCCGTTGTAAATCGACTTATACTAATGGAAAAAGGTCCGGTTGCCCGGACTTTTTCCATTAGTATAAGTCTCTTTTAAAACACTGTCTCGCTATGTTAAAGGAGTTTAACATAGCGACACAGGTTTAAAAAAAGCAACGGAGATCTCTGTTGCTTTTTTTAAAGCTGTCTCGCTATGTTAAACTCCTTTAACATAGCGACACAGTGTGTAAAAAGCAATGGAGATCTTGCTTTCTCCGTTGCTTTTTTAAAACTGTCTCGCTATGTTAAATGGGTTTAACATGGCGAGACTTTAAAATAAGCAACGGAGATCTCCGTTGCTTATTTTAAAGCTGTCTCACTATGTTAAACCCATTTAACATAGCGAGACAGGTTAAAAAAAAAAAAAGCAACGGAGAAAGCAAGATCTCCATTGCTTTTTACTGTTTCGCTATGTTAAATGGGTTTAACATAGCGAGACAGCTTTAAAATAAGCAACGGACATCTCCGCTGCTTATTTTAAAGTTGTCTTGCTATGTTAAACCCATTTAACATAGCAAAACAGTAAACAGCAATGGAGATCTTGCTTTCTCCGTTGCTTTTGGCCACAGCTCTGATGAACTGCGTAGGCATGCGCAGTACATCAGATCTGCCACAGATACCAGACAGCTGCGGAAGGGCAGCAAAGAGGCATTATACAATGCCATTATTTAAGAAAAGTAATTATTTCTTTTCTTAAATAATGTCATAGTATAATAGCAATAACCCACGCCTGGGTGTGGGTAATGTGGGATTTACCCATGGTTGTCTTTGTTTGGTCCCTCGGGCTTCGCCCTCGGGACCAAACCACGCCAACCGTGGGTAAATCCCGCATTACCCACACCCAGGCATGGGTTATTGCTATATTGTATCTATTTGTTAACTCTGTAAACCTGTTGGACTGTGTACAAACTGTCCCTTCTCAGGGATGACCCAGAAGCACTGCTCAAAGTTACACAATAGATAAATAGAGGTGGATGGAGTCAAAGACTGCACTTGCAACTACAGGAAGCAATTTGTTAACAAGTCAGAGCCTTCCTTCTGTGCCCTATGTTCCAGGCAACTCTTAATTCATTTTCTGAAGAAAAATAACCATGAAATTTTAATGACTTGTATTATTGACTGATTGTAATCTTCAGTGGTGTACCAGAAAATGAAGAATTGAATAAGGTATGGGGCAAAATGTGAGAAAAATAAGAGACATCCTGCAAAACCAGGGACAGAAGAGAGGCAGGCATCTGTAATTCATTTAAAAAGTTAATAGAACAACTGGCATTACACAGGTGTGCATTTTCTGAACAATACAAACTATGAATCTCTAATGACTGACATTATTGATTGACTATACTAATCACTGATTTAACCGAAAACCAAACAATTTAAAAGAACTATGAAAGTCTAATGACTGGCTTTATTGACTTACTGTAATCCATACTGGTTTATAAAAAAAACAAGCATTATTTGAGATGGCAAAATATGAGGCAAATTATCAGAGCTATTCAGCAAAATCAGGGATAGATAAGGGGCAGACAATTTTGCATTTAAGTTCTTAATGTAACATGTCAAGTGTTTTATCTGGGATGGCATAAATATGAGGAAAAATCAGAGATATTCTGTAAATTTGGGAGCAGTTGAGAGAGAGATGACTCTTTACATAAAAAAATAATGTTCACAACAGGTGTTGCATAAACATGCATTTTCTAAACAATTAGAACTACAATACTCTAGTGAATGCTATTACTGATTGCATGAAATACTTATTTATTTACCAAAAATAGATCCTTTTATGAGGGACTTTAAAACAATAGAAAAAACAGATGATCTGTACATTCGAGTACAGGTAAGAGGCAAAGCCTTGCCCTCTGCCAGAGTGTGTGCACAGACACACACAAAGTTACCATATCCATAGATTTAATTTCAGCACTGCTGCCTACCATTTTTGATTTTTTCTTAAAGTACCATGCTAATGCAAGCTTGTCTGTGTTGACTGTGAAGAGCTCTAAGAAGTCTCTATGTCTCTCTCATTGGCTCAATATGGGAGCCAATGAAAGAGAGGAAATAGGATCTGTGAGATATCAAAGCATGGGTGGACATTTTCTTTTATTTATCACATTGGTATTTATGGGTCATGTATGTATATTTTTGCAAAGCCACATCACTAGTGCATGCAATGTTGCAGCCATTTGTAATTAAATGTTTTGACTAGCAATAATTAACTAGTCAAAAAATAATTTTATTACACCTGGGCCACAGTGACCCTGGCCTGTACTGTCAGCTGACAACAAAGCAAAAAATAAATGACCAGAGAAATGTTGAATATAAGTAGTCCTGACCACCATAAGTAGAATGAGAGGACACTGACAATGGCAAACAAACAAATGTGTAGTCAGGAAGATAAAGTCCAAAAGGAAACAGTTAACACTTCTACTCTACTTGGCCCTGGGCTGGTGTCAGCTTGAATGCTGTCTGCAGTTCTATAATCCATACAAGGACAGAAACATCAGACTCTGTAAAGAGTCATAAGCAAGGCAAAAATGGTGAATGGGCCCGTGGACAAAGGTAAGACCCTGACTACAGGTGCTAAAGCTATTCTTACTGCAGAACAGGAAAGGCTAGGGGATATTATGTGGTACATAAGACCATGTCAGGGGGATGTGACGGCATCATCCTGAATAGGAAAGATATTCATAGGATAAAGAGTAACACACTAACTTGCATATGAAGATTTGTCTATAATTGACTAAGTACATTTGTGTCATATATCTGATCTGGGCCTTCACACTGGGAATCTGATGCCATTCGCACCCATTTTTTGAATATACACTGTAAATTATGTTGTGAGATATTGTACTAGTACTCTGAAAATGGTGTGTATTTTATGTACAACTGGATATTTTTTGTTTAGACTGCATTGTACTGCATATCTTTATATTAGGCTAATAAAGTTGTGATAATGTGGGGTGCATTTTGCATTAACATCATATCCTTTATTGAAACTGCTGTACCACATCCTTATCCCTGTTCCTGTACAACAGTACCTTTCCTTTGTAAAGCTGTTTGCATTACATGTACACTGTTTTCCTTTGTACGGCCTAGCTGGGTCTCATATGAAGAAAATGTGATGTACCTACGATGATTATTAGCAAATGAATAAATAAATGAAACAACTGCTCAGCCCTGTGTCACTGTGTACATACTGCTCAGTGCCTCCCAACTCATCAGCCCTCTGTCACTGTGTACATGCTGTCCAGTGCCTTCCAGCTAATTAGCTCTGTGTTACGGCATACATGCTGCCCAATGTCTCCCCATTCATTAGTCCTGTGACACTGTGTATATGCTACCCAGTGCCTCCCCACTCATCAGCCCTGTGTCACTGCATACATGCTGCCCAGTGCTCCCCACTCATCAGCCCTATGTCACTGTGTACATGCTGCCCAGTGCCTCCCCACTCATCAGTCCAGTGCCTTCCAACTAATTAGCTCTGTGTTATGGCATACATGCTGCCCAATGTCTCCCCATTCATTAGTCCTGTGACACTGTGTATATGCTGCCCAGTAACTCCCCACTCATCAGCCCTGTGTCACTGTGTACATCCTGCCCAGTGCCTCCCCCCTCATCAGTCCTGTGTCACTGCATACATGCTCTAAAGTGCCTCCCCACTCATCAGCACTGTGTCACTGCATATGTGCTGCCCATTGTCTCCCCATTCATCAGTCCTGTGTCACTGTGTACATGCTGCCCAGTGCCTCCCCACTCATCAGCCCTATGCCACTGTGTACATGCTGCCCAGTGCCTCCCCACTCATCAGCCCTATGTCACTGTGTACATGATGCCCAGTACCTACCCACTCATAAGCTCTTTGTCACGGTGTACATCCTGCCCAGTGCCTCCCCACTCATCAGTCCTGTGTCACTCTGTACATGCTGTACAATACCTCTGCACTCATCAGCACTGTGTCACTGCATATGTGCTGCCCAGTGCCTCCCCACTCATCAGTCCTGTGTCACTGCGTACATGCTGCCCAGTGTCTCCTAATTCATCAGTCCTGTGTATATGCTGCCCAGTGCCTCCCCACTCATCAGTCCTGTGTCACTGCATATATGCTGCTCAGTGCCTCCCCATTAATCAGCTCTGTGTTACTGCATACATGCTGCCCAGTGTCTCCCCACTCATCAGCACTGTGTCACTGCATATGTGCTGCCCAGTGTCTCCCCATTCATCTGTCCTGTGTCACTGTGTGTATGCTGCCCAGTGCCTCCCCATCATCAGTCCTGTGTCATTGTGTATATGCTGCACAGTGCTTTCCCACTCATCAGCCCTGTGTCAATGTGTACATTTTGCCCAGTGCCTTCCAACTCATTAGCTCTGTGTCACTTTGTACATGATGCCCAGTACCTCCACACTCATCAGTCCTGTGTACATGCTGTCCAGTGGCTACCCACTCATAAGCTCTTTGTCACAGTGTACATGCTGTCCATTGCCTCACCACTCATCAGCACTGTGTCACTGTGTACATGTTGCCCAGTGGCTACCCACTCATAAGCTCTTTGTCACGGAGTACATGCTGTCCAGTGTCTTCCCACTCATCAGCACTGTGTCACTGCATACATGCTGCCCAGTCCCTCCCCACTCATTAGCCCATTGTTGGTGCTTGAAGGGAATGCTAAGAACTAGTTTTTGAATAATGTATTCTCCCAGAAGGCAGTCTTCCTTAGCTCAGTTAAAAGTGTTTGGATGCTTTTTAATCATATATTGCATTGTGCAAACCATTTTTCATACTTACTCTGTGTTTTCTTTACAAAATGTTATTCAACCATTGTGATAAGGTATTATCCTTTGTAAAAAAACACATTGATTGAGTTGTCACTCACAGTTTTGTTCAGCATGTGTTTTGATGAGTTTGTCTAGCCTAGTTTCCTGCCAGAGAGTTTTACTTTGATGGATTCTAATGGATCCTAACAGCTAGGTCTGTCTACAAACTACATCTCTAGTTTTAGTCCAGAGAAGAAACATGCAAATTCTCATTTGCAGTTTGAGATGTGCAGATTTATTGTACAATTGTGTGCAGTTGCATTTCTATAATATTAAATTCATATAAATTGTCCCTATCAGAGGTTAAGAACTCCACAATACAAGTCTCAAAAAAATTGATTCTACACGTTAACACAGAAGTGTGAAACTGTAAAACCTTTAAAGTATGTTTTTATAGGGAAGTAGTCTCCCTGGTACCTGCATTGTGGGGGGTTTCACCCTGCTGTAACACCCATTTGTACTTATATATACTAACTGCATCTCAGAGAAGGGATAGTTTTCTTGAGATACGGCCATTTTTATTTTCCTGTTCACACAATTTGTCAGAGTTCATGAATATGGACTATCTGGTCTTGTACAAGCAGCAGAAAGCTGTAAAATCAACGCCTGCACTGATACTTTACTTTGCCCATCCTTGTATTATCAGATTCCAAGATGATAATTCACATTTCCCAGACTAGTTAAAGGACCAATACTGGTCTGGCAAATGATGAAAAAACATATACTTTTTATCTAGTCATGAATTTCTACACCTTCCAACGCTGCTTTCAACCAAAAAGGTATTCCTCTAATGTTTATGTTTTATTTTCCTGATGAGAGTTTTTTTCCCCCTTTGGAAGGCTTAATCTGTCCCATAATGCTGTATGACAGCTCTGATTGTGAGAATAAATAGCCCTACCATTTGTTTTTTGATTATACTGCTATCTACTTTGAACGGAAAACCTGAAACAACTTGTCAAATTTAAGAGGTTGCAGATCAAGTGTCATTGACCGGTCAGCAGTGAGTTTTTCAAATGCTGTTCCTACTGCTGTACTAAACTTTTTCTGAAAGAAGCTAGCAAAAGTGTCAACAAAGTACTGAGATATAAAAATACTTTTTACAAAGAGCAGTTTGTTTTTTTTTTCAGTTCCTGAGCAAGTTACTCCTCCCATCATCAATAAGCCAGAATCTCACATTTCCAGCTTAGCTAGGTTCAACTAACAAGTTAACTTTGCATGCCAATAGGTATCAAACAAATCAAAGCCTGGTGTGCCTCCAAAACTGTTCTCTCATGTTTCTTTATTCCCAACTTTTGACTACCACTTTTCCAGAAATTATGAGTAAAACACACACACACACACACACACACACACACACACACACACACACACACACACACACACACACACACACACACACACACACACACACACACACACACATCCACCATTTAGGCCAATATATCAGTTTCTTAAAATGTGCAAATTATTTGGTTTGGATTGCATTCTGGCTGTTCACATGGAGATTTTTGCAAAGTTATTCTGTCACAGCATAATATTTATTTATTTGCATTTGTTTACTGGGATGGTCCAGCTGGGCCAGAAGTGCCCATTTTCAGTGGACTCCAAGGGAGAAAAGCTTCACATATAAGACAGTTCACATACAATACAGAATTGACATAAATAAAGATATTTAGTACATATTATTGGCAGGTTATACAACTGGTGAAAAAACAATACATAACTAATCATTCTCAAATCAAAGATATTATACAAGCAATACAGGGTATATACATGAGAACATTATTGCTCATTATCTGAGTTGTTTGGCTTTTGCTGAGTTGAGTACAAATGTGCAGTGTTAAAGATTGTACTGCATTTTATTTTTTCTATTTAATTGTTTCATTGAATATTGTGGTCTGTGTCTCTCTGTAGTTATTTATTTTTCGATTTGTTTTATAGAATATTGTTCTCTCTCTGTCTCTGTAGTAAGTGGGGGTTATTGTGTTTCACTTCATTGATATTCAGTGTTAAATTCTTAGCTTAGAGGGTTTCTCTATACTTATAAGTGTTAGCCACATATCTTTGAATTTATTACTGTTTAGTATCTAAGTTGTTTGGCTTCTGCTACATACCTACAATCAACTGTATTACTAGCCGAGTTAAGTACAAACTTGCAGTGTTAAAGATTGTACCGCATTTTATTTTTTTATTTAATTGTTTCATTGAATATTATGGTCTGTGTCTCCCTGTAGTTATTTATTTTTCGATCTGTTTTATAGAATACTGTTCTCTCTCTGTCTCTGTAGTAAGTGGGGGTTATTGTGTTTCACTTCATTGATATTCAGTGTTAAATTCTTAGCTTAGAGGGTTTCTCTATACTTATAAGTGTTAGTCACATATCTTTGAATTTATTACTGTTTAGTATCTGAGTTGTTTGGCTTCTGCTACATACCTACAATCAAATGCATTGCTAGTGTTAAAGATTGTACTACATTTTATTTTTTCTGTCTATTTAATTGTTTCATTGAATATTGTGGCCTGTGTTTCTTTGTAGTTATTTATTTTTCTATTTAATTGTTTCATAGAATACTGTGGTCTCTCTCTGTCTCTGCAGTTAGTGGGGGCTATTGTGTTTCACTTCATTGATATTCAGTGTTAAACTCTTAGCCTAGAGGGTTTATTTGTATTTATAAGTGTTAGTCACATATCTTTGAATTTATTACTGCTCAATATCTGAGCTGTTTGGCTTCTGCTACATACCTACAATCAACAGTATTACTAGCCGAGTTAAGTACAAACTTGCAGTGTTAAAGATTGTACCGCATTTTTTTTTTTATTTAATTGTTTCATTGAATATTATGGTCTGCGTCTCCCTGTAGTTATTTATTTTTTCTATTTAATTGTTTCATAGAATACTGTGGTCTCTCTCTGTTTCTGCAGTCAGTTTCCCGCCCGCACTCCCTGTTCTTGTTCTGGTATTAATCTTGGTGGCTTTGAAATTGCCCGCCTCTCCTGTAAATTTGTGTTTGTACACTCCTCCTGGATCTATCTCATTTGTTCACTCTACTGAGTACAGTGAGATCATATTTTGACTTCAGATCCTCCTACCAGTCCTATCTGTTCATCTCTATCCCAGCTCCATTCCAGTCTAACGTCACTAGCCCATTCTACCTAATACAGAGTGAACATTTGTGAAGGGAAAGCCACTTAGGTCCTTAATTTTGAATTATATTCTGTTTCTCCTTTCTCCTTTTCCACTTTCCAAAATAACACATTTTCTAAGCTTGTTTCCTGCCTTTCCTGTAACTAATCTAGTCCAGATACAGATTTGCTGTAACCAGGACTGGTTGTAAGCTTCTGAGCCCCCAAGCCTTTTTGTGTTGGAGGGAAGCCTTCTAGCTTATCAGTGGGAGTGGTAAGCACTAGGTAGCTTATCTACCACAAGAGTGGTTTCTGGCCCAGAAATTGTAGTTTATTGGCTGTTTGGGAAGTTTTTCCATCTCTTTCAACTTTCTGGTTTAAACGCCCACATTTGCTCTTGTTTCTCACCTTTTTTCTGTAAGTAGTCTAGTCCAGATACAGATTTGCTGTATCCAGGACAGTTTGTAAGCTTCTGAGCCCCCCAAGCCTTTCTGTGTTGGAGGGAAGCATTTTAGCTTATCAGTGGGAGTGGTAAGCACTAGCTAGCCTATCTACCACAAGATCTAGGTACAGATTCTTAGTTTTAGCACTTGAATTTGCTTATTCATGCTAAGCACTTATTCAGAACTTGTTGTTAGCACTAAATAAGCTACAAATTACTACAGCACTCAACCTTCCTCTTTACCTACAGGAAAACAGTTTTTGTACTTAATTTCCTCACTTGCTTAGATAAAAACAGCTCTTATACTCACTTTCCTCACTTGTCTAGAGGAAAGTAGTTTTTTATTCAGGCATGTCCAAGGGTCATCTGCCAGTGTTCTCTCCTGTCTATCTGATGAATCTGGGCATCTTGGGGCAATGTAGCAATTGCATGACATACACAGACCACCAAAATCCACACGCAGAAACACAAAAACATTCGCAGAAGCTCTCAGTAATAATCTGCTCAAACAACAGAGACCTCCAAAGCAGAAACACAAGAAACCTCCACCCCCCCAACACAACCAAATGACACATAGCCCACAGATTCAGTGTGCCAATAAGCCACAGCCCATAAGGCAAAACAATGTACCCAACACACTAGTCATAGGTGACTCTATAGTTAGGCACACTGAAGTCACACTCACCAGGCTAAACAAGGAGAAGGTTACTGTAATCTGCCTGTCGGGTGCCAGGATCCATCACATAACCCATGCACTCAGGTCACTCCACAACAAGTACAAATATGACTCTGTCATTGTCCATGTTGGTGTGAAAAACCTGAGATGAACCTCCCTGGACTACATGAAAAGATACATGGAAGAGCTCTCCAATCTCGTACCCAGGCAGGTATGACCATAACCCTGTGTAGCATCCTGCCATCACCCAGAATGATACAGCAGTACAAGGACAAAATGATTGACTTCAACAATTGGCTAATCTTCTGGTGTTATTCTAAGTGGATCCAGTATCTGTCTGCCTGGGACAACATGGTCAACAGACCACGATGCTTTGCCATAGATGGCCTGCACCTGTCGCCCCTGGGATTCCAGGTACTGGCCAAGGGTCTTGCTGCCCCTATAGTGCCTTTTTTGGCACAGTTCAAATGACAAATTCACCACCGCAACAGGAACAGGCAGCAAAAACTGAGGGTAATTCTACTCAATGCTAGAAGTCTAAATCTCAAAATGCACTCAATTGAGGCACTCCTTAAAATGGAGAACATAGATATCTGTGCAGTGACCGAGACCTGGTTCAAGGCTCTAGAGAGCACCCCTGCATTACCAGGCTATAACTCATACCACACGTTTCAGCCATCTAACCTGGACCAGAACACCAAAGGTGGAGAATATGTCCATATTCATTAAGGATACCCACACCTTCATGCTAGTTGTGCAGCATAATGCATCCGAGGTTATCCACGTGCAACTAACTCTGGGCAAAACTGCAATCCAAGTTGTAGCTTGCTACAGATCCCTCACCATGCCCCAAGATTACCAGTTCTCTTTTCTTGTTATACTGGAAAATATTAGGGTTCAACCAAACACCCTAATAATGGGTGATTTCAACTAACCCACCATTAACTGTGAAAACTACTCATGTACCAACTCCTTCGCACAGTGCTTTCTGGAATTCATAAATTCTGGTGCCCTGGATCAACTTATCCACATCCACTCCCCCACCAGGGGCAACAATATCCTAGACCTAGTCATTACCAACATGAATGACTGGTGTTCCACACCTGAAGTCAACTCCTCATTGGTCAGATCCGACCATAAGCTAATCACCCTAGATATCTGCATCCTGTCCCCACTCACCATTAAAGAAACCATGGTAAAAATTTTCTCCAAAGCCAAGTTCATGCTTCTTAAGACAGAAGTGGCGAACTTCATGACACTCAGGCAGATGGACAATACAGTTACGACTGCTGAATCCTACACAAATGCACTCTATAAGCACTTAAACAAGTGCATGGATTGTGCTATCCCAAACAGAACTAGGACGCTATCCTCCAAAAAAAGAAGCCAATCTGGTGGTCCCGTGCCATAAACAAAATCTACAACAGAAGGAAGAATCTGTTGCAAAAGAGTGTAAAATCCCATGAGTGGAGGAGCTCCCTGGTCAGCCTCAGTAAGAAGCTGAGATCCCTTATAAGATCCTCCAAAGCTAGCTACAAAAACAAAATCACCACTGATTCTAAAGGCAACCACAAAGCATTTTATACATATGTCAAGAATCTCAATGGCAACACCCAGATCTGCTCTGAGTTATAGCACAACAGCACAAAAAAATACAGAACGAGCTGATATTGCCAACATCATGGCAGATAGGTTCAGTGCTAACTTTATCCCCCTCTCACCTCTTAAAGGACCCATACCTATACAGGAATAATGCAGAGTCCCTGTAATCACATCTATGCAGGTAAAAGCTGAACTCTCTAAAACCAAAAACACAGCATCCATGAGACCCGACAACATCCCAGGCTGCATTTTCCACGAACATCAGAATGAACTGGCTCCCCACCTAAGCACTATGTTCAATCATAGTCTCACATCAGGCTTTATGCCCACTGAATGGTGCACAGCAACAGTTATCCTACTCCACAAAGGGGGAGCCACCACAGATCCTATCGCCCTATTAGCCTGATGAGCCTGGTCTGCAAGGCCATGGAACGTATCATCATGGAACTCATAAACAAAGACACTGGTAACCTCCAAACTCTGGTCCTCACCCAGTTCAAGTTTGTGAAAGGCAGATCATGCCTTCTGAACCTAATCAACTTCTTTGAGGCAGTCACCAAAGCTGTAAACGAGGGTAAGGTGGTTCACACATCCTATCTTGACCTCGCCAAGGCTTTCGACACCATCCTCCATTCTGGAATTATAGCTAAACTCACTAAACTAGGTATAAATCCCTACATCATAAGATGGGTTGCCAACTGGCTCACTGACAGAACCCACACTGTAAAAGTTGCAGACTCCAAATTTGTCTTCAAAACAGTGACAAGTGGAGTACCACAGGGTTCAGTCCTGGGACTTCTCCTGTTTGGCATCTACTTCTCTGAAGTACAGGCTAACACAGAAGGCCTCTGGCTAACAAAGTTCACAGATGACTGCAAACTAGGAGCCATAGTCGAGTCCACAAATGATGTGGACATCCTACAGAAGGGCCTCACTGAGACAGATGCCTGGTATCAGAGGCATGGCCTCAAGCTCAATGCCAAAAAGTACATTGTCATCCCCTTTGGTAAAAACTCTGTACCCATGAACTATCACATAAACGGCAGTCTGCTTAATGCCAAATGTGTAATAAGAGACCTTGGGACCCAGGTGGACAGTAATCTCTCCTTTGATAATCACATAGCCACAGTAGTCAGGAAATCCTTCTATGTGGCACACCTCATCACAAAAGGATTCTCATCCAGGAAAAAAGAGGTCATTGTTCCCTTCTACTCGGCACTCATTAGACCCATTATAGAGTACAACGTCCCTTTTGGAATGTACCTCACAAGACATCTGCAGCAGCTGGAATGGCCACAGAAGTACCTCACAAAGAGGATTACTGGCCTCAAACAGATGCCCTACACTTACCATCTCAAAAAACTCCAGCTTTACTCTGTCGCATATCACCTACTCCGAGGAGATCTCTGCCTAACATATAAAGATATGTTAAACCCAGAGCTGTTGGACATGCTACACCTAAAGAAATCCCAATCCCTCCAAGCTACATGCTCTAGGGACCTAAACCTTGTCACCACAATAAACAGGGCATGCTGGAGGGATAGATTCCTGTCCTAAAGACTTCCTATACTCTGGAACAAGATCCCCACCTATGTCAAGCAAAGTTCCTCATTAGCACTCTTCAAAAGAAATCTTGATGAGTGGATGGGAAATAGGAAATACACCCTGGGGATCACATCTGTGGTTCTGCTCGACAGGGGCACAGGAAATTAACTTTCTTGGGTGGCATAAGCCAGGGAACCCTGTTGGCTAGGCTTAGTTAGGCCCTTGCACCGATAGCCTAGTACCTACCTATGAACCTATAAATATTCTATATGAGTAGTTTTCAGCTAGCAAAATTTATATAGGACACTTCATGCAGTGGGTGCAAAGCAGATATAGGAATTAATTAGAGACTAGGTACTTAAACCTTTTACATGTTTAGGAGGTGTAATAGCTGAGCGATAGGCTATGTGAGTCATGTTGCAGGAATCAGCAAAGTCGGTGGATATTGTTGCAGATATAAGTGGTGGTATGATACTAAGGGTCTATATTATATCACTGAATACTTAACTTGTTGAACGGCTAACCATTGACAGGTAAGGGTCGAAAATTTACAATGTCAAATGGCCAGTTAAGTGAATTCTTTCATTGGGAAAGAATTTGCTTGACCATGTCAAACTAACATAAACTTCCAAGCCGTAAAAAAGTGAGGGGCTTCTCCGCCCACACCCCTGATGTGGGGACTGTGCCCCCCACACCCCCCAACTAAATATACCAACTCTGAGATTGCTCTACATTGGGGAAAGGGCAAATTCCCAATAATGACCAAGCAAATTCTTTCCCGATGAAAGAATTTGGTTAACTGGCCATTCAACATTGTACGTTTTCGACCCTTAGCTGTTGACGTTTAGGCTTTTGACAAACTAAGCAGTCAATGATATTATATAGACTCAATATTAAGGTAGCTGCAAGAGTACCTGAATGTCTCACCTGGTTCAATGGTAGGTCTATAAGGGTTAGGAAGAGAAGGAATAGATAGGAGAGATCAATGGTAGGACAATGAGGGTTAGTAGAAGAGGTAAGTAGACAGGAAGGAGAGGCAGAGTAAGTAAAAAGACAGGGGGATGTGAAAGGAGGATGCTAGAGTAGTAGAGTGGGGAGTGAGAATAGTTGTGATGGTTGAAGTTAGGTTATATGAAATGTGGTGTTAGCACATGTGCACAGCCAAGATGAGGAGAGGTATTGTTTCAGTGATGTCTTGAAGAGGGTTACTGAGCGGGTGGATCTAATTGTTGGGGGGAAGGAGCTCCAAAGTTTTGCGATGGTAAAGGAGTAAAGCATCTGGCAGGCTGAATGTTTGGGTTTTTCTACATTTACGAGCAGTTGGTTTTTGGAGTGGTCTGTTAGGATGGTATAAAGTAAGTACAGAAGATGGAGCAGGGCACATGGATGGATTATGAATGAGTCTGTGAACTGTAGTTAGTTGGATAAAGGTAAGATAGTTGGGGAGTTCAATCCATTTTAGGCTGCGTAATGATAAGCAGTGGTGGGATGAGTAGGAGGCATTAGTTACAAACTTAGCAATTTTGTTGTAGCATGAGTCTAGTTTGGTCTTTAGAGAGGACTGAATGTTGGTGATGAGGGGGGCACTGTATAAAAGAGAGGGTAATAGAAAAGAAGAGGCAAGGGAAAGTTGGGCTGATGCACTGAGTAGATGTTTGTGTCGGAACAGAGTGCCAAGCTTTTGATGTGTCTTTTTGACATTGGACTGGATGTGCAGGTCGAATGTGAGGTTTTTGTCTATGATGACACCTAGGAGTTTTGTGCTAGTTACAGTGTCGATGGTGGTACCATTTAGGGATTGACTGAAGTTCTCTTTTTGTAGGGTTGTAGACTTTTTGGGGCAAATATTACTAGTTTGTTTTTTTCGGGGGTTCAGGGCAAGATGAACCATTGTATGTAATGCCAAGCTTCACCTAACCATAAAATTGTCTTCTTTCTTATTAACAACAGCCTCCTAAGTCTCTTGGAATAAGTCTTATGTGATAAGGTACCCAAAACAGGCTCAGGTACTCATTGCAAAGGCATACAATAAAAGTCAAAAGCAAGGAAAAAATGAATCCAGACAGCTACAAAAAGTAATGTCTTACAATTACCTTACGGTATCCTATCTGCTGAAAAGTCCACAGAATTAACGTTCAAGATTCCTATATAATCTACTGCTATTTAATTGTACAGGCAGACACATATGGTGGTGGGGACTACCATCCTATGTATGTCAGCAACCTTTTCAGAAAGGTTAACTTTAAACAAAGTAAACAGAAAATGTAGTGCATCTTGTTTAATTTTTAAGTATGTACAAATCTGATATGAGGATGGTCAACATGTGGCTCCAAGTAAATATGCTAGTTCCAGAGAATACTAGCAGACACAGGGCTCAGAATCTGGTCAACTGTAATAAGTTAACACCACTGTGTATATTACTGCAACAGTGATGCTAGATTGGGCATTAAGTGTGTGGGTGGAGGAATCTAATGTAAGCAAAAGGACCTCCATCCCTTCAAGAGGAGATATGTTTAATAAAAGATTCAATAAAAAAAGTACATAACTGTTCATTCAGCATAAATAATCAATTTAGAGAAAGCCAATCATTGCCATGCATTCCAGCTAAATTAATTAGAAAACATGAAAATTTACATGGATTTCAAGTAGTACTAGTTAGTAGTCCCTAAATATGCCAAAATTAAAAATATGTACATGAAGCCAAATATATTAACCAGTGCTAAAAATGCAAGGCTGTTAGTGCACTAATTTTATTGAATATAAATTTATTTCATAACTAGACAGCTATATACAAGTGCCAGTGTTCTAGGGTGGTTAATCAATCTGGTTTGAACAACAGGTAAATGTCAACTGAGCAAAGTCAAACACAGGACTATGGCATGAAGTGTGATCGCAGCTCACAGCACGAATACACAAACTAATTCTATATCAAAATGCAACTAGTTTCAACACAAAATAAACATATGTCAAATAAATAAATAAATAAATAAAATGCTCGACATGAAACAGGAATCATGAATCAGCATCAGTAATGCAGTTATGGACCATTTCAAAGACTACCTAGACTACAGGAATTGACCCCCATAATGCAACAACACATGTTAAAACAAACAATGACTGACCACCATCAGCTGTTAGATAGCAGTTTGCAAATTAAGTGATAGTCCAGCAAATCATGCAGAACGCAACTATTATACAAGGAAATAATTCTATGGATTGTGGGTGCTACCAGCTTGATTCCTTACGAGGATGTCAGCCATTATTTATTTATTTAATTGACATTTCTTGACTGGAAAAGTCTGAGACAGCAGAAGCCCATTTTCAGTGAAATCTCAGGGAGAAATGCTCCAAATATATATAAAAATAGATAAGTATACAGAGCAGAAGTTAGCAGCATCACTTAGTAGGGTAATAAATTAATGTAAAACTAGAGTTAGCAATACAGTTAAGTTTCAACGTCAGTAACATAAAATTAAAACAGGATGTCAACCATGCAAAAGATAAAAATATTTCCTCAGCAGTCCCAAAAAGCCTTTTTTTTAGAAAAAAAAATACAAATACTCAGAACTTTCATTAAATAAGTTAGTAACCTCAGAGCCTTCATTAAATAAGTTAGTAACCTCAGACAAGTCATCCCCTCAATAGAAATCTCAGAAAATATTTTAAGTATTTACAACGAAAACTCCCACTAATGACAGTATGCACAGTCTGCAGTGCTTTTTTCAAAACAGACAAGCTGAATGTCCTCAGTGTTCTGGCTAAATTACACATTGTTATTACATACATCTCCATGGGTCTTCACTGAAAACAGTCCAGCAAACAAACAATAAATACATATATAATTTCTGAAATGAAAAACAACTGATATAGTTATATCATAAGTTGTCTTGAAAAGGGCAAATTATTGAAGAAAATCACATTCAGAGGTTTCTCCCTCTCACTCATCAATCAGGCTTAAGTCTGTAAAAGAAAACTGTTTTGGTATCATGGCATCTATTCAAATAAAACACCTGAGCTGTCTTGATCCAGAGGTAGCCCACTAACTGTCCACCAAGCTGAAATTTTAGAAATTAAATTATTGAGCATTGGGACTTGTAATTCCTTGTTGGGAACACAAAAAAGCAACAGCGAGAGTGAATGAAAATAGTAAACAGGGCATGCATAACTATAAAGTAGGCACTTCTTGGGTGAAAAGAGAAGACAACAGTGTGTTCTACTGAAATCTGCAGTCCTAATGATAGGTGACTTGTTGGAAGATCAAGCAGGCATAAGAGTAAAGTTCCATTGAAGATGGCATGCAGTGCCAGTAGCCGTTTCCTAGGAATTGCAAAAACAGAGGAATTAAATCCTTCCTGGAGCAGTAATGTCAATTTTGAGTGTTGGATCATTAGACAGGGATGAAAGACCAATAGTAGAAAATAATTAATGTATTGGTTCTGGTATTCGTCCTTTAAGTCTTTAATAGTGAAAGTAGAACTTTAATTTGCAGAACTAGCACATTCTGCTTTGCACTCAGAGCTAACATTTTGATGCTAGTTGCAAAGTGAAAATACATATAAAATGTTTTAAGTGTTAATATCCAGTTATAAACCTTACTTTCACACTGTCTGACATCCCTTAAACATTCACCCTGAATTAGTTATCATTGTAGTAAGTTCACAAAACATTTTTTTCCTCACAGAATAGTACAGTTCATCTTTTTGGTCTATATTTGTTTGTTTCATTTTGAAATGTTAGGTCATTTATGATTATCAGATTATTTCTTATAAGTTTCATTATGATTACACCAACAAAAACGCCTGAGCAATGATGACAAAGCATCAGAATTTGCTATATATATTTGTCTGTTTGATATTTGTCTAAGTGCTTCATTCCTGTGGTAGTTGTGCACCTTTGGACACCTTAATAGTCACTTGGACATTGCAAATAGTGAATAAAGAAACATAGTCTGGAGAAAAACTCTTTTGGTCTCTTACACGTGGTAAAGTATTTGAGAATAAATTTGGCTGCAGTGAATTCCTTTTTATCTTGTAACTTCCATACCCTTATTCAAACTATCAGAAAAGGGTCCTCTGTATGATCTTACTGACAGTAATTTCACTGTTAAGGTTTATATCAGTATTTCAGAATTCTACACGTAACACCCTGTTCTCCCTTGAAATGCAAATTTGTTTGATTTTTTTCTTATACATATAATCAGTGATGAGCATGATCTGACACGTTCGGCTGTTTTTCTTTACCTTTATCGGCTTTAATTTTTGAATCATCTGTTCATTCTTTGCTGGTATAAAATTCCCAGCTGATGGCATACAAATTATGATAAAACTGATGATATTTTAACTGGAACATGTTTTGGTCACCACACATGCATTTATTCATTCTCACTCTATGTGTGTGTGTGTGTGTGTGTGTGTGTGTGTGTGTGTGTGTGTGTGTGTGTGTATGTGCAGGCGTGCACGCGTATCTATATATATATATATATATATATATATATATATATATATATATATATATATATATATATATTATATATAATAGATATATAGATATATAGCTACAAATATATGTATGCATGTAAATACATATACAAGCAAACATTTCCATTTCTTTCAATAAGCACACTTCAT
The DNA here is from genome assembly GCF_019279795.1 of Protopterus annectens. Lineage (NCBI taxonomy): Eukaryota > Metazoa > Chordata > Ceratodontiformes > Protopteridae > Protopterus > Protopterus annectens. The sequence goes on along the minus strand of NC_056728.1, from coordinate 1,018,471,323 downwards.
ATTTTGATATAGCACAAATACCAGGGCTACATTTTTAATGGGACATTCAGGTAATCATTCAGTGTAGTATGTCATCAGAATTATTAAAATTCAAACAATATAAATGTAGCTGAAAGCTCCCTTTTACACAGGTAAAATGTTGTCCTTACATAAATGAATATAAAATTATTATAGCAGCTTTGGTAAGCATGTTGTTATTTCAGATGAGGCAGAATGCTTAGTCAGGCCAACTTTATCTTTCCCATAGTTTGCAGTTTTTATGGAAGGCCCAGCTCTCTTATTGCACACGATGCTGATAATCAATGCCACAAAGTGGAAAATTTATGTAGCATACTATAACTAGAGCATTAGGAGTTTTTGAAATTAAAAGCAAGCTGATGTATCTTTGGATTTTTAGATAGGAAACCTTCTAGAAAGGTGAATCAGTATGACACGGAGATGGCTAACATAGCTATTTGCCAAAGCACCTCATAGTATTATGTCTTATAATATAAGGTTGTTCTGTTATTAACTATATATCAGCTTATTTTAAGTAAGGTTTTGTAGGGCCAGCACTAATAAAATGAAAGCTGAAGAACTACTAATTTTTCCAATAGTCTTATTATATGATGTCTAATTAGATATTTTAATTTTTATTTAAAAGTTGATTTGCTTTTTATTTAGAAGTTAGTCATATTCTGCTTTTGCAGGATGAGGCACCGTTATCCC
>NC_056728.1:1018455615-1018465615 GCF_019279795.1 Protopterus annectens | reverse complement strand
CACATTCATTAAATATCTTTACTAAATTTTTTTTTTCTTCAGAAATTACTTTTTATAATATTCATATCCTAAACCATCCAAATCTAGATATTTTTTTTAGTTTTACTGTCCTTTATCACTGTCTGTTCTTCACCTATGCTTATGTTTTCATCTATTTCTGTGCTTTTTCAGATATTACATTTATGCAAATCTTTTTTTCCTAGCATTTCTTCTTTTTCATAGTTCTTTGGTATAAAAATATCCACAACTTCCATAATTTCTTACCGACGGTATTTTTTCCACCTTTCTTATCTATTATCCTTACTTCCTTCTCACACTTTTAATTATTTTCCTAAAGATGGTGAAACTTTATGAAACTTCATCTTTTTTCCCTTTCCAAAAATGTCTTTGTTTAAATAACATAATTTCTGTTATTTCTTTTTTTTTTTTTCAATATTTATTTTTCTATTTCCTTTATTTTCTCAGCTCCTGTTTCAATTTCTTTGTCATATTCTGCCATAATATGTTTGCATTTACTCTTGCTTGTTTGTAGCACCTTTTTAGGTCTACATACTTTTTATATTTATGCTTACATACAATCCACCATTAAGTCTACTTCTTACAGAAAGACCACATAGTCAACTCATCTTTCTACAACCTCTCTGTTTCCTCTTTTCATTTTTTTCATTTCTGAAATCTCCTGTTAACCTTTTCATACCTTCCCCTCTTTTATAAATGTAGCCATCTATTAGCCTTACCCAAACTGCTCTATGATCTGAGAAGTCAATGATTTCCACAACTCTTGTATTTCCTTCATCTCTTTAATATATATTATATAATAAATATCAGTCTTGAAAATACTTCTTTTGTATGCACATTCTCTATTTTTCTTACCTTTAAATCACTTTAAATCTCTTAATGTCTTCGCATCCTGTATTATCTTCCTTTTTTCTTTTCTAAGGTTATAGTTAAAGTCACCGGCAATCGCTAGTGATATATTCACTGTTTCATATGGTTTAATTTTTTCAAACTAAAGTTTTCTTTCTGTCATATTAATATATTCATAAATTACTATTACTCTTATGCATTTTTCTTATTCTCATCTCACATATTACAATCCTTACAGGACCTACTATTATAATATCCAGTATTTTTACTTCCTCATATTTTATAAAAATTCCTTTTTCCTGAACATGGTCTTATTTCCTATTGATGAAATAATTTCTCCCCCATACTGCCTGAACTCTCTTTTATTAAAAAGTTTGAGCTATGTCTAATATCCACTACTCAAACCACATGCATCCTTAAATTTTTGTAAACTTCAGCCATTATTTAATTTTTAATGCTACTTACATTTAAAGCTAAAATTCCTGTATCATCCCTTTTTATTTGTTTTATTTTTCCCTAGTTTTTATTTTTCTCTTTAATTCTTCCTCCAACTGTTTTTCTAATCAGTTGTTTATTTTCTTCCCTGTATCCATGTTTCTCTCCTGTTCTTCTGTAATGGAATATACTTGCTTTGCTCTTGTACCTGATATGCACTATCTTGAATCATTATGTCATTCTTACCTACTGCATTACTTATATCTCCTATTTCATGTTTTTCAATAATTTCTTCTGTTGCTGCAGCTGCTGCTATAACATTATATTGTATATTTCTTTCAGCCATGCTTCCTGTTCTACCCTTTACCTCTCCAGTATGGTATAATCATACCAAAAGCATCTGGTATCCTTACATTTTCTTACATTTCCTACACAGTGGCTTAAAGAAGTTTGTAGTATGTCCCATTTCACCACATCAGCTATATTGTGTTTAGAACAGTCTTGTACCAAATTATATTCATCTTTACAAAATAACATGGTTTTGGCTGACTAGAATATCTAACAAAACCTCTTTTACCATTTACCAACACAAGTGTTTGCAATATGTTGAATTTCCCCTTCAGTAAGATGCTCTGTGTCCCACACTTCTCACCTCCACACTTCCCACATATTTTTAACATCACATGCTGTACTACATAAAGGAGTAATGAACACTTAACTCACAGTCATACATTTCTGAAGTCTTGAATTCTATAGTTGGCTTTCTTTTTAGCTGTAGTCCAAGATTTTGCAATAAATAATTATTTATTGGTGCCACTGCATTCCATTTATCAAATTCACTAATAAAACATTTTAACTAAGCAAAACTTTCAAATATCACTTCCCAGAAGGTTTCAAGTTCTCAATATAAGAATGCCTTTATGTCTTTAATAGTAAATCCTAACAATAAAATAATCCAGTCCATAATTTCATAGCTAATAATAACATCATCATTTTTTCTCATTAGACTTTCCACTGGATACATTCTAATTGTTACTGAAGTACCTGTAAAGTTGTTTTGTTTGCCTCACTCCATCTACTTGTTGCTTGTTATTATAGAACATGATGCCCTGCTGCAGAGATAAACTCCAAGAACCATCTATACCGCCAGCTGGGAATACCTCAGATTTTTGTTCTGCAGCTCTTGTTAGATCATTCTTGAATTCCAAAGTCACTTCTTCCTTTAGAACTCTGTCCACCATCTCACTTCATGTAGATTCTTCTCCTTCACATGGTTCATACTCCTCAATCATTTTCACTAATATCAATGTTGTGAAACCACCATCCATATTTTCATTACAATTATCTCTTCATTCTCTTTTATTTACAAAAACATATATCCTGCTTCATTCACCCAACCTTTTCTCTCCTCCATCTTAGTTTACCCTAACTGCAGTAACTGCCATAAATTATCACCTAGCAGTCCCAGAGTGCAGAAGATCTTAATTTCTTAAAACTGTATAAAACAACAAATACATCTATTGCAAAGTAAAAACAAAAACAGATAAATAAATAAATATATAAAAACAATAAAAATACTCTAATTCTCTAATTTTCCTTTCATATGCATAACACGACTAGCATCATTATTAACTCTTCATCCATCGCACTCTTTTTTCCATAAAAAACATTATCTTTTACTGATATCTGTTTCATTCCAAGTCTTTTTAAATAATATTTCATTTAGTTTTGCTTGCCAAATTTAATATATAATTGCTATGCTTATGTTATCATTCTATTCTATTTTCCATTTTTATCTCTCCAAATCAATCTCAATTGTTTTGTTTTCTTTCTTTACTTCTTCCCATACTTTTTAACCTTTAAACAATCTAATAAAGCATGTGCTGTAGTTTCCATTTTTCCACACACTAAACACTTTCTACACCCCATAGCTTTATTTGCATTTCTTCTTTCACTGGTAATTTCATTATCATTAATCTCTACCTAAAATTCTGTCCCTCCTTCCATGATTTAAATATCATCATCTGATTTAAATAGTATCATCCTCTTCTTAATGATTTATTTTATTTACTTAATTAATTTTCCTGAAGGATAAATATAAAACATTTCTTCCATAAAATTTTTATACTATATGTTTCTTTTATCTCTAATTTTAGTAATATCCATTTTCCACTGTAATATATTTTCCAGTTTTTCCGTTTTTCTTTTTTTCATTTCTTTTTCTGTAATTTCCAGTAACAACTCCTTATATTTTATTTCTAATATCTTGATAATTGTATTTTCTCTTTCATATCTCCTTCTTCTACAAATATTACATAAACACAAAGATGCCATTAAAAACATTATTCTTTACATTCAAAACCATGTTCTATTCTTTTATATATATTACCCCTTTTTTATTTGATTCAGCCTTAAATGTTTGCATAATTTATTTTCCCACACTTTCAAGAAAAGCAATAACTGTACCTCAACCAAACTATTTTTGCTATAAAACTATGTCTGCAAATACCATCCTTAGGGGAATTTGTACTTTACCTCCATATTCATGTGTTCCTTCATTCATGTCTCTAAACACTAAGTTTAAAACCATGTTTGAATGTAATAAAAATAATATCCTTGTCTTACTTCTTTTTCTATTTTTATTTTTTTCCTATCCAACCATTTATTGTAATACTGGTCATACATTTTTCATAAACCATTCTAACTAATCTTATTTTCCCTTCTCCATATTACATCTTTCTAAAATATCCCATAATTACTTTCTTATAATATTATCATAAGTTTTCTAAAATATGTTCCATCTAATCTGACTTCTTTTCCTTCCTTTTAGCTTATCTCTTTTACAAACATGAACATTCCATTCATCATTTTGAATCTTACCCCATATATTCCCAATATCCATTTATCTCCTAACATCTTGTCAATCTTTCTTTGCATTATCAGTCTTTTAAAATCTTCATCAATGTTTTATAGTCTGTATCCATTAATGACTTGGCTCTGTAGTTATTTAACACTTCTTTCTCTAGTCTATTAAATTAATCTCATTGCTCCATCATAAATGCTGCTTTCTTCAAAATTCTGTTCTTTCCACTCATTTAATATTCATACAAAAATTTATTTTGTATATACTTCCATATTGCTACAAAATTTATAATATAATCCATCTAAACCTGGAGAAGATTTCTCTTCAAATATTTTCAGACTCTTCACTAACTTTTCCATATTTGTATTATTTTTTTTTAAATTAATTCTCTTCATCTGTAAACGTAATTCCAGTCCCATTCCATCATATTTCTCTTCTTGTCTTCTTTAAACTTAAAATTCAAACAATTAACCAGTTGTTTTTCAGTTTCATTCTGCTAGCACACCATGTAACATTCTTTGATTTTTACCTCCTTCATTAACAATTTAATTTTGTTTTTAATTGCCTTTCCCAGAAAAGGAGACACATTGTCTGTTTTGCAATGTTTAATAAATCCCTATTTATTTATAAAGTTATTTTTCCATTTATATATCCTGTTTGTCATCACTGTACATTATATTACACAAATTGTCTTTTATTTTAATATATGTCTTCATATTATTTCTAAAGTATCCTTTCTCAATTCTTTCATATACTCTTTCTACTTTTTATACTCCTCACATTCCTGTTCTTATCTGGTATGTCTTAGTTACAATGCCTGACCTCAAAGCTTCTTGCTTGCTCTCTGGCTCCTCCTGTATCATCAGGTCCTTCAATACATCATCCTGGAACCCTCTGAAATGGAAGGTTGTAATCATATAATCAATTGCAGAGATGTTTTGTCCATATACGCCCTCTGACTGGAATCAAATCAATTTCATTGAGAAAGACTCTCTGAATCAGCATCATAATTCTTGATTGCACCCAAACAGACCATCTCTTTTCCCTTGCTATTCTTTGCCTTGCGGACTTGTGTTCACAAACTCCTCAAAGACACTACTGCAAATGGGAGTTCCACATTCTCTCTTCTGCTTGCTATATCAACAGGGGTCCTTTGTTTTACGCAACATAAAAATATTGACATATTTACAAAATATACATATTTACAGGCACAGAGATACACATTTCTATTCTTTTTACTATTTATCATTTTTCTTCTTCATTGTTATTCTTCTATAATTGACCCACACTCATTCTTCCCCAACCATAATCTAATTTTTCACAATATATCTGCCAAACTATATTTTCCATTAAACAAGATTTTACTCAATCATTCATTCCAAATAACACATATTACATAAAATGCATTCTTATCTGCTCTTCTCATATATTTCTTCACCTTGCTCTTATAATATCCATACATAATTACATTTATATCTATATTGGTTATGCCATTAATATTCTCAAACATTTTTCTTCCCACAACTTTTTCCAGAATTTCACCACTCTTTTACATTTCAAGAAACAGTGCTCTGCTATCTCCTCCTCACACAAAATAAACACACTCTTTCAACTTTGTTTTAAAATGGTATATTCCCCTTTACTGATAACGTATTAATATTCATAGGAAATCCTGATACTGTACTATCTTGGTACGGCACTTTTATATGACTTTAATGATTTTAATTACTTCTCAAGAAATATCCCAAGTATTTACATAATAACCATATTGTTTCATCTCATTATTGTACCACATTCTTTTCTCTTCTTTTATATCATTGAATTTCTATTTTATGTGTTATTACAATTTCTTAATGATTTGTATGTTGATATTTTAAAATGATGATTTTAATGATTTAATTTCTTCATTTACATTTCTTCTTTCTTATTCTCAACATTTCACAGAACATTTTGTACTTGTATTTAAAATTTTTCACTATCAGTTTTTCATTGTCTTCCTGTACCTACTTTAATACTCTATACAAGTTTAAAAAAGCTGAATAAACAGTGGGATTTAGTAACACCAATACCTTTTCATCTTTACTCATATACAACAATCTCTTTTCACTATTTTTAACCTTGAACTCTAAATGAAAAAGACCCACCAGTAGGACAATTTACTTTTCATATTTTGTGGGATCGTATAAACATTTCACATATATGCTATTTTTCCCATTAATACAGAATTCACCCAATAAACCTTTTTTCTCAACTTTTAATCTATACATCCTCCACAGAAGACACATTTCTTTCATTTCTTTTATCAAATCCTGCCATTGCATCCTCACTCCATACTTTTCCCAAATTTTATCCATAACAGACACCTGCAATTTCTATCACATCACCAAAACCTTGTTGTTTCTTTATTCAACACCATTTCTATTTCCTTTAAACATCTATAAGACAAGCAACACTTTTCTCATACATATTTTGATCTCAGCAACTACACCTACATTGTCTTTGTATGTCAAAACTACTGGAATCACCACCTCCTTTTGCATCACATATCTAGCATTTCTTCATTTTATAAGCTATTTCACTCTCTATTGCTTTTATTTCCAGTGCAAACAATATTCCAGTCATGCAACATATTTGCCTTATAACACACTTCACGCATACTTCTTTAATCAGCCACTCATTCACTAATAATCTCACTCTGCTATTTTGATATGTTGCTATATACACTTTCTTAATTTTTACCTATTCCATACTTTTCCATAACATCTCACAAAGCATCATGTCCTAGTGTGTCAAATGCCTTGCTAATTTCACTTACCATAAGTTTCACTTTCCCCCTTTTAATTATACTATCATACACAATATCTCTCACAGCCAATAACAATTATTAACATCCCTTCCCATTTATACTATCTATACCTTATTCCATAATATCTCTCATCTTTCTTTATGTGCTCCTCTGAATTATTCACATTTTATATATATATATATATATATATATATATATATATATATATATATAGAGAGAGAGAGAGAGAGAGAGAGATGTATGTATGTATGTATAACCCTTGCTATTTAGTGTGGTGGATCTCATTTTTTTATTTCATTCTCATCTTTTTTCCATATAAATTTTAATACCCAACTGCATTATTCTTTATAAACAAACCCCTTTATTCAACTATTCACTCAGAACATTTACAAAACACTCTTTTTACCAATTCACTACTGTCTTATACATTCCATACCCTATGCCATGTGGGCCTGATACTGAATCAACATTTAATTCCCTAAGTACTTCATCCAGTTCACTAATAGCAATTTCTTTTTCAAATGTTTCCTTAACTCATTCTGGATCTTTTTTTTTACTTTTTATTATATCTTATTTTCTTTCTTTTTACTCTTATACATATTTTCCACATGGTGTAATAAAGTAGTCATAATTTGTTCTTGTGTTCTTTTTACCTCTCCTTTTGCATTTTTCATCTCTTTATTATACAGATATCCTCCTTTACTATTTTACCCAGATAAGCAGATACCTCCTCCCTTCTCCCTTGTAAATAATACTTCTGTCTAAACAGAAATGCTTTAAATTTTCTCATTTTTTTATTTCTTTTTCCGTGTCATAATACTCTTATATTAGTCTCTAAATTCCCTAATACATTTCTATACATCGTCCCATTCTTCACTTTCTCTTCCTTTACTACATCACCCTGCCATTTAAAAAAAAAAGATTTTTTATGTTTCTTTTTAAATCCAATCCACCATTCAGATCAGTTTTTATAGAAGTACTTCATGGTTTTACGATACTTCCATAAATGCAGTACTTCCCACTCTTCAGTTTCATCCCATAATCTCTAATTTATTCTTTTTATTCCCTTTCTTATTTTAATAAACTCCCTCTCTTCCATTACTTCCATCCATATTGCTATCACCATGTTCTACATCCAAACCTTCCAAAAATACATAATAACCAATTTCAGATCCAAGTGCCTACTTCTATAACTCGATTGACTTTTGGTCCACACAGTTAACTTACTGCATGTTATCACTGTTCCCTTTCTTTTTACATTTTCCACTTAAATCCCAATTAAAGTCCCTTGGAATTATAATTTAAATGTTAAACACCACATACTCCAATATCTGATGAAACAGATTCCCTCTTTCCTTGATAGTTATTTATACATACAATGCTATAATTCTATAAACATGTTTTCTCTAGCTTATGTCCACACAATTTAACCTTCCCATCCTTACCAAAGATACAGCTAGTATTTTAACTGTTTTTATACAACACTGCCACTCCAGAACAACATTCACTTCCTATGTTCCATATTATTATTTCCACCCCTCAATTTTTTGTTTGTAGTGTTTATTGCCTTGTTAGGAATTTTACATTTTCTAACAGAATACCATCCATATCACATTTAGCATACCAGTCCAGTATCCCTAGCCTTCTTACAGAATGTTTACATTTATTAAACCACTTTAACTTTGTTGCTCTTCCTTCTTTTTAAGTTTAGGGGAATGTTTTAAAATTTTAATTTTCTTATTTTTACTCTTTCCCCAGCTGAATATTTTTCCCAGGTTTATGTACAAATAATTCTTTATCCACAGAATAAGATTTTCACTGGCTAGAAATTATTAGTATCAATCCATTCTCCTGACCTCTCTTCCTGCATGCACTCTCTCCTCTTGTTTTTCTTCTGCATATTTTTCTCTTCTTCACCTATTTCACCCTCTCCACAGTGTCTTGTCATCCTTCTTTGTGCACGTTTTCTTTCTTTTTCCTCTTTTTTTACTATTTACTGTTTGCTGATGACAATCCTTCAAAAAGCATTCATTTATTACACAACCTGCATTCAGGCACATGCCTTCTTGCTGTATGTCCTTTCGTCCCACACTGGTTACAGAGTATCTTGCCACACTCAATTAAATGATAAAAGCCCCGTAAAAGAATCATGATTTAGGTTGGCCAGCATATCTTAATGTCCTTCTATTACCAGCCACAGAAGTAACAATCGGCAAGTGTTTCACCATGTTTTTTTTTCACATTTCAAATCAGCTTCTAACTTCCACCCTCCATCCCATAGGTTTCTCTCATCTCAAACTTTCACAATACTATCAACAGTTTATAACAGACATGTATGCATTTTAACGTCTTCTTCTTCCAGTTCATCAGTTCTAAACTACTAAATAACATTTATTAACATGTAAGTTACTACCAGAAAACAAATAATTGTTCCATTGTTAAATGTCCTTTCTTTTGTTACACAGTTCCAAAATGTCTTCATCGGTACATCAGTTTCAAATGTTAAGTCACAAAAAATCTCTGTCACAATATGTATAAAGATCAGATTTCTTGAACTTTAAAATCTGGAACAACTATCAACTTGTTAACATACATAATATCTATCTAGTACAATGTCATGTTTTTGTTTTTGTTCTCATCATTGTACTTCTCTTCTTATTAAAATCAGTTTTACTTACAGTTTATTGCTGCTCTCCTTTTTGCCTGCTGTCACTGCTGCATATGTTTTACTTATTGCATTATATGCTGCCACAAAACCAGATACCTTCTCAGTTTGTTGTTGTTTTTCCTCTTTTACTTTTTGTCACTGCTGCTAAGTTTTAACTGCTGCATTCTCTGTTGCCATAACCCTTGGTTTCTTTTCCACATTACAGTCCTCAGCACTTGTGAAAAATTAATCTGCCATTTCAGTCCCTGAAACAGCAGAACTGTCACCTGGCTCATCCTGCTTTATTATTTTTAACAGAATATCATTTGCACACTCTACTGATACCTTTTCTGTTATCTGTCACTTCAACAGACTCACTTAC
>NC_056728.1:1018016301-1018094137 GCF_019279795.1 Protopterus annectens | reverse complement strand
AAGAAAAATCCCTAAGCCAGGAGTTAAACACAGAATATCAAAGAAGTGAAACTACCACCACTGCTACCACTGGCTACACTTCTAGCAAGCTCTCTGTAGAGACACAGAAATACCACAATATGCAATTCAATTAATATTCAGTGAAAGAAAAATAAATAAAATGCAGTACTATATGAAAAAAGTAAAGATAAAAGTGTACTTAATTTAGATTATACTTCCAGTTTATTGCAGGTTAATCTTGGCTCCCAACAGCTCAGATATTTAGCAGAAATAACTCAAAATGTAACACTTATATAGCAAGACAAACCTCATAGGCTAGGAGATAAACACAGAGCATCAAAGAAGTGAAACTAACCCCACTGCTATTACTGGCTAGACTTCTAACAAGCTCCCTGTAGAGACACCCAGAGAACACAATATTAAATTCAATTTATATTCAGTGAAAAAAAAATAAAATGCAGTACTATAAGAAAAAGTGCAAATAAAAGAGTACTTAATTTAGTTTATATGTCTAGTTGATTGCAGATAAACCTTAACCACCAACACCTCAGATATTTATCAGAAATAACAAAATATATAACATATATATGGCAAGACAAACCCCCTTGGCTAGGAGTTAAGCACAGAATATCAAATATGTGAAACTACCACCACTGCTACCACTGCATATACCTCTAACAAGCTCCCTGTAGAGAAACAGAGAGACCACAATATTCAATTCATATAATATTCAGTGATAAAATAAATAAAATGCAGTATTATATGAAACAAGTGCAGCTAAAAGTGTGTTTAATTTAGCGTGTACATCCAGTTGATTGCAGGCAAATCTTACCACCAACAGCTCTGATATTTGGCATAAATAACACAAGATGTAACACTTATATGGCAAGACAAAACTCTTGGCTAGCAGTTAAACACAGAATATCAAAGAAGTGAAACTACTACCACTGCTACCACTGGGTACACTTCAAACAAGCTCCCTGTAAAGACACAGAGACCGCAATATTCAATTCAACTAATAATCAGTGAAAAAAATAAATAAATAAAATGCAGTAGTATATGAAAAAAGTGCAGATAAAAGTGTACTTAATTTAGCTTAAACGGCCAGTTGATTGCAGGTGAATCTTAGCCAGCAACAGCTCAGATATTTATCAGAAATAATACAAGATGTAACACTTATATGGCAAGACAAACCCGCTAAGCTATGAGTTAAACACAGAATATCAAAGAAGTGAATCTGCCCCCATTGCTACAACTGGCTACACTTCAAATAAGCTCCCTCTAGAGACACAAAGGGACAGCAATATTCCATTCAATTAATATTCAGAGAAAAAAATAAAATGCAGTACTATATGAAAAAAGTTCAGATAAATGTGTACTTAATTTAGCTTGTATGTCCAGTTGATTGCAGGTAAATCTTACCACCAACAGCTCAGATATTTATTAGAAATAACACAAGACGTAAAAGTTATATGGCAAGACAAACCCCCTTGGCTAGGAGTTAACCACAGAATATCAAAGAAGTGAAACTACTCCCACTGTTACCTCTAGCTACAGAGGCACAGAGAAACCACAGTATTCAATGCAATTAATATTAAGTGAAAAAATAAATAAAATGCAGTTTTATATGAAAAAAGTGCATATAAAAGTGCACTTAATTTAGCTTATACGTTCAGTTGATTGCAGGTAAATTGAAGCCAACAACAACTCAGATATTTAGCAGTAATAAAACAAGTTGTAACACTTACATGGCAAGAAAAAAATCCCTAAGCTAGAAGTTAAACACAGAATATCAAAGAAGCGAAACTACCCTAACTGCTACCACTGCCTACACTTCTAATAAGCTCCCTGTAAAGGCACAGAAATACCACAATATTCAATTCAACTAATAATCAGTGAAGAAAATAAATAAAATGCAGTACTATATGAAAAAAGTGAAGACAAAAGTGTTCTTACTTTAGCTTATACTTCCAGTTGATTGCAGGTTAATCCTAGCCCCAAACAGCTCAGATATTTACCAGAAAGAACACAAGATGTTACACGTATATGGCAAGACAAACCCCATAGACTAGGACTTAAACACAGAATGTCAAAGAAGGGAAACTACCCACACTGCTACCACTGGCTATACTTCTAACAAGCTCTGTGTAGAGATACAGAGAAACCACAATATTCAATTCAAATAATATTAAGTAAAAAAAATAAATACAATGCAGTACTAAATGAAAAAAAGTGCAGATAAAAGTGTACTTAATTTAGCTTATACAGCCAGTTGATTGCAGGTAAGTCTTAGCCAGCAACAGTTCAGATATTTAGCAGAAATAGCACAAGATGTAACACTTATATGGCAAGACAAACCCCCTAAGCTATGAGTTAAACACAGAATATCAGAGAAGTGAATCTTCCCCCAGTGCTACAACTGTCTAAACTTTTAACAAGCTCCCTGTAGAGACACAGAAAGACCACAATATTCAATTCAATTAATATTCAGTGAAAAAAATAAATAAAATTCAGTGCTATATGAGAAAAGTGCAGATAAAAGTGCAGTTGACTTAGCTTATACATCCAGTTGATTGCAGATAAATCTTAACCACCAACAGCTCAGATATTTAGCAGAAATATCACAAGATGTAAAACGTACATGGCAAGACAAACTCCCCAGACTAGGAGTTAAACATAGACTATCATAGGAGTGAAATTACCCCAACAGCTACCACTGGCTACACTTCTAACAAGCCCCTTGTAAACACACAGAGAGACCACAATATTCAATTAAATTAATATTTAGTGAAAAAATAAATAAAATGCAGTATTTTATGAAAAAAGTGCATATAAAAGTGTACTTAATTTAGTTTATACGTGCAGTTGATTACAGGTAAATCTCAGCCACAAACAGCTCAGATATTTAGCAGAAATAACACAAGATGTAACACTTGTATCACAAGAAAACCCCCAAAGGTTAGGAGTTAAAAAGAGAATATCGAAGAAGTGAAACTACCCTCGCTGATAACACATGCTACACTTCTAACAAGCTCCATGTAGAGACAAAGAGAGAAAACAATATTTTATTCAAATAATATTCAGAGACAAAAATAAATAAAATGCAGTACTATATGAAAAAAGTGCAGATAAACGTATACTTAATTAAGCTTATATGTCCAGTTGATTGCAGGTAAATCTCAGCCACTAACAGCTCAGATATTTAGCATTTATAACACAGGATGCAACACTTGTATGGCAAGGAACCACCCTAAGCTTGGAGTTAAACACAGAATATCTAAGAAGTGAAACTACCCCCACTGCTAACACGGGCTACAATTCTAACAAGATCCCTGGAGAGACACAGAGAGACCACAACATTCATTTCAATTAATATTCAGAGACAAAAATAAATAAAATGCAGTAGTATATGAAAAAAGTACAGATAAAAGTGTACTTAATTTAACTTATACATCCAGCTGATTGCAGGTAAATCTTAGCCATCAACAGGTCAGATATTTAGCATAAATAACACAAGATGTAAAACGTATATAGCAAGACAAACACCCTAGGCTAGGAGTTAAACACAGAATATCAAAGAAGTGTAACTACCCATACTGCTACCACTTGCTACTCTTCTAACAAACTCCCTGTAGAGACACAGAGAGAACACAATATTCAACTCAATTAATATTCAGTGAAAAAAATAAATAAAATGCAGTACTATATGAAAAAAGTGCAGATAAAAGTGTACTTCATATAGCTTATACGTTCAGTTGATTGCAGATAAATTGTAGCCACAAAAAACTCAGATATTTAGTAGAAATAACACAAGATGTAACACTTACATGGCAAGAAAAACTCCCTAAGCTAGTAGTTAAACACAGAATATCAAAGAAGTGAAACTTCCCCCACTGCTACCACTGGCTACACTTCTAGCAAGCTCCTGATAGAGACACAGAAAGACCACAATATTCAATTAAATTAATATTCAGTGAAAAAATAAATAAAATGCAGTACTCTATGAAAAAAGTGCAGATAAAAGTGTACTTAATTTAGCTTGTACGTCCAGTTGATTGAAGGTAAATCTTACCACCAACAGCTCAGATATTTTGTAGAAATAACACAAGATGTAACACTTATATGGCAAGACAAACCCCCTAGGCTAGGAGTTAAACACAGAATATCATAGAAGTGAAACTACACCAACTGCTACCACTGGCTGCACTTCTAACAAGTTCCATGTAGAGACACAGAGAGACCACAATATTCAATGCAATTAATATTCAGTGAAAAATATAAATAAAATGCAGTACTATATGAACAAGGTGCAGATAAAAGTGTACTTAATTTAGCTTATAAGTCCTGTTGACTGCAGGTAAATTTTAGCCACTAACAGCTCAGGTATTTAGCAGAAATAACACAAGATGCAAAACGTATATGGCATGACAAATCCCCAAGGCTAGGATTTATACACAGAATATCAAAGAAGCGAAACTACCCCCACTGCTACCACTGGCTACAATTCTAACAACCTACCTGTAAAGACACAGAGAGACCACAATATTCAATTCAAATAATATTCAGTGAAAAAAAAATAAAATTCAGTACTATATGAAAAAAATGCAGATACAAGTTTACTTAATTTAGCTTATATGTAAAGTTGATTGCAGGTTATCTTACCACCAATAGCTCAGATATTTAGCAGAAATAACACAAGATCTAGCACTTATATGGCAAGACAACCCCCCTAGGCTAGGAGTTAAACACAGAATATCAAAGAAGTAAAACTACACCAACTGCTACCACTGCCTGCACTTCTAACAAGCTCCATGTAGAGTCACAGAGAGACTACAATATTCAATGCAATTAATATTCAGTGAAAAAGAAAAAGAAAATGCAGTACTATATGAACAAAGTGCAGATAAATGTGTACTTACTTTAGCATATACGTCAAGTTGATTGCAGGTACATCTTAGCCACCAACAGCTCAAATATTTAGCAGAAATAACACAAGATGTAACATTTATATTGCAAGACTAAACCCCTAGGCTAAGAGTTAAACACAGAATATCAAAGAAGTTAAGCTACCCCCAGTGCTACAACTGGCTGCAGTTCTTACAAGCTCCCTTTAGAGACACAGAGAGTCAGCAATATTCAATGCAATTAATATTCAGTGAAAAAAGTAAATAAAATGGAGTACTATATGAAAAAAGTGCTGATAAAAGTGTACTTAATTTAGGTTATATGTAGAGTTGATTGCAGGTAAATCTTACCACCAACAGTTCAGATATTATCAAAAGTAATTCAAGGTGTAAAACTTATATGGCAAGAGAAACTCCCTAGGCGAGGAGGTAACACAAAATATCAAAGATAAAAGTATACTTCATATAGCTTATATGTTCATTTGATTGCAGGTAAATTGTAGACATAAAAGAACTCAGATATTTAGCAGAAATAACACAAGATGTAACACTTACATGGCAAGAAAAACTCCCTAAGCTAGTAGTTAAACACAGAATATCAAAGAAGTGAAACTTCCCCCACTGCTATGACTGGCCACACTTCTAACAAGCTCCCTGTAGAGTCACAGGGAGACCACAATATTCAGTTCAATTAAAATTTAGTGAAAAAAATAAATAAAATTCAGTACTATATGAAAAAAGTGCAGATAAAAGTGTACTTCATTTAGCTTATACATCCAGTTGGTACTTCATTTAGCTTATACATCCAGTTGTTTGCAGGTAAATCTTAGATACTAACTCTTCAGATATTTAGCAGAAATAACACAAGTTGTAACACTTATATGGCAAAACAAACCCCCTAGGCTAGGAGTTAAATACAGAATAGTGAAACTATCTGCACTGCTACCAGTCGCTACACTTCTAACAAGCTCCCTGTCGAGACACAGAGAGATTGCAATTTTCCATTCAATTAATATTCAGTGAAAAAAATAAATAAAATACAGTACTATATAAAAAAGTGCAGATAAGACTGTACTTAATTTAGCTTATATGCCCAGTTAATTGCAGGTTAATCTTAGCCACCAACATCTCAGATATTTATCAAAAATAACACAAGATGTTACACTTAAATGGCAGGACAAACCCCCTAGGCTACGAGTTAATCACAGAATATCAAATGTGAAACTGCACCCACTGCTACCACTGTCTACACTTCTAAAAAGCTCCCTGCAGAGACACAGAGAGACCACAATATTCAGTTCAATAAATATTCAGGGAAAGAAATCAGTGAAATGCAGTAGTATATAAAAAGGGAAGATAAAGCTGTACTTAATTTAGCTTATACATCCAGTTGATTGCAGGTAAATGTTAGCCACCAACAGCTCAGATATTTAGCAGAAATAATTCAAGGTGCAAAACTTATATGGCAATAGAAACCCCCAAGGTGAGGAGGTAACACAGAATATCAAACAAGTGAAGCCAGCCCACTGCTGTGACTGGCTACACTTCTAACAAGCTCCCTGTAGAGACACAGGGAGAACACAACATTCAGTTCAATTAAAATCCAGTGAAAAAAAAAAATAAAATGCAGGACTATATGAATACGTGCAGATAAAAGTGTACTTAATTTCACTTGTATGTCCAGTTGATTGCAGGTAAGTCTTACCACCAACATATATATACTTATATTTAACTACTAGCAAGAAAAACTCCCTAAGCTAGTAGTTAAACACAGAATATCAAAGAAGTGAAACTACCTCCACTGCTACCACTGGCTACACTTCTAACAAGCACCCTGTAGAAACACAGAGAGACCACAATATACAATTCAATTAATATTTGGTGGAAAAAAAATAAAATGCAGTACGATATGAAAAAAGTACAGATAAAAGTGTACTTAATTTAGATTATACATTCAGTTGATTGCAGGTAAATCTTAGCCACCAACAGCTCAGATATTTAGGAGAAATAACACAAGCTGTACACTTATATGGCAAGACAACCTCCTAGGCTAGGAGTTAAATGCAGAATATCAAAGGTGTGAAACTACCCCTTTGCTACCACTGGCGACACTTCTGACAAGTTCCCTGTAGAGACATAGAGAGACCACAATATTCAATTCAATTAATATTCAGTGAAAAAAAAAATAAAATGCAGTACTATATGAAAAAAGTGCATTTAAAAGTGTACTTAAATTAAATTATCCATCCAGTTGATTGCAGGCAAATCTTAGACACCAACAGCTAAGATATTTAGCAGAAATAACACAAGATGTAACACTTATATGGAAAGAAAATCCCACTAGGCTAGGAGTAACACAAAGAAGATCAAAGAAGTGAAACTACCCCTACTGCTACCACATGCTACATGTATAGGAATCTCCCTGTAGAGACACACAGAGACCACAATATTCAATTCAATTAATATTCAGAGACAAAAATAAATAAAATGCAGTATTATATGAAATAAGTGCAGATAAAAGTATACTTAGTTCAGCTTATACATCCAGTTGATCGCAGGTTAATCTTAGCCAACGACAGCTCAAATATTTAGCAGAAAAAACACAAGATGTAACAGTTATATGACAAGACCAAGCCCCTAGGCTTGAAGTTAAACACAGAATATCAAAAAAGTGAAACTACAACCACTGTTGCCACTTTCTACACTTCTAACAAGGTCCCTGTAGAGACACAGAGTGACTACAATATTCAATTCCATTAATATCCAGTGAAAAAATAAATAAAATGCAGTACTATATGAAAAATGTGCAGATAAAAGTGTACTTAATTTAGCTTATACATCTAGTTGATTCTTTGAAAATCTTAGCAACCAACAACTCAGATATTTAGCAAAAATAACACAAGATGTAACACTTGTATGGAAAGACAAACCACACTTAGGCACAGGGAACTAATCTAAAAGGACAGCGAAAACCATCACATTCTGGTTAGGCTTATAAATGCCTTTGGCAGATAGCCTAGTACCCAGCTATGAACCTATGAATCTATGAACCTAGGCTAGGAGTTAAACACAGAATATCATAAAAGTGAAACAACCCCCACTGCTACAACTGGCTAAATTTCTAACAAGCTATCTGTAGAGGCAAAGAGAGACCGCAACATTCCATTCAATTAATATTCAGTGAAAAAATAAATATAATGCAGTACTATATGTAAAAAGTGCAGATAAAAGTGTACTTCATTTAGCTTATACATCAAGTTGTTTGTAGGTAAATCTTACCAACAGCTCAGATGTTTAGCAGAAATACCACAAGATGTAACACTTATATGGCAAGATAAACACCCAAGACTAGGAGTTAAACACAGAATATCAAAATAGTGAAACTACCCCGATTTATACGACTGCCGACACTTCTAACAAGCTCCCTGTAGAGACACAGGGAGACCACAATATTCAATTTAATTAATATTTGGTGAAAAAAAAACAAATAAAATGCAGTACAATTTGAAAAAAGGGCAGATAAAAGTGTTCTTAATTTAGCTTATACATCCAGTTGATAGGAAGTAAATCATAGCAACCAACATTTCAAATATAAAGCAGGAATGACACAGGACGTAATATGTATATGGCAAGACAAATCCCCTAGGCTAGGAGTTAAACACAGAATATCAAAGAAGTAAAACTACCCCCACTGCTACCACTGGCACACTTCTAACAGGGTCTATATCAGAACACTGAAGTTTTAAAACTTTGAATGTTCTAATATCGCCCATTTTTGACCGAACGCTAAAAATAGCGAAGCTACAGAACACCAAATTCTTTCCTAGGCAAAGAATTCTGTTAGCTGTTTCTGTGGCTTCACTATTTTCAGTGCTGTGGTGGAAAGTTACAGGTCGGGTTCAGGTAAATGTGCAATTGTGTGGTCATTAGGGTTGGGTGCGGGTTAGGTGAGTTAGGGTTAGGGGTGGGTTCAGTGAGTTAGGGTTAGGGTGTGGGTTAGGTGAGTGTGCGATAGTGACGGACCTTAGGGTTAGTGTTTGGGTTAAGGTAAGTTGAAGATAGTAGTGTATGTACAGTTTAGTGTAGAATTAGTTGTAGGATTATAAGTGTATGTGTGTGGATTGATGTTTTTTAGGTATGCTTGTGTTGTGTGTATGTGTTTCAGAATAGTGAATTTTTTCCCAAGGAAAAAATTGCTGTCTGAATGTTTGAGATTATGTGGTTTAGATATTTTAGGTTCGATGAAATAGCGTTCACTATTTTCATCTTTTGATAGCATGATATAAACACTTCTAACAAGCTGTCTTTAGAGACACAGAGAGACCACAATATTCTAGTCAATAAATATGCAGTGATAAAATGCAGTACTATATAAAAAAGTGCAGATAATTGTGTACTTAATTTGCCTTATACATCCAGTTAATTGCAGGTTAATCTTAGTCATCAACAGCTTAGATATTAAGCAGACATAACACAAGATGTAACACTTATATGGCAAGAAAACTCCACTAGCCTAGGAGTTAAACACAGAATATCAAAGAAGTGAAACTACCCCCACTGCTACCACTATCTACACTTCTAACAAGCTCACTATAGAGACACAGAGATACTAGAATATTCAATTAAATTAATATTCAGTAAACAAAATAAACATAATGCAGTACTACATGAAAAAAGTTCAGATAAATGTGTACTTAATTTAGCTTATACGTCCAGATGATTGCAGGTTAATCTTACCCACCAACAGCTCAGATATTTACCAGAAATAACACATGTAACACTTATATGACAAGACAAACCCCCTAAGCTAGAAATTAAAATCAGAATATCACAGAAGTGAAACTACCCAAATGCTACCACTGGCTACACTTCTAACAAGCTCCCTGTATAGACACAGAGAGACCTTAATATTCAATTCAATTAATATTCAATGAAAAAATAAATAAAATGCAGCACAATATGAAAATATTGTGCTGCATTTTATTTATTTTTTCATTGAATATTAATAAAATGCAGCACAATATGAAAATATTGCAGATAAAGGTGTATTTACTTTAGATTATACATCCAGTTGATTGCAGGCAAATTTTAGCCACCAACAGCTCAGAATTTTAGCAGAAATAACACAAAATGTAACAATTATATGGCAATACAAATCCCCTAGGCTAGGAGTTAAACAAAGAATATCAAAGAAGAGAAACAATCCCCACTGCTACAACTGGCCACACTTCTAACAATCTACCTGTAGAGACAAAGAGATACCGCAACATTCCATTCAATTAATATTCAGTGAAAAAATAAATAAAATAGAGCACTATATGTAAAAAGTGCAGATAATTGTGCACTTAATTTACCTTATACAGCCAGTTGATTGCAGGTTAATCTTAGTCATCAAAGCTTAGATATTAAGCAGACATAACACAAGATGTAACACATATATGGCAAGAAAACTCTACTAGGCTAGGAGTTAAACACAGAATATCAAAGAAGTGAAACTACCCTCATTGCTACCACTGGCTACACTTCTAACAAGCTTTCTGTAGAGACACAAAGAGACCAGAATATTCAATTAAATTAATATTCAGTGAAAAAAAAACAATGCAGAACTACATGATAAAAGTGCAGATAAAAGAGTATTTAGTTTAGCTTATGCATCCAGTTGATTGCAGGTTAATCTTTCCCACCAACACCTCAGATATTAACAGAAATAAAACAACATGTAACACTTATATGGCAAGACAACCTCCTAGGCTAGAAGTTAAAATCAGAATATCAAAGAAGTGAAACTACCCCAATGCTTTCACTGGCTACACTTCTAACAAGCTCCCTGTAGAGACACAGAGACTTCAATATTCAATTCAATTAATATTCAGTGAAAAAAATAAAATGCAGTACTATATGAAAAAGTGCAAATAAAAGTGTACTTAATTTAGCTTATACATCCAGTTAATTGCAGGAAATTCTTTGCACCAACAGCTCAGATATTTCTCTGAAATAACACAAGATGTAACTCTTATATGGCAAGACAAACCTCCTAGGCTAGGAGTTAAACACAGAATATCAAATAAGTGAAACTGCCACCACTGCTACCACTGGCTACACTTCTAACAAGCCCCCTGTAAAGACATAGAGAGACCATAATAGTCAATCCAATTAATAATCAGTGAAAAAAATAAATAAAATGCAGTACTATATGACAAAAGTGCAGATAAAAGTGTAATTAATTTAGATTATATGTCCTTTTGATTGCAGGTTAAACTTATTCACCAACAGATCAGATATTTAGCAGAAATAACACAAAATGTAACACTTATATGGCTAGACAAACCCCCTTCGCTAGGAGTTAAACACTGCATATCAAAGAAGTGAAACTACCCCCACTGCTACCACTGGCTACACTTCTAACAAGCTCGCTGTAGAGACACAGAGAGACCACAATATTCAATTCAATTAATATTCAATGAAAAAATAAATAAAATGCAGTACTATATGAAATAAGTGCAGCTAAGAGTGTACTTAATTTAGGATATACTTCTAGTTGATTACAGGTTAATCTTAGCCACAAACAGCTCAGATATTTAGCAGAAATAACATAAGATGTAACACTTATGTTGCAAGACAAACCCCAAGGCTATGAGTTAAACACAGACTATCAAAGAAGTGAAACTACTCCCACTGCTACCACTGGCTCCACTTCTTACAAACTCTCTGGAGAGACACAGAGAGACCACAATATTCTATTCAATTAATATTCAGTGACAAAATAAAATGCAGTACTATATGAAAAAAGTGCAGATAAAAGTGTACTTAATTTAGCATATACATCCACTTGTTTGCTGGCTTATCTTAGCCAACAACGGTTCAGATATTTAGCAGAAACAACACAAGATGTAAAACATATATGGCAAGATACCCCCCAGGCTAGGAATTACACTTCTAACAAGCTCCCTGTAGACACAGAGAGAGACCACACTATTCTATTCAATTAATATTCAGTGAAACAAATAAATAAAATTCAGTACTATATGAAAAAGGTGCAGCTAAAAGTATACTTAATTTAGTTTATATATCCAGTTGATAGCAGGTTAATATTACCCACCAACAGCTCAGATACTTAGGAGGAATAACACAACATGTAACACTTATATGACGAGACAAACCCCCTGGGCTAGGAGTTAAATACAGAATATCAAAGAAGTGAAACTACCCACCTTTATGACTGGCTACATTTCTAACAAGCTCTAAGTAGAATCACAGGGAGACCACAAAATTTAATTCCATTAATAATCAGTGAAAAAAATAAATAAAATGCAGTACTATATGAAAAATATGCAGATAAAAGTGTACTTAATTTAGCTTATACATTCACTTCATTGGAAGTAAATCATAGCCACCAACATTGCAGATAATTAGCAGAAACAACACAAGATGTAACACTTATATGGCAAGACAAACACCCTAGGCTAGGAGTTAAAGAATATCAAAAAAGTGAAACTACCCCCACCGAGACCACAATATTAAATTCAATTAATATTCAATGAAAAAAATAAATAAAATGCACTACTATATAAAAATGGTGCAGATAAAAGTGCACTTAATTTAGTGTATTTGTCCATTTGATTGCAGGTTAATCTTACCCACCAACAGCTCACATATTTAGCAGAAATAACACAAGATGTAACACTTATATGGCAAGACAAACCCCCTAGGTTGGGAGTTACAATCAGAATATCAAAGAAGTGACACTACCCCAATGCTGCCACTGGCTACACTTCTAACAATCTCCCTGTACAGACACAGAGAGACCACAATATTCAATCCAATTAATATTCAGGGAAAAATATAAATAAAATGCAGTACTATATGAAAAAAGTGCAGATAAAAGTGTACTTAATTTAGATTAAATATCCAGTTGATTACAGGTAAAACTTAGTCACCAAAAGCTCAGATATTCAGCAGAAATAACACAAGATGTAACAGTTATATGTCAAGAAAACTCCACTAGGCAAGGAGTTAAACACAGAATATCAAAGAAGTGAAACTACCCCCACTGCTTTGACTGGCTACACTACTAACAGGCTCCATGTAGAGACACAGGGAGACCACAATATTCAATTAAATTAATATTTGGTGAAAAAAATAAAATGCAGTACTAGATGAAAAAAGTGCAGATAAAAGTGTACTTAATTTAGCTTATACATCCAGTTGATTGGAAGTAAATCATAGCCACCAACATCCCAGATATTTAGCAGAAATAACACAAGATGTAACACTTATGTGGCAAGACAAACCCCCAAGGCTAGGAGTTAAACACAGACTATCAAAGAAGTGAATCTACCAACACTGCTACCACTGGCTGAACTTCTAACAAGCTCCCTGTAGAGATACAGAGAGATCACAATATTCAATTCAATTAATGTTTAGTGAAAAAAAATGCAGTACTATATGAAAAAAGTGCAGATAAAACTGTACTTAATTTAGATTATACATCCAGTTAATTGCAGGTAAATCTTAGCCACCAACAGCTCAGATATTTAGAAGAAATAACACAAGATGTAACACTTATATGGCAAGACAAACTCCCTAGGCTAGAACTTAAACACAGAATATCACAGAAGTGAAACTACCCACACTGCTACAACTGGCTAAACTTCTAAAAAGCTCCCTGTAGAGACACAGAGAGACCACAATATTCAATTCAATTAATATTCAGTTAAAAATATAAATAAAATCCAGTAGTATATGAAAAAAGTAAAGATAAAAGTGTACTTAATTTAGCTTATATGTCCAGTTGATTGCAGGTATATTTTGGCCAAGAACAGCTCATATATTTTGAAGAAATAACACAAGATGTAACATGCATATGGCAAGACAAATCCCCTAGGCTAGGAGTTAAACACAGAATATCAAAAAGGTGAAACTACCCCTACTGCTACGACTGGCTACACTTCTAACAAGCTCCCTGTAGAGACAGAGGGAGACCACAATATTCAGTTCAATTAATATTTGTTGAAAAAATAAATAAAATGCAGTACCATATGAAACATGAGCTGATAAAAGTGTACTTAAGTTAGCTTATACATCCAGTTGGTTGGAAATAAATTGTAGCTACAAGCATCTCAGATATTTAGCTGAAATAACACAAGATGTAACACTTATATGGCAAGACAAACCCTGTAGGCTAGGAGTTAAACGAAGAATATCAAAGAAGTGAAACTACCTCCACTGCTACCACATGCTACACTTCTAACAAGCTCCCTGTCGAGACACAGAGAGACCACAATATTCAATTTAATTAATATTCAGAGACAAAAATAAATAAAATGCAGTACTATATGAAAAAAAGTAGTATACTTAATTCAGCTTATAACCCCAGTTGACTTCAGGTAAATCTTAGCCACCAACAGCTCAGATATTTAGCAGAAATAACACAAGATGTAACACTTGTATGACAAGACAAACCCCCTTGGCTAGGACTAAAACACAGAATATCAAAGAAGTGAAACTACCGCCACTGGTACCACTTGCTACACTTCTAAGAAGCTCCCTGCAGGGACACAGAGAGACCACAATATTCTATTCAATTAATATTCAGCGAAAAAATAAATGAAATCCATTACTATATGAAAAAATGCAGATAAAAGTTTACTTAATTTAGCTTATATGTCCTTTTGATTGCAGGTAAATCTTAGCAACCAACAGCTTGTATATTTAGCAGAAATAACATGAGATGTAACACTTGTATGGAAAGACAAACCCCCTAGGCTAGGAGTTAAACACCGAATATCAAAGTGAAACTACCCCCACTGCTACTACATGCTAGACTTCTATCAAGCTTCCTGTAGAAACATAGAGAAACCACAATATTCAACTCAATTAATATTCAGTGACAAAAATAAATGCCGTTCTATATGAAAAAACTGCATATAAAAGTGTACTTAATTTAGCTTATACATCCAGTTGATTGCAGGTAAATCTTAGCCACCAACAGCTCAGATATTTAGCGAAATATCACAACATGTAACACTTATCTGGCAGGACAAACCTCTTAGCCTAGGAGTTAAACACAGAATATCAAATAAGTGCAACTACCCCCACTGCCACCACTGGCTACACTTCTAACAAGTTCCCTATAAAGACACAGAGAGACCATAATATTCAATTCAATTAATATTCAGTGAAAAAAATAAATAAAATGCAGTAGTATATGAAAAAGTGCAAATAAAAGTGTACTTAATTTAGCTTACACATCCAGTTAATTGCAGGAAAATCTTAGCACCAACAGCTCAGATATTTCTCTGAAATAACACAAGATGTAACTCTTATATGGCAAGACAAACCTCCTAGGCTAGGAGTTAAACACAGAATATCAAATAAGTGAAGCTAAAACTACTGCTACCACTGGCTACACTTCTAACAAGCTCCCTGTAAAGACATAGAGAGACCACAATATTCAATCCAATTAATATTCAGTGAAAAAAAAATACAATGCAGTACCATATGGAAAAGTGCAGCTAAAAGTGTACTTAATTTAGATTATATGTCCTTTTTATTGCAGGTAAAACTTAGCCACCAACAGATCAGATATTTAGCAGAAATAACACAAGATGTAACAGTTATATGGTAAGACAAACCCCCTAGGCTAGGATTTAAACACAAAATATCATAGAAGTGAAACTACCCCCAATTCTATAACTGGCTCCACTTCTAACAAGTTCCCTGTGGAGACACAGAGAGACCACAATTTTCAATTCAGTTAATATTCAGTGAAAAAATAAATAAAATATTTATATAAAAAAAATCAGATAAAAGTGTACTTAATTTAGCTTATACATATAGTTGATTCCATGTAAATCTTAGCCACCAATAACACTGATATTTAGCAGAAATAACACAAGATGTAACACTTATTTGGCAAGACAACCCCCCCAGGGTAGTAGTTAAACACATAATATCAAAGAAGTGAACCTACCCCCACTGCAACCACTGACTACACTTCTATCAATCTCCCTCTAAAGACACAGAGAGACCACAATATTCAATTCAATTAATATTCTGTGAAAAATAAATAAAATGTAGTATTTTATGAAAAAATGCAGATAAAAGTCTAGTTAATTTAGCTTATAGAGCCAGTTGATTGCAGGTAAATCTTAGCCACCAACAGCTCAGATATTTAGCAGAAATAACACAAGATGTAACACTTGTATGAAACGGCAAACTCCCTAGGCTAGGAGTTAAACACAGAATGTTAAAGTGAAACTACCCCCACTGCTAATAACTGCTACACTTCTTACAAACTCCCTGTAGAGACACAGAGAGACCACAATATTCTATTCAATTAATATTCAGTGAAAAAAATAAAAATGCAGTGAAAAAAGTGCAGATAAAAGTATAGTTAATTTAGCTTATACGTCAAATTGATTGCAGATAAATCTTAGCCACCAATAGCTGAGATATTAAGCAGAAATAACACAAGATATAACACTTATATGGCAAGACAAACCTCCTAGGCTAGGATTTAAACACAAAACACCATAGAAGTGAAACTACCCCCACTGCTATGACTGGCTCCACTTCTAACAAGTTCCCTGTACAGACATAGAGAGACCACGATATTCAATTCAATTAATATTCAGTAAAAAAAAAAATAAAATGCTGTACTATATGAAAAATTCAGATAAAAGTTTACTTAATTTAGTTTATACATCCAGTTGTTTCCAGGTAAATCTTAGCCACCAACAGCTCAGATATTTAGCAGAAATAACACAAGATGTAACACTTATTTGGCAAGACAAACCCCCTAGGCTAGGAGTTAAACACAGAATGTCAAAGTGAAGCTACCCCCACTGATACCAAGTACTGCACTTCTAACAAGTTCCCTGTAGAGACACAGAGAGACCACAATATTCTGTTCAATTAATATTCATTGAACAAATAAACAAAATGCAGTACTATATGAAAAAAGTGCAGAAAAAAGTATACTTAATTTAGCTGATACGTCCAGTTGATTTCAGGTTAATCTTAGCCTCCAACAGCTCAGATATTTAGCAGAAATAACACAAGATGTAACACTTATATGGAAAGAAACCCCCTCTAGGCTAGGAGTTAAACACAGAATATCAAAGAAGTGAAACTACCCCTACTACTACCACTGGCTACACTTCTAACAAGCTCCCTGCAGAGACATAGAGAGACCACAATATTCAATTCAATTAATATTCAGTGAAAAAAATAAATAAAATTCAGTAATGTATGAAAAAAGTGCAGATAAAAGTCAATATGAAAACCACATGTATACCCTAAAAAGATTACAATGGCCTAGTGAGATTAACCCTATCAACAAATAAAAAAACAAACAAAAAGATTGCTAATAATAATCTTAAATAAATAAATAAAATATTAAAAAGTTAATTTGATTGAAAGATGGATACAATACCACCAGAAATATCATTTAATGAACAATAGATACAATATCACCAGAAGTATGTTTTATGTAGTTATGATACCACACCTACTCTTTTAGTTCCAATGGCAACTACTGACTAACAAATCAAGTTTTTTTAATGCTAGTAACAGCAACTGCCTCTTTTCATAATATGTATTTGTATTAAAAATAGCTGAAGGAAAGCAAATAGCAGACAGGCCAACACTTTATTTGATAGTAAGCACTTTCACAGTAATCACTACTGCTTCATCAGACATTTTCAACCATAAGAAGTCACTTGTTTTATATACTAAAAACCTATCATGTGATACATGCTTAATTAATTAGACACAACTTCTTAAAATTATATAGCTTACTTTCATCTAGATATGCATATAAACATGCAAAATGCAAGGCATAAACAATATATTAATGTATTTTAATGTATTGTTTTATGCCTTGTATTTTGTATTTGTGTATGCATATGTAGATGAAAGTAAGCTATGTAACTTTAAGAAGTTGTGTCTAATTAATTAAACATGGTAATTAATTAATCACATGATAGGGTTTTTAGTATTTAAAACAAGTGAATTCTTATGGTTGAAAATGTCTGATGAAGCAGTAGTAATTACTATGAAAGTGCTATCGAATAAATTGTTGGTCTGTCTGCTATTTGCTTTGCCTCACCTATTTTTGATACAAATACATTTTATGGTCGTATTGGATGAGGTATTTACCTGGATTTACTGGGCTTTTTGTGCTTTGTCATTTCATAATATACGTTGTAAGCCGGCCAGTTTCCTGTGAATGTTTTGTACATTATTTGCTGTTTCATATTAATTTCCACAATGTGGTCTTGCACTGTTTAATTTTTCCAAGTTTTCAAGGTTTTGTAATACCATGACAAGAATGGAACCCATTCCTAATTCAGGGTTAAACTAAAGTTCATGAAATCAATATTGCTTCAAACTTTGATGTTAGCTGAAAGTGCTTTTCACGCGTCTATATCACATTATTGAAAGTTTACTTAATCGAATCAATAAAGGTCGAACGTTATTGATCGATTAAGTAAACATCGAATAACGTAAAAAAAAAAAATTAAAAAAAAAAAAACTAAATGGGGCAAGCCCCCCTGCACCCCCACACCCCCCTACTTAAATATACCAACTCTGAGACCGCACTACACTGAGGTAAACGGAAATCTCCCCTTACGGAGATTTCCGTTTACTTGCACAATGTTCTTCATTTTTGATATTGTCATGCCGACAACATCAGACTCAGTATTGTCAGCTTACGACAACATGAAGTAGCCCCCTTTTCACAGCACTATGTGTCTAGAAATGACTCTTTCTGCAGCTCATTTGGCGTTACATGTATTGATAGCAAATATCTGAGTAAAACTGCAGATTCTTTTTTATTAGATCCATTGCTCCTACTACTGGGTACCTTTCTTCCACATTACTCATTTCTTCTGCAAATGCTAATATTTTATGGCTTTGTGTCTCTCTTAGGGTAAGACACTGTAATCACTATGTGTAGCAGTTTTAATGAACAATGCTACTTT
The DNA here is from genome assembly GCF_019279795.1 of Protopterus annectens. Taxonomy (NCBI): domain Eukaryota; kingdom Metazoa; phylum Chordata; order Ceratodontiformes; family Protopteridae; genus Protopterus; species Protopterus annectens. The sequence continues at coordinate 1,018,075,245 of NC_056728.1, read as the reverse complement.
TGTCTTTTTTGATGGACTATTGTATTAGGTCTCCTCACATCTATTTTATGAACTGTTGGTAATGGGTGATCTCATCTGATGTACACATCATCATTCGCTATAATTCTTTGTGATTCCTGTTTTCAGTGCTTCTTACCTACTTCTACACTGTAGTGTTTGCACAGTCCCCAGTGCAAAAGTTTTGCCACATTGTGCTTTTCAGTTTTCAGGCTCCCTGCCATGAGAATATCATACTCTGCAACAAGGAATGTGATTCTTTCCAATTACTTTTCTTACAGAACCTACATTGGTCTGTTTTTTTTCCCACATGCTTAATGGACTTTGTAAACCAATGTGCATATAGTCTACTATCCTGGGCTGCTATTATTAACCTTTCCTTTTTTGGTTTCAACTCATCTATCCTTAATCATTTTTCCATCAAATCCTGGTAAACATGAAATTTTAACAGGACAGCTCTATTCTTGCCACTATATTTATGGCTTTTCCACATTTTTTCCTTCTCATCTGAGCCTTCTCCATATATGCTTTCTTTTGTTTTTTTTTTTACACATTCAGTTGCTGTCTGATTTTTGTCTTCTTCTGGTTTGGTTTATATTGTTACTTGACACCAGAATGCTATTGCTAAAGTAAGCAGAGAGGTCATGTTAGATTTCAACTCCTCATGTTTTAAAACTTTCACTATGCATGGATCTCATGAGATCAGTAGATATGAATGCAATCCCATGATTGAAGATCTATACATGCAATTATTTCTGAGGAGACCCATTCATCCTTCAGACCAAGGAATATATAATCTTGGAATACAATGATATTTATACATCATTTGATATGCATGAAGCATTTGGTTTGTTTGTTTGGTTTCCTGACTAACTGATAGAGTACCTTTTGGGGCCAGTCAGTCACACCAAAACTGTAAGTTAGAACAGGAAGACCAAATTGGTTTATAGTTGGACATTATTCCTAGGTGTCAAGGCTGTTTTCAATATTACTATTAGTCTAGTGTAGTATTTCTTACTTAGTTTTATACTCATTTGTTCATGTTTTATTGCCTATCCTTCATCAGTTCACAAATATTTACATACTCCTACCTGCTCAAGTTCCTTTATGTCACATTCCTGTTTTACACTGATCTCTTGGTATTATTTTTTATTATTTAACATTTGCTTACAGGGAAAGTCCAAATGGGACGGAGACCATTTTCGGCAGAGGCCCTGGGAGAAATGCTTCAAATGCATGTCTTTGGAATGTATGAGGAAGCAAGAGCACCTGAAGAAAACCTACGTAAATGCAGGGAGGACATGCAGACTCCACAGAGAAGGCACCCCAGATGAAAATCAAACCAGAGAACCTCTTGCTATTAGGTGACAAGACTAACTTCTGCACCACTGCTCCACTCAATTATCCCAAGTATTGCAACTTTCTTGCTTTAAACATTGATTTTCACATTTATCAAGACCAAATATTGTTCTTATATTATCTGAGAAAGTTTTAACCATTTGCAGTTGTGGTTTCAACTCCTCATTTGATGAACTATGGAGCTTTAAGTCATCCATAAAATGTAGATGAGAAGTCTTTAAGCCAGGCTGTTTTCTGGGAGCCAAATTGTATGCATTAAATAAACAGTTTAATGTGTTAAGGGCTAGACAAAACAGCAGCAGTGACAAGGAATCATCCTGGAATATCCCCTTTTGAATTTTTATCCCTGGGATGATAATTTGACCTTTGTCATGGCTTATCTGTAAAGTGGTTTGCCACTGTTTTGTGGACACTGTAACGTATTTGACCAATGTAGGGTAAGCACTCCTTTATCCATGAATGTAGGATACTGCCAAATGCCTTTTGCAATCCATCCATGCCATACTGTGTTTCTGCCCCTTTTTGCAATTCTCTGTTATGGCTTTGTTTTGCAACAAATAATCTTTTCTTCCATATGACTTTTATAGTTCTTGCATAGTATGATGACTGCAATGTTTGCTGAGCTATTGAGAGAAGCATGGCATGGTTATTATGCTAGTAAGTCAATGCAGTAAAATATTCTCTGAATCTCACCAATTTAACAATGCAATATCAGTCCTATCCCATTCAAAGAGGCCTGGTAGCCTCATGTATGTGCAATGTGATTAGTTTTATGTGTAATTTTTAGCTGGACTATACCGCTAAATATAGTGCAGTAATGGTCATATCAATTGTGCTATTAAGTTGTCCACCATAGGCATGCTGTGGCATGTAGACCATGTAGTACATGTGTGCTTGTAGAGCATGGCCACACAGCTGTCAACCTGGCAGGAGCTACTGACCACATGTATCATGCAGTCATACAAGGGCATGTTGCTATTATGCTGCCATCAGTATACTTCATGCTGTGTCCACCACTGATTTCAGTTCTGGACTTGAAATGGTGAGTGAACAAGGCATAGGATAATATTATCACAGGATCATAGGAAGTTACTAGTCTATTGGCCCTGAGGCCCTTAAAAGCCTAGCCACTGTCAAGTAAGGACACAGGTGGAATGCCTGGGGTGTATTTTCTGTTTTCCATCCAGTTATCCAGGTTACATTTAAAAAGGTTTAATGAGGTACTCTGCTCTATGTGGAGACAGAGTCTATTCCACAAAAGGGAGAGTCTCTGGGACACAAATCTGTCCCACCAAGATGTCTTATTTGTGTCACAGACCAGGTTGCGGTCACGTGTGTGGGTTACTGATGTACAGTTTGACTTGCGGATATGCAGCAGTCCCATCAGGGTGGGGTCTGAGATTCTTTTGTATGCCAGACAGAGGTCACCTCTGAGAAGTCTATAGGACACTGAGTAGAGGGACAGGGCTTTTAGCCTATCTGTATACGGTAGATGTTTGAGGCCCTGGATACTCCAGGTGAGGAACCTCTGTGGTCTCTCCAGCTGCTGCATGTGCTTTGTGACGTACATGGCGAAAGGTGCATTGTACTCAATAATGGGTCTTATAAGGGAAGAATACAGGGATGTTATGACCACCTTGTCCATGGATGAGATACCCTTACTAATGTGGTGGGCCATGTAGAAAGTCTTGCATACAAAGGAGGCAATGTGGTGGTTAAAAGTCAGTTTGCTATCAACCTGGGTGCCCAAGTCCCTCGCGACTGATTGCATGCGTAGTGCCTTATTATCAATTTGATAATTTGTGGGGATGTCATTCTCACCAAAAGGGATGATGATGCATTATTTGGCATTCAGTTTGAGGCCGTGTTTCTGGCACCAGTTATTTGTTGGGTGAGACCCTCTTGGAGGATGTCCACATCACTAGGGGAATTGATGACAGCACCCAGCTTGCAGTCATCTGCAAACTTGCTCAGCCATAGCCCACTAGATTTGGCCTGCACCTCTAAGAAGTACATCACAAACAACAGAGACCCCCAAGACTGATCCCTGTGGTATACCACTTTTTACGGGTCTACTACTTGAGGTGGCTTCACCTATTTTGACTAGATGGGTTCTATCAGTGAGCCAATTTGCTACCCATCTGGTAACATATGGATTGATGCCTAGTTGAAAGAGTTTATCTATTATACCTGAGTGGGGAATCAAAGGCCTTGGCCAGGTCAAGGTAGATGGCGTGCACTGTCTTCCCCTTGTTTATGGCCTTGGTGACTGTCTCAAAGAAGTCAACCAAATTTAACAGGCATGACCTCCCCTTGACAAAACAAAACTGTGTGGGATCATGTTTGGAAGTTGCCAATGTCCTTGTTAATGAGGTCCATGATAATCTGCTCCCTGGCCTTGCAGATCAGGCTAGTTAGGCTGATTGGTCTATAATTCCTGGATTGGTGGACACTCCACCTTTATGCAAAAGGATGACAATAGTTGTCCTCCACTCGGCTGGGACAAAGCTGGTACTCAGGCTTTGGTTGAATAGGGTGCCTAATGGTGCTGCAAGTTCCTGCCTGACTTCATGTATGATGCAGCCTGGAATGTTATAGGGTCCCATGGAGACTGTATTTTTTGTCTTTGAGAGGGAAGTGATGACTTCCTCCCTAGATATAAGTGGAGGGAGGAGGTACTGGGGATGTCCTGTTTTACTGATGGGGGGAGCAGAGGAGTGAAGTTTTCACTGAACCTGTCTGCCAGCAGTTTGGCTGTACCTACAGGATTTATGTATGTGGTGGCCTTGACCACCAGTTCTGAGCAGATCTGGGTGCTTCCCTTGAGATTGTGGACATATGTGAAGAAAGCCTTATGATTGTCTTTAGTAGATCTGGCCAGTCTGGAGTCGAAGTTTGCTTTAGAGGATTTCACTAGTGCTCTTATTTCCTTGTTCAGGCTAAGGAGAGATTGCTTCCAATTAGACACCTCTTCCATCTTGGTCCTGCACAGCAATGTTTTCCTTTTATTATAGAGTTTATTTATTGTCGATGTCCACCAGACAGGTTTACTGCTCCTTGAGGAGGATGTTTTCATCCTGTTTGGTATTCCTGATTCCATGCAGCTATATAAATGCTCATACAGTACTTTGGTGTAGGTTTGGACATATGTGCCAGCTCCTATGGTGGGGGTGGGTGCTGTTAAGCTGTTTATACCTTCCCTCAGGAGGTTGCAATCAGCTTTGGAGTTTTTTTGTTTGACCCTAGCTGTGGTGGTGGGGGAGTCGGGGGAGAGATGGTGACTTCAAAAGTGACTGCTTTGTGGTCGGATCTTCCAGGGATAGTGACACTGTAAGGATGCTGCAGTGGTTATTCATGTTGGTTAATACCAAGTCCATGATATTTTCACCTCTTGTGGGGGTGTCAGTCAACTGATCCAAGGCATTTGCATTGACGAAATCAAGGAATCTCTGGGCATTTGTGTTTTGGCGTGAGTATTTCTTCCAATCTATGGTTGGATAGTTAAAGTTGCTCAGAATCAGGGTAAAGGGTTGAATCCTGATATATTCTAAGAGATCCAGATAGGTGGAGTGGGCATCTTGATTCAGAGCTGGAGACCTGTAGCTAGCTATGATTTGAATAGGGGTCTTGTCAATTGTTAACTGCACCTGGAGTATTTTCTGTGCATGATGCTGTTTGACCAGCCTAGAGGTGCGTATGCCTTTTATATATATTGCAACTCCACCTCCTTTTGTTTTGCTGCCCACAGTTTGGGGTCTGAATGAATGATTGGATGAGTAACCTGGTATGGATGGGGTGCTCTCCACAGCTTTTAACCATGTTTCTGTGACTGCACAAATGTCAGCTTCTTCCAGGGTTAAAAATCCTTGCAATGAGTGTAGTTTCATGTTTAGACTCACAGTGGTTAGCAGCATGACCTTTAATTTACGTTTTGATGAAATTTTCATGTTGGTAGTTTTGAACTCATGGCATTGCCTAAAAAAGGCACTATGGGGGAGGCAATAGGCTTTTTCCAAGAGCCTGAAGCCCAAGGGAGATAGATGCAGGCCATCTCTGGCAAAGCATCAACGCTTGTTAATCATGTCATCCCATGCTGTCACATACTGGATCCCTTTGGAATGACACCAGAAACTTAGCCAATTGTTAAAGTCAATCGTATTCTGTTTGTATTGAGGCATCATTCTGGGTAATGGTAGAATGCTGCTTAAGGCTAGGAAAATACCTGCCTGGGACACATACTCAGTGAGCTCAATCATGTCTCTCTTTATACAGTCCAGGGAGGTACATCAAGTTATTCACTCCAACATGACCTATGACAGAGTCATAACAGTACCTGTTGAGAGACTTGCGTGCATTGGTGATATGGCGGATTCTGGCACCCGACAAACAACTAACCGTGACTTTCTCCTTATCCAGCCTGGTGAGGGGCACATCTGTGTGTCTCACAATAGAGTCTCCTATGACTAATATGTTGGGTTTATGTTTAGGCCTTAGTGACTGTGAGACACAGGTGTGTGGACTATGTGAGGTGTGTAGTGTGGTAGGCAGTGGAAATTGCGTGCATTTATGTCTCGGAGGTATCTGTTGTTTGGGTATGCTTTTGCTGAGGATCTCCGCATATGTGGGGGTGTGTTGTGTAGGTGTGGGTGGTGTTTCAGGTGTGGTGTTTTTGTTGCCAACCTTCTCAGTTCCAGATATACTGGTTTGTGGAGGAGAGAGCAATAACTCTAGGTGCTTGATGTAATTACATCTCCCACAGGATCTTAGTGGGGAGGACTCCTGTTTGGTGCAGCAAACAGATTAACATCTTTCTTCAGCTTGTGCACATGTAACATGGCAGGTGTCTGCTGCAGGACTGCTATGAAGGCACCCCTATATAAAGATTATTCCTGGTGCTCACTTATGAGGATGCTGATGCTGCAAGAGCACTCCTATAAAAAGATGATGCCTGGTACTCACGAGGATGATGATTGATGCCCCAGGCCTCACCCACTCTGGTGAACAGTGTTGGCAGAAGTGTAGTGATCAAAGGATGTGCCACCCTGAACTTCTTCACCAATGTTAAGACACAGTTAAGCATAGACAACTATCTTTTCACTTTTTTAATTTCTCCAAGTCATTTGGGTTTCTAATACAATGATGGGAATGGACTCCATTCCTTAGATAGGCTATAATTAAAATTCATGAAATTAGTTTTGTTTCAATCTTTGATGTCATCCAAAAGTGCTCTTCATAGCATCTGCAATGGGCCCAGAACTGACTGCATCTGCAATTCATACAGAGTTACATGCATCAGTAGTATATACATAAATAAGACTGTAAATTCTTTTTGTGATACCCATTGCTCCTACTACTATTGGAATATCTGGGTATCGTACTAACAAATATCCCTAATTTCTTCCTGCAAGTCCTGGTATGTCATGCCTTTGTGTCTCTCTCTGTACATAAGACACTATATAATCACTGGGTGCAGCAATTTCAATGATCAATGCTGCTTTTGTCTTCTTTTCATGGACTACTATACCTGTTTTTCTTACATCCATTTTTTGAACTGTTGGTAATAGGTGATCCTATGTGATAAAAACTTCATCATTCTCTATAATGCTTTGTGGCTCATGTTTCCAATGCTTCTCAGCTACTTCAATATTATAATGTTTGCACAATCCCCAGTGCAACAGTCTTGCCACATTATTATGCCTTTCAGTATACAGACCTTTTGCCATAAGTGTATTACACCCAGCAACAAGATGCGTGACTCTTTCCAGTTGTATTTCCAGTGTTGATTAGCTATTACAGTATAGATTAATACATGTTGTGTCATATTACAATAGGCCTTATTGTATATGTATAGATTTTTCTAGGGCCATGGTTATGCTGTGTTCATTAAAGTGCTTTTGTGTTTTGCATCACAAGAGAAGATAACAGAAAATTGACTTAACCGCCAGAGGAGGAGACAGGCCGGTCCAGCCAGGTATTGAAGTAAGAGCATTGTATTGCTACTAGATTTGCATACAGCTGCTTTGCCTTCTTACCACAGAACTGCTCACTTTTGTATTTTCATTTAAACGCTATGCACTGGATAGCTGGTGCTGCGTTCCATACTTCCCTTACTTGTGCCAGTTATTACTGGCATTTCCCTCTGTATACCATCTGAACTTGGACGTAGCATTGTTTTCTCTCCTTTGCAGAAAATCATCAGTTCATTGTTCATTGTCTCATAGAGATGTGATTACCACTGCCTGTGAACTCATTTCCATTGTCAGGCTGCCATATTGAAATGTATTTTTCCCATGCAACAATCTTTTGCTGTGCCTGTTGTTCCTGAGATCAAAAGTCAAAGTCAGAGTAAACCTTATTGTCATTTACAACTACACACGTGTAGCCTAAATGAAATTTCATGCATCAGCTTAATTCTTGAGATTACAAAAGAAAGTGAAACAACACATACAAGTAAACATAACTAGCAAATACAATACTACTCCCAATACACGCAAGAAAGAACAGAGACATTTACCAACACTCATATACAAAAAGAATAGCCTCCCCTGAGTTAAATTAACTACCCTGTTTAAAGTAATATAAAACACACTACAGATTGAAATGCCTAAATTATTCATCTAATATTGCACTTGAGTGAGTTAAATAATGCTGACTATGGATATAATAAATATTGCACTTTACTTGGAATATATGTAAGTATATATTGCACAAATAAATAAAAATTAACTTATGTGTCTAGACCCCGGGGACTACTGCACTAGTTCAAAAGTCTAATCACTGTAGGGTAGAAACTGTTACTGAATCTTGTAGTCCTACATCAGATGCTATGATATCTCCTGCCCAATGCCAGATGCTTAAACAGGCCATGTGTAGGATGTGTGTTGTCCTATATTATTTTATTTTGGTGGCCTTTCGGGTGCTTCTTGCAGAATAAAGATGTATCGATGGAAGACTGGGACCTCTTACCTTCTCTGCAAATCTCACCACTTTTTGTATAGAAGGTGGAAACAATATAAGGAGGAAGCTTAGCTTTTTTCAGCCTTCTTAAAAAGTGGAGACATTGTTGTTCTTTCTTGACCAGTTGGCTGATGTTTCCCAACCACGAGAGATCCTCTGATATGTGTACACCCAGGAATTTCATACTCTTAATCTTCTCCACACTCACCGTTGACCCTGAGAACTGGGTGGTTTGTTCTCCTTTTCCTAAAGTCAATGACAATCTCTTTGGTCTTCCTTACATTCAGGTCAAGATTGTTCTCCTCACACCAACAGATCAGAGATGGCACTTCCTCTCTGTATGCCCTTTCATCCTCCTTTGTGATGAGCCCCACAACTGTGGTGTCAACAGAAAACTTGATGATATGTTTGGACTTGTGCTTAGCATAACAGTCGTGGGTCAGGGTGGTGAATAACAGTGAGCTGAGAACACATCTCTGTGGAACCCCAGTGTTAATCATGCTGCATTTTAATGTGTTCAATCTGGAAGTCCAGGATCCAGTTACAGAGATGTTTACTGATTCCTAAATGTGCCAGTTTTTATATCAGCTGCATTGGTACCACCGTATTAAATGCAGAGCTAAAGTCTATGAGCAGAATCCTCACATAGTGGCCTTTGCCCTCTAAATGCTCAAGGGAGATGTGTAGTGCTACTGATATGGCATCAGCCGTGGAACAGTTAGCTCTATACTCAGAATGCAGAGGGTCAAAACCAGGAGGTAGGCATGATGAAAGATGCTTTCTGATCAGCCAATCAAAACATTTATTTATTTATTTTATTTATTTATTGACATTTGTTAACCGGATTTGTCCAACTAGGCTTGTGGCCCATTTTCAGTGGAGACCCGAGGAGAAAAGCTCCAGTAGTAGATTTTAAACAAGTACAATTTTAAACAATATTGATATAATAGCATTTATATTATAACTGAATGTTTACTCTTCAAGAAATGTTCTTTCTTTGTATTAGAAAGGGTTAATTCTGATCCTTTTACAGGTGATTATAGGACTTTCTTAGAATGTAAAGAAAGTTTGTGGCAAATAGTTTTGGTTGCTGATGAAACTCCAGGCCTCAATGGCACTATTAACATTAAATGTTTCTTAACAATGGCTAGAAATAGGTAGTTCATTATGTGAACTACCTATTATTTTGTGTACAAATAATAAGTGTCTTATTCATTACTCAATATTGTATGTATTATAATACATCTTATTAGAGTATTGTATTTAAATTGGTTATTTTATTCATTTTTTATTTTTATAAGTGGTGATTTCTTTAAGAATGTCATGTGATATAATTGACAACAGTTTATAAATGCATTTTGAACTGGAAAACTGTTTGTTCTGAAGAAGCACATGTTGATTAAAGTGAGTGAAAGTGCTTAACTATTACTCAGTTATGGTCCTGTGTTTGGATTTATTGCTTCCAATAATGCTAAGATCACCACAATTACAAGTGTGTGTTTTATGGCATTATCAGCTATGTACAATATATATAAATAACTGCTTTTCATGTCATTTTGTTTTCCCTTCCTTAGATTAAATATTAAAGAGAAAGCCAACTGCATGGCATAGACAGACAGAGCCTAGACTATGACTCAGATGGCCTAAGCTTTAATTTTGAAATGGGTGTAGAATGAGCTGGGGTACAGAGGTGGGAGTGAAATGACTAATGCCAGTTTGTCTACTTTGAATGAAGATGTTGAATTTAGTCCAGATGAGGGTCTGTGACTTTAACTTGTACTACAGGAGGATTCCACAGTTAGATCAGCCAGCATATGTGCTATCATGTATTTTTCTCCGGGTGTAAGTATGAAGTGTATGTCATAGCCATGGGAGGGAAGACAGAGCTAAATCTAAAATACTGATGTCCAGGACAGATAACAGCATTAATTTCTGATCATTACTCTCATCCCAAGGGAATGACTGGCCTCTAGGGCTCTTTTCCCTGGTGGAATGAAAAAGCTACTAGTGAATCTGGACAGGTTACATATTCAGGGGATATCAGATCAAAAAAAGTAGAAAGGAAAGACAGTAGTGGCAGCATGAAATGTTGTTGAATAAGTTTTATCAGAACTGGAATGTGAAGAAACAATTTAATTAAAACAGATGTTTTAGGAATGAAAGTCATTGAAATGGTGCATGACTTTCAATATTGCTGTAACATATGAAATCTATATGCAGAATTATGCTATGTAAAAAAGGTCTGTCTTTGAGCTTTAAAGTATTTATTATTATATTTTATTTTTATTTTTGAACTATAGTAGTAGTACAAATAAAAACAGGAGGATTCAATAAACTCTGTGTTGGCTTAGCATGAAGCCTAGAGTGAGTTTATGCATTGGAGTGATTAACCCAAATTAATAACAGACCTCAGAGGGAAGATATAGAAATAACTCTAATATCTTCTAAACATACAACTTAATTTGTTAGATGGAATCTCTTTTCATGGAAATTTTTGCACAGATCTTTCTTCACACCACATAAAATTGAACTAATGTTCAAGCATAAACAAGTTTGTTGGAGATATAAACAAGAACTTAAAGTGGATTGGCAACACATGTTTTTGACTGTATTGTCTTAACACCTCATTAGAATAATATTAATCTATTTTTATAGGCTTTTTAGGAGATACATTTGTTTTATCTAAGTCAGCAATGCTTTTTAATACTCCTGTTCCTATATGTGTTTAAAAAATGAAATATATTTTCTGGTCTATGCTATCTATAGAGAGAAAGGTTATAACTTCACTCAGAATTGGAAGAATGAATCTACATCCTCCTTCAAAGAATTGTTGCAACTAAAGTCTGTCACCTGGAAATCATTGCAATTAAATCAAGAACATCCAGGATTACCTCTTGCTACAATGCATGGACAAAACTTAGAGATCTGCTTGAGAAGAAAAAAATAACTGCATTTTGATTTAATGTAATGTATAATAACTTAAATGACTTGATGGTTAATGGATGCTCCTGTAAATAGTTGTTTTTTCTTTTGCGTGTGAGGTTTAGTTGAATTTTTTTCATTTATTAGGTTCACAAATTTCTTACTGTAAATATTATTGTGATTATTTTACAAACTGCAAATCCAGTAAAAACTATTTGAAAAAAAATAAGCGCCACAACTCAAGTCTGATTTGGACAGTGTCAGATGATACTTTATAGCTGATGACGTTAGCAATGTCTGGTGAGAAGGAAATGGTAATAGCAGTGTCCCACATGGTGTAAAATGCTGTCTAATGTCACGCAAGTGCACAAACACACACACCCCATTTGACTGCATTAAGAACATAACTCCTACGCATCTAACATACACTGACTAGTGAACTCAGTACTTTATGCAAGCACCACAGCACAAACCTGATGTTTACAGTGCTGCAGGATCACTTATGGTGGATGACATCAGCACTGGAAGTTGTAGAGAAGTTCTTGGAAGGCCTGCATGGAATGGATGTGTAGGCATTTACAAGTGTCAAAATATTGTCAATCCATGGGATTGGAGTGGTGACTGTCAGATACACACTTATACTCCTCTGACTAGCTAGGCATGCACACCTTCAGGTTGACTGCAATGAAAACAGAACCACTACCTATCTAAATACACTGACTAGAGAACACAGTACTTTATGGAAGTGCCATGGCACAGGTCTAATTTTTACAAGGCTTCTGGACAACTTATGGTGGGTGACATCAGCACTGGGTGTTGCAGAGAAGATGTTGGGAGACCTGTATGAAATGGATTTGTAGGCATGCTCAACTGTCAAGATACTTCAAGTTCTGCATGTTGCCAGATTGATGAGTGTGTAATGAGTAGTGTTTGGTGGTTGTGTTCCAATGTGCAGGTAAAATTTAAGAGACAGCTTTACAAGCTATATGCAAACAAGTGTCCACATTACAAGTATTTGAAAATCTGAATGTGGATTGTCTTTATAAAGATGTGTATGGTATATCACACAATATGTGTTATTAATTTATCTAGTGGAATTGATATGTCTGTGAAGAAGTACTGAGAGACCAGGGTTGAAGAGCATGGGGGGAGTAACACATAGCTGCATTGTGGATATGTGATATATTCTTAGATAGGTCCTTCATTTTGTTATGTTTCAACACATAGCATCATGCCATGAAGACTAAATGGACAATAAGCAGAACTAATACATGCTATTATTTACTTTGCATAGCAGAAATGCGAGCAGCGGGTTTGCACTTTGGCTGGCAAAGTGTCTGCACATGTGATATACAGATTTCTACTGCTTTCCCAGTTTGCATATAGTTAAGCAATGCACAAATGTGAGGTTCATTGTTAAAATTAGGAGAGTTAGTACTGCGTGTATGAAATGCACCTGCTGCTTAGCAGTGTAAATGCATTTTAAATAAGTAGGAATAATGCAATGAAATTGTACTTTACTCTACCTTCAGCATGTGGTACTGTAGTTTGATGTAGTGCAGTGTGTTTAAGTGACATTGTGAGGTGGTAACCATACCACAGAAGAGCTGTTTACAGTTGCTTGACATGCATGCATGAAAAAGAGAAGGGCTCTATTGTATTTCTTTGGTACTTATGTGTGTTGTGTGTGTTTCTATTTGTTGACCAGATTCTACTTCTTCTTCTTCTTCTTTTGGCTGTTTCGACCTGTTAGGGGTCGCCAGAATGGATCACCTGTCTGCTCATCATTGGCAGTGAAGTTTCACGGTGTTGAGTTGCCAACCCAGTGCCCAACCTCCCACAGAAGGCACACACATGCACACACTCATGTCATTATTTACTTTGCATAGCAGAAATGCGAGCAGCGGGTTTGCACTTTGGCTGGCAAAGTGTCTGCACATGTGATATACAGATTTCTACTGCTTTCCCAGTTTGCATATAGTTAAGCAATGCACAAATGTGAGGTTCATTGTTAAAATTAGGAGAGTTAGTACTGCGTGTATGAAATGCACCTGCTGCTTAGCAGTGTAAATGCATTTTAAATAAGTAGGAATAATGCAATGAAATTGTACTTTACTCTACCTTCAGCATGTGGTACTGTAGTTTGATGTAGTGCAGTGTGTTTAAGTGACATTGTGAGGTGGTAACCATACCACAGAAGAGCTGTTTACAGTTGCTTGACATGCATGCATGAAAAAGAGAAGGGCTCTATTGTATTTCTTTGGTACTTATGTGTGTTGTGTGTGTTTCTATTTGTTGACCAGATTCTACTTCTTCTTCTTCTTCTTTTGGCTGTTTCGACCTGTTAGGGGTCGCCAGAATGGATCACCTGTCTGCTCATCATTGGCAGTGAAGTTTCACGGTGTTGAGTTGCCAACCCAGTGCCCAACCTCCCACAGAAGGCACACACATGCACACACTCATGTCTTGGGCCAATTTAGAGTGTCCAATTTTTAAATGAGGTAGATAGGAAAGTGGTGAAATTGGTTGCAAGCAGGGGGAAGATTAAAGGATAAGCAATATAGGAATGTGCAGGAGGGAGGTAGGAAAGAACCAATACTATCAATTTATTTAACAGTGCAGACAGAAAATATGTACAGAATATTAGCTGAATTTGGAATGTCACCTCCACAAAGAGGAGTGACAAAAATATAATTCTGTTGTACAGCCAATTGGACAGAATCAAGTGTCAAGACAACACATGTGCAAAATGGAGAGCTATGTATGGGATGATATTTTGTGTGGGAAAGGTGCCCGTTTTTTTTTAAATTCAGTAAGAGAGGAATGTTTGGTAAGGGATATTGGTATTTCTGGGAAAGACAAGTTTGGTAGGTGAGGATGCAAATGCAAACAAACAGGACAAACAAGACAAGAGACAGGGACTGTGAAGGACACAAACGTTTGGGGAGCACCATGATTGTGGTGAGGGAGGGGACAACATAAGCTCATGACTGTCAAACATGGAAACAGTGAGAATCTAGTCCTCACCTGTAGGGATGTCCTAATTTTCCCCTTACTCAACTGGCTGCTGGAGTGATTGATGTCTTCTCCTACTATGGACCATGAGGGAGAGTAGCATCTCTATCTGGTGTAAGCATACACCAATGGTGCTGTGCATGACCCCATGCACCAACCCTGGCATCTCCTGGCAGGTGATGAAATCCCCACATCTGCTAGTACTCCAGGAGGGTAACACAGCACCAGCTGCCAGGGTAGTGCTACCTGAGGGTATAGGTAGTGCAGGGCAGCAGAGGTAGTAGTGCCAGGTTGGTCCCAGATGTGCTGGGCATTGGTGCTGTAGCTGGTGGAGCGAGTACAGACTGATCCACTGGGATTGGCATACCTTGCTGTGCTGTGAAGCATTTATTGATTTGTTACATGTGGATGACATGGAGACATTTTGACAACATATAATAGAAAATAAAAAAGTGGTAAAGGTTGGAAGTGAGAGAAAAAAGAGATAAAATTAGTAACATCATATGTGAAATAAAATGCATTGTCTCAATTATAAAACTTTTTTACCTGAACTATTATATTTAAGTGTATGTCCTAACAACTGAAAACTATAATTACAGATTGCTCAAAGTAATCCTTGCAATGTGCATATATTTCACATATGCTTGGTCCAATTATACAGATTACAGTTAACAGCAGGTCATTTATGCCACTTGTATAGATGTTAATGTATGTATAATATTAAATAATTGCAGTATTGTATAGTTGTTAGTCATGGTATTTGAGCCCACAACCTCTGATTACAGTCTTACACTTGACTTCTAAAGTTGTTTTTTTGCTACAAACTTATGCATTCATCCTTGCTTTTACAGTTAGGATATGCATGCTCACTTTGCTACTACTGTATAGAAAACAAAAAAATCTATCTTTAACTTTTAAAGCTACAATAATTCTCCTCTTGCGCTGTATACATACCACTTGCTTCCCTTAGTCTCTCCAAATGATCAACATGAACCTGCTGGTACAGCTCAATTTTAGGATTAGCTGTGAAAAGAAACAGAAGAGAAGTATGCATACCAGTCTTGCCTATATTTAATGTTCTATGTAATATAAATTCTCTTTATTAGCATGCTTACACAACTATGGGATGCTGCTGGTTTGAAACTCATCCAACCACTGGTTGAGCGTATCCCTCTTGTGCCTTTTTAGGTCATTAAAATTGTGCCTACACCATTCTCCAGTGAGTATGATGCCAGTTCCACTGGAAACAGCTGTGGCCAGACTATTCCAATCCTCAGTCTTTTACTGGGAGACAGAATAGTCTGCCTGCAGAAGCCTTTGGTTGTGGTGCTTTACCAACACCCCAGTAAATATCCTGGACTCCTGAATATCTCACCTCTGGGCCCAAAACTGGGCACATTCCCCTCTAACATTAGACATGTCTAATCCCAAAAGTAGAGCAATGGCAAATGATGGTTTCCCGCCAATCCCTGTTATCGCATTTACTTGTATTGAGCAAACACAAGCAATGATGCCAACCACATTTCTTTAATGTTAAGCAGAGAGCAACAGCACCAAACAAGGAGGAAAGCCATTTTTTGAAATTAGAAGGTGAATCTTACATTTCACATTAGTTTGAGGCATCTGTTGCTGTCACTGTTAGGTGACTTAACTTTGCAGGCATGCACAGGGGGCATTCATTTCATGACCTGACACATTTTAGCTGATAAAGTTTTTTTTTACATTGTGGGATTCAAACCTATGTATAAGGAACAAAACATTTTATACCACAGTGGTGATCTTCCATCTTTACCACAGACAAGGTGCTTCTCTAACATAGTTATGAATCATTAATAAATACAGATGACAATTTGATGTGCCTTATTTAAGTGTGAATGCCATCCATGTCCAGATAGAAGAATTGTACTTAGAGAAACATATTAGACAGTATACTCTCAGTCTGATTCTGAATATGAATCTGAATCTCAAAACACAGTAAGGGTGTCATCTCCCTCATACAAATGATTCATATCAGCTCCATTATTTATAATTAAGTGTTATAAGTGATATTGAATATAATGTGAAATGGAGTAACAGTAAAATGTTTGGAATGTCATGTATTAGAACACAGGGCCATGTGTATGGTAGCCCTACCCTTACACCTGTTGTCAAAGGACTATTGAAATAATACTTGCATATTTTCCTATTTATTGCTATAAATTGGACTGTCACAACAGTAAACATATATTGCAATTCCTGTATTAGAACCCAGAACCATCTGCATTATTGCTGTACACTTACACATGCTGCCACAGAGATAGCTAAATCATAGTTGTATAAATCCCTATTCATTCTTAAGTTCTGTTTAACCACTGCACAACCCCACTTAGTATGTTTGCTCTGTACCCAACAGAATTAATAGAATTAATCCATTTTAAATTGTTGACTGTCTGTATCCTGTCAACAGGTGTTCCATGGCTGCAGGTATTGGGGAAACTTGCTAATGGTGTGCAATGTTGCTTAGCATTGTTGAGCGATGGAAAGCAAACATTGCAGCAATGTATCCTTTATGACTTTTACACTGTTTATGCCCCATCTGCAGGTGCTCTGTCTGCTTCCTGTGGGGGCTACTAGTCTAGGATTGCACACTGCTAAGAGTTATGCAAATGAAATAAGCACAGCTAAACATTTATTGAGTTTCTCCAATTGCCTAATTTGCACTTATCTATGCACCAGAAAAACATTGGAATTTAAAATAAAAAAGGGAAAATTAGTTAAAATGAAGAAATGAAATATATGGAATGAACACTACAAGATTTATGTTGGTACACATGAAATATTTTTACACAGGTCTGGATTTGAACTCTCACTCCAATGAACCTTCAAAACACAGCAAGGGTGTCTTATAACTTTTTGCCACACAAACATCTTTGCAACAGAAAACTGAAAATAAACTGCAACATCATCCATGGTACTAACAAAACATATGGTAGTTGTTTGTATATGTATTAATTTCAGATGTAGTGCACTGAATGATCACACAGTCATTTATGACTATTGCTTGCAAAAGTGCAGCTCTGTCTTATCTCTCTCTCTCTGTTTATTGTTCATTCTTGTCTTATCTGACCAGTAATGTAAGCCATGCAGTCTGCAAGGCATTCTGTATAATTGTCTTTAAACGTGTAAGGATATTAAATAGCAGTAATACACATTTCTCAACAAATGAAGAGAAGGTTGAATGTTTTTGAACAGAAACTGTGAAATATGTGCTGCTTACTTACATTTAAAACCTTGATACAATTAATTGTACACTTTGTAAGTCTAACCTGGCTGACACATCCACTGGAGGTAGAGAAGTTTGAACTGCTGTTGTGTTTTCCTTCTCATTACCAGTAATCATTCACAGTTGCAGTCCATTAGCAACAAACACTGAGGGAGTGCCTGCACTACATTTACATCTGCTACACAGAGCCAAGTGCTTGGGACTCAGCAGTTCTAATGAGTTTACACCTCATTTGCATCTTCACCATGCTCGTAGCCCTGAATCTACAGCATAAAAAGGGAATCATGTAGTTAGGAAACCAGAAGGTGAGGAGACTTGTTTATGTGGATAACACAGAAAAAGATATTACTTTGGGATATATCTGTACAGAAGACTACTGAGCTTGAAAAGGTAAGCTTGCATTTTTCAGCTATATACTGCATATGTTGAAATGTCAGTAAGAAAAGTCTGTTAATGCACACACACACACACACACACACACACACACACACACACACACACACACACACACACATATATATATATGTGTGTGTGTGTGTGTGTGTGTGTGTGTGTATGTATATATATATATATATATATATATATATATATATATATATATATATATATATATATATATATGACACTGCCAGCCCAGCTATCTGGAATTTTGTATATAATTCTATGTCATTTGTGAATATTGATATAATTTAGACAGAACTGTATGTTATGTACTGAGCTTCAGTAATGTAATTACAGCATACCCTGCTGTAACATAGAAGATTAACTTACAAAACTTTAAGAAAATAAGAAAATAAGTTGAAATTAAGTGCTTTACGGTGTGCTATAAAAGTTAGTTTCAATGCAGCAAGAAGACAGGATGTCTAGAACTAGAAGTTTTTTCTATTGTCCTGAACAGAAATAATTGCTAGGTTTTAAATGTAAAATCATTTTATTGTTTTACAACTTCCAAGTTCTGCAAAGCATCTGAGAGATATGTATTTTTAACACAGAGATGTTAGTTTCTGTTAGCCTAGGAACTGAGGGTAGCTGACAAAGAGTGATGTCACCCATGCTAACCCAGTAGTAACGTTTGATAGTAATTTAAGAACTCTCTCAGAGAAAGACTGTGTGCATTTTGTATTTGTCTTTGGATCTGACAACAGCCACTCATCATCATAAACATCTGCAATTGCCTTGATAATAGTAAGTAACAAGGGAAAAGTAATTTATTTTAGATTTAGATAGGAATATAGTAAAGATTAGTTACATAGTTTTCTATATTCTTGTGATTCTGAACTCTGCAGTTACTGTGTTGAGTATTGTTTTGTTCTTTTGTTATTTATTATTAAAAATATTTAATCCTATCTTTGTGGCTGATATTTGTGAGACATATTTAAGCTCATAGAGTACTTGCATATGTATTTGGTGGACACTGCACAGGCCACTCCTAAATAGTCTTGCTCTTGGTCACACTTACCATTTGGAAAATAGTAATATTAACCAGTAGGATTGGTCACCCTTTGTGAAGAGCTTAAAGTATCTGATAAGGGGTTCTGGTGGCAGTGATAATTAACTTATGGTCTCAGTAGAAGGGGCATAGCTAGGAAACCACTGCAGCCTTTCCCAGGTGTGTGTTTATGTATAAATCAAATCTCAAAGTGTGTGTGTGTGTGTGTGTGTGTGTGTGTGTGTGTGTGTGTGTGTGTGTGTGTGTGTGTGTGTGTGTGTGTGAGAGCTACATGGGCAGGGACACAAAGCACTGGTTGGAAAGAGAGAGTGTTGCAAGGACTTGGCTTAGAACCCTGGCTAAGGAGTCAACTCTACATCTGTGCCAGTGGGGAGTCTTATTGGGGATCTGGAAAAAGAGGGAAAAACACCCCCAGACAGATTGTGATTTCTATGTGCTCTTAAAGGAAATTTTACTTTACTTTGTGTGTAGTTGTCATCCTCCAACTGTATATGTCTGCCACTGTTGCCAGTGGTGATGATTGAGGTTCCTTCTTTACTGGCCAGTGCAGAGACATCACATATTAATTGGTTGACAGTCGTGAATTAGCCACATCACATATTAATTAGCTTGTAGTGGTGTGAATATTGGATTCCTGTAGCCTGTGCACAGTGATCACTGAATGTGTTTGTACTCTCAATCAGCCATGCAGTGAACATTCAGAGTTCATATCACAATTGTTTTATTTATTTTTTGTTAGCTTAGTCAGGGAGAGCAGGCAAGCATGTCAACAGAGGAGTATGGCAAGATGACAAGGAGCCAGCTGGCTGAGATGTGCCAGGCATAAGGATTGGTGCATGTCAACCTGACTAAAACAGACATGATTGCAGTTTACAACCACAACCACAAAGGAAGAAAAAGATAAATTCAAAACACCTCAAAATCAGCCAAACCATTTATTAAAACACAACCTCTAGTGCCTCGGCTCACAACAAGCCTTCAAGGAGTAAAATTCATCTTAAAGCACACTCATATAAATACCAGCAGCCCTCCACTAATTAAATATAATTATATAATTATACAATAGAATTAAATTGTCATCTAACTATCTGACTTAAACTTTTCCAGCTACACTCAGTATTAAGCCTCCTAGGTGTCAATGTCATATATTTCAATATTGAATATTGCTTCTTTATACAATAACTTACTTGATATATATTAACTTGATTCACAATATACTTTCTCCAATATACAATATACTCACATCATCGTTATGTACACATTTAAAATGTTGTGCCAACGGGCTTTCCAATTTACCAGATCTAATATCTCTAAGATGCTCTTTTAGTCTGCTCTTGAAAGCCCTTTTAGTCTGTCCTATATATAAAAAGTTTGCATCCACTTTGAATAGCATATATAACTCCTTCAGTAACATAGTTAAAAAATTCCTTGACTGTAAAAACTACCCCATTCATCTTAGAAAAAGTCTTCACCACATATTCTCAGCTGACAAACCTTCCACACTGGAAGGTGCCCACACCTTGAATAGCTTGTGTTAATACATTTATTGGTCTTTGAAATTGAGTACGGACAATGTCTTTAATGTTCCTTCCCCTTTTATAGAAAACATAGATGGTTTATTTGTAAAACTCTGTAAGTCCCTGTATTTCCTCAGAAAATCCCAATAATACAATAACATTTTCTTAATAGAAGGACTTAAAATATTATATGTAGTTACTATAGAAAACCTCTCACTGTCCACATTATTTTTTCTTCAGAATTATTGTATCTATAATGAGGTTTATTCACAGTTTCCTTATTCAAAAATTCCTGTAATGCATTTTCCACTGTGTTTAGCATATCCCCTCTTAAGAAACATTTCACCTGTACACAATAATTCCTCCTTCATATTCTCAAAATTATGAGCATCCTCAACAGTAACTGTTTCGTGACTCTACCTCGCAGTGGGGTGGTAAGAGAACCAGATGGAACTGATTCTGTTCTCAACATAATTCTTACTTATCTGGAGAGAGTATTAGTGAATATCTGTATTCTGCTTTATATTGTGGGATTAAATTTGTTCCTATGATTGTACCAAGGTTACATTAATGTAAGATTGAATTTTTCCAACTAGTTCATATGTTACATTTGAAAGATTTCTTTCAGAAAACTAATTTGTGTTATGATGGATATATTGGTGATGCTGTGAATAGTACATGTGATACTGTGGATGGCAGTTTGTCATCCGATGAATTAGATGAATCTTTTGTGTCATGTATGTCAACTTTATCAAATGAATGTAACACCTATTGTAGGCTTGATGCTACTAATAACCAAGCTAAAAGTAACTTTATGCCACCATTTAGACATGAGGGGATACGTAAATTCCATAGTATGGTGGATTTTGAGTTGGAGAAGATGCTAAGAATGTTTAATATTAAAGAAGTGGAATATAATTTAACTAAAAATGAATGGCAAGCATTAATAACTTGTAGTAAACAGCATGTTTTAGTTATAAAGCCTTCTGACAAAGGTAATCACATTGTAATTATGCATTTTTCACAATATTTGAACATGTGTCTGAGTTTATTGAATGACAAAGAAACATATGAGATAGTGGATATCACACAATATAAGGAAGCGAGAGATAGACATGCGTATCTAATTAATAAAGGGTTGAGACTGAGGTATTGGTTGGAATCAGATGTGGATAAAAAGTTAGTATGTGCTAATACAGTTATGGCATATTTTTATTGCCTACCAAAGTCCACACGGATATTTCACAACCCCCTGGTAGACCAATTGTCTCAGCTGGAAAATATTTTTTACATAATGTTGGTGTGGTAACACACAATTTTTTTGTTGATAGTAGCTATTAAGTTACCATCATATATTAAAGACTCCTTTGATTTCTTGAATAAAATTAATAATGTTAGGTGGAATTCCGATATGTATTGGATCTCTATAGATGTTAGGAGTTTATATACTAATATTAAACATGAGTTTGGCATGGAAGCCTTAAGGTTATATTTGGGAGGTTTATCTCTAGCAACTTATGATATGGAATTAGTATGTTTTTTGCTTAACGAACAACTATTTTGTGTTTGAAGAAACAATATAGCATCAGCTACAGGGGTCAGCCTTTTGCTTCAATGTATGCAAATTTGTTCATGGGAATGTTTGAGTCAGAATATATATATAAAAGTGATTTTTATGGAAAATTCGTGTTGAAATATTTTAGATTTATTGATGACCTCCTTTTTATTTGTGAAGGAGGTAGAGCTCAGGTAATAGAGTTTGTAGAAAGTTTAAATCATAATAAGTTGGGAATTACTTTTGATGGTTTGCAATATGGGGCTAGAGTAACATTTTTGGATCTAGCCTTGGAAGGACAACAAAATAGTCTGATTAAAACTAAGATACATCGAAAGTTCAATGAAGTAAATTAGTTTTTAGTGGGGTCTAGTTGTCATCCATCCCATATGATGAATTCCCTTCCATTTGGAGAATTTTCACAAATGTCTAGGTTATGTAGTAATTTTGAGAATATGGAGGAATTATTGTGAATAGCTGAAATGTTTCTTAAGAGGGGATATGCTAAACACACAGTGGAAAATGTTTTACGGAAATTTTTGAATAAGAACAGTGTGAATAAACCTCATTATAGGTACAATAATTTAAAAGAAAAAATAATGTGGACAGTGAGAGTTTTTTTATAGTAACTGCATATAATATTTTAAGTCCTTCTATTAAGAAAATGTTATTGAATTATTGGGATTTTCTGAGAAAATGCAGGTTATAACTAAACCACCTGATTTTTCTTATAAAAGGGAAAGGAACATTAAGGACATTGTTGTCCATACTCAGTTTAAAATACCAATAGATGTATTAACACAAGCTATTCAAGAGGTGGGCACCTTCTAGTGTGGAAGATGTATCAGCTGTGAATATATGGTGAAGACTTTTTCTAAGATGAATGGGGTAGTTTTTACTGTCAAGGAATTTTTTAACTGTGTTGCTGAAGGATTTATATATGCTATTTGACCTGTATGCAAACTTTTTTATATAGGACAGACTAAAAAGGCTTTCAAGAGCAGACTACAAGAGCATCTTAGCGATATTAGATCTGGTAAATTGGAAGCCCGTTGGCACAACATTTTAAATGTGTACATAATGGTGATGTGAGTAGTTTGCAAGCTACTGTCTTAGAGAAAGTATATTGTGAATCAGCTGAATATATAATAAGTAAGTTATTGTATAAAGAAGCAATATTCAGTATTGAAATATATGACATTGACCCCCTAGGGGGCTTAATACTGAGTGCAGTTGGAAAACTTTAATTTAGATAGTTAGATGACAATTTCATTCTATTGTATAATTATATAATTGCACTTAATTAGTGGAGGGCTGCTGGTATTTAGATTTATATGTGTGCTTTAAGATGAATTTTACTCCTTGAAGGCTTGTTGTAAGCTGAGGCACTAGAGATTGTGTTTTAATAAATGGTTTGACTGATATTATGATTGCAGCTTTAGTCACAGTTGCATCACAGAATAGCAACCAGGAGGACAATCAGACTGGCTGTGGAGATGTACAACTCTCAGAAAATGGACAGCTCAACTTTCCTCAGAGGACTTAAAAATCCATCTGGAGTTAAAGAGACTTGACCTGGAGGCCAAGCATTTGGAAACAGAGGCAGCAGAGAGACTGAGGCATATAGAGACTGAGGAAAATGAGAAACTGCAATGCTTGAAGCCTGAGGAAAATGAGAAACTGTGATGCCTGGAAGCTGAGAAGAAGGAGAGGCAGAGGCAACATGAAAAGGAGATGCTGACTCTTCACCAGAGTCATGGAGATAAGAGGGAAGGGAGTAACTGAACCCCTGAAGCAACAAAGGTCAGTAAATTTCTTCCACAATTTATAGATTGGGATAATTTTGATAGTTTCATTCATATGTTTGAGAGGGTATGTAAACAGTATAATGTTGACCAAGGGCTCTGTGCAAAGTTCCTGACCCCCTTACTCCCTGGTAAATCTGTAACTGTGATTTCTAAAATGTATGATACTGATTGTTTAAATTATAATGTCGTAAAGAACTGTCTTTTATAATGTTCTAAGTTAACACCAGAAATGTATAGGAAAAAGTTTTGTGAGCATAGACTCAAGGCAGATGAAAGCCTGTGTGAATATACTGATGAACTAAGCACTTATTTTCATAGGTGGGCGAGTGGATGTCAGGTCACCAGTTTTGAATGGCTGGCAGACCTTTTGGTGAGGGAACAAGCCCTTAGTACTTTGCCTGAGGACATGAGAATCTAGTTAGATGATAGACAATGTAATACTGTACATGAGATGGGGAAAAGGGGAGACCCATACCTAGTAAGCGGGGCATCACTGCACAGGAAAGGATCACCCAGTGTTGCTCATGGGTCTAAGAGAACCCATGGTGGGCAGCCCAGACTGCCCCAACAGAGTCCACCAGTAGCAGGGGAAGCCACTAGTCCAGGTACACATCCAGGACCAAGGGTTAAATGATTTAAATGCAACCAGTGGGGGCATGTAGCATATAGATGTCCACAGAGGCAAGGTGGGGAGCAAAATGTGGGAGAGCCAGTAAGTGGGAATGACAAAATGCCAAAAGATGGTTGTCTCGAGCCAACAAGGGTACCAAACTACCACAAGGGGTTATATCCTATCTTAGTGAATAGGAAAGAGGCCATGGCTAAGCAAGACACAGCCTCTGACCTAACCATTGTGAAGCCTGCAATGGTTAAAGAGGAGCACTACTTTGTTGGCAGTCTACTCCAGTCAGAACTTTAGGAGGGACTCCATTCCAAATATGTTTGGCTAGGGTTCACCTTGACTGGGAGGGTGGAAAAGGAAGTCAGCAAGTAGATGTGTTTGAGGGTATCCCTGCAGATATGCTGATAGGGAATGATATTGATAATGCATCACCATGTGTGCATGCAGTTACACACAATCAGGCTTGGAGAGAAACATGAAGGTCTGATAGCCTGGGGGAGACCCAGACAGACTGCACACTTACATCCTGGGACTGGTGAGGTGGTTACTTCAGGGAGGGAGCTACCCTGTAACAGTGAGACTGAAGGTGAGCCACAGCTGTTTGTGGGTACTGACTTTCCCTTGGACAGAGTGACTGTGAGGGCAGAGGTGAGTAGTAGTACCCAGGCTGATAATGAGGCACCATTGTCAGAGGATGCCAGACTTCCTGTAGAAGGGGAGCTGGGAAGGTTTACAAAGAGGCAGTTGAGACAGGCTCAGCTCTCATACCCTATATTACAAGGCCTGAGAGAGGTAGCTAGTGAGGCACCTGATTTTCAATGGAAGGTGGAATCTGTAGACTGGGACAAAGGGTTACTGTATAGAGAGTGCACCCCTAAGGGAGGGCAGGCCATAGCCCATGATATTCCCTTGGCAGGTCATATGGGCGTAAAATGTACAAAGAGACATATTATGCAGAACTTCTATTGGCCTGGGATTTACAGAGCTGTAACATGCTACTGCAGGACCTGTGAGCAGTGCCAAATGGTAGGCAAGGCTGGAGACTAGGTGAAAGATCCATTGATGCCTTTGCCTGTGACTGAGGAGCCATTTCATAGGGTAGCTATGGATATTCTGGGGTCTCTGAATACCCCAAGTTCAATGGGGAAAAAGTATATCCTAGTGGTAGTATATTATGCTACCACATACCATGAAGCAGTGACCCTGTCCTCCATTGAGGCAGAAAAGGTGGCAAATGCTTTTTTAGAGATTTTCAGCAAGGTAGGTTTCCCAAAAGAAATACTGACTGACAGATGTGCCAATTTCATTGCAGACATGCTGGCTTGTCTGTGGAAGTACTATGGGGTGAAGTAACAAAAGACCAGCCCCTACCATCCCCAGACTAATGGCCTTGTTGAGAGGTTACACTCTACACTTAAGATGATGCTACAGGCCTTTGCAGAGCAGTTTAAGAGGGAGTGGGACAAATATTTGCCCCATCTGTTGTTTGCTTACAGAGAGGTGCCCTGGGATCCACAGGTTTTTCACCATTAGTGTTTTTGTATGGGCATAGGGTCAGGGGACCTCTAGATTTGATTCAAGATGAGTGGGAGGGTGAGTGTGAATCCCACAAGGAGTCAGTTGTGGCATATATTCTGAACCTCAGAACAAGGTTAGGGAACTCATGGGCTTGTCCCAGGAGAACCTGACAGAAGCCCAACAGCAGGAAAAAGGTCTTGTATGACAGGAATGCTTGAACTTGAGAGTATGCTGTAGGAAACCAGGTAATAGTTCTCATTTCTGTTACACATAACAAGCTTCAGGCAGCTTGGGAGGGACCCTACAAGGTGGTAAGGAAGGTCAGCGATGTTAACTACATGGTAGAACTGCTATGCCAGAGGCAGCGGCATATATTGTATGATGTTAACATGATGACACCTTACCATGATAGGGAGGCCTTTGTGCTGAGTATTTGCAGTGGATGGCAGAAGGAGTCTGTGGGGGTTCCTGTGATTCATCTCCTCAGTGAAGCTCAGACTGTCACCTCAGTGGAAGGGGTAGCTATGCCCCAGCAGCTATCCCCTACCCAAGTTTGAGAAATCTGAGCAGTGTTACAGGAGTTTTGGGGCATGTTCAATGGGAAAAGAGGGTGCACCTACCTGGTGCAGCACCACGTGGATACAGGACCGCAAAGGGCTATTAAGCAGGCCCCTTATATGGTGCTTGAGAGATTGAAACATCCTCTGAAGGAGGAGATACAAGAAATGTTGGAACTAGGGATAATTCAGGAGTCCAGCAGTCCCTGGGCCTACCCAGTGGTGCTGGTACCAAAGAAGGATGGCAGCACCAGGTTTTCTGTGGACTAAAGGAAATTAAATAGTCACACAGAGTCAGATGCTTACCCCTTTCCTACGACAGATGAAGCCCTAGAGTAGCTGGATGGGGCTAATTATCTTACCCCTATTGATCTTACTAAGGGTTACTGGCAGGTGCCCTTAACTCCCAGTGCTAGAGAGAGTTCAGTCTTTGTGACTCCTTTTTTGTATGAGTTCACAAAGATACCCTTTGAGATGAAACATGCCGCAGTGACTTTCCAGAGCCTGGTAGATCATATCCTAGGAGGAGCAGGAGATTTTGCCCTTGCTTACCTAGATGATATTGCTATCTAAAGCCATTCCTGGCAAGAGCACCTTCAATGTGTTAGGGAGGTGCTGGGCAGACTACAGAGGGCAGGGTTGACCATTAAACAAAGCAAGTGTCAGCTGGATATGTTAGAGGTCTCCTACCTGGGACATGGAGTGGGAAGTGGTAAGATTAGGCCAGAATCTGCCAAAGTGGAAGCCATTTAGGGATGACCTGCCCGTGTTACCAAAAGCAGGTGAGGACATTCTTAGGGACAGCAGATACTACAGAATGTTTGTCTCCAATTATGGTACCTTAGCTGCTCCCCCTCACAGACCTGACAAGGAAAACAACAGGCCAGATAATGTAGTATGGACCTCAGCATGTGAGCAGACATTCTAGAAGCTTAAGGTGCTTTTGGTAAGACCCCCCCCCCCCGTGTTAGCCAGTCCTGATTACAGCAAAAAAATTGTTGTGCAGGTGGATGCTTCAAACAATGGGGTGGGGGCTGTACCTAGCCAGGTTTCCTCAGAGGGAGAAGAGCACACAATGGTATATCTCAGTCACAGGCTCCAACCCAGGGAGGAGTGCTATTAACTGTAGAAAAGGAATGCCTAGCCATAGTATGGGCACTGCAGAAACTCCAGCCTTATCTGTATAGAAGGAAATTCACTGTAATTACAGACCAGAATCCATTAACATGGCTACATCGAGCCAGCCAACAAAATGCCAAATTACTAAGGTGGAACCTAGGGTTGCAAGCATATATGACATTGAAGCACCACAGTGTGGTTAGCAATGCCAATGCAGATGGGTTCTCAAGACAAGGAATGTGGTAAGGTATTCCCAAATAGGCTTAACCCTCTCAAGCAATGTTTCTCAAGGGTCACTTTTAAAACTAGCTTGATTTTTTGAGAATGGAAGAAATGTAACACTCCCAGCCAAGCTATCTGGAATTTTGTAAATAATTCTATGCCATTTGTGAATATTGATATAATTTATACAGAACCATATGTTATGTACTGAGCTTCAAGAATGTAACCACAGCATACCCTGCTGGAAAATACAAGATTAACTTACAAAACTTCTAGAAAATAAGTTGAAATTATGTGCTTTACGATGTGCTATAAAAGTTAATTTCAATGCAGCAAGAAGTCAGGATGTCTAGAGCTAGAGGTTTTTTATATTGTCCTGAACAGAAATAATTACTAGGTTTCAAATGTAAAATCATTTTATTGTTTTACGACTTCTAAGTTCTGCAAACATCAGAGAGATATGTATTTTTAACACAGAGATGTTAGTTTCTGTTGACCTGAGAACTGAAGGCAGGTGACAAAGCATGATGTCATCCAAGCTGACCCAGCAATAATGTTTGATAGTAATTTAAGAACTCTCTCAGAGAGAAACTGTGTGCATTTTGTATTTGTCTTTGGATCTGACAACATCCACTCATCATCAACATCTGCATTTGCCTTGCTAGTAGTAACTAGGGAAAAGTAATTTGTTTTAGATTTAGATAGGAATATAGTAAAGATTAGTTTAGATGTTTTCTGTATTTATTTGAGACTGTCCTGCAATGTTGTTTTAAAATATTTCCTGTGATACTGAACTCTGCAGTTACTGTGTTGATTGAGTATTATCTTGTTCTTTTATTATTTATTATCAATTATATTTAAACCTATCTTTGCAGCTGATATTTGTGAGACATATGTATGCTCTTAGTGTACTTGCATATGTATTTGGTGATACTGTACAGGCCACTCCTAAATAACCTTGCTCTTGGTCACACTTACCATTTGGATAATAGTAACATTACACAGTAGGATTAGTCACCCTTTGGGAAGGGCCTTAAAGTAGCTGATAAGGGGTTCTGGTGGCATTGATAATGACCTTATGGTCTGGGCAGAATGGACATAGCTAGTAAACCTCTGCCAGCCTTTTCCAGGTGTGTGTTTGTGTGTAAATCAAATCTCAAAGTGTGTGTGTGTGTGTGTGTGAGTGTGTGTGTGTGCGTGTGCGTGTGCGTGTGCGTGTGTGTGTGTGTGTGTGTGTGTGTGTGTGTGTGTGTGTGTGTGTGTAAATTACTTGGGCAGGGACACGAAGCACTGTTTGGACAGAGAGTGTGTTGGGAGGACTTGCCTTGGAACCCTGGCTAAGGACCCAACTCTATAGCTGTGCCTGTGGGGAGTTTTACTGCAGATCTGGAGAATGAGGGAGAAACCAGCCCCCAGACTGACTGTGATCTATGTGTGCTCTTAAGGGAAATTGTTCTTTACTGAGTGTGTACTTGTCATCCTTCTATTGTGGTATGTCCCTCACTGTTGCAAGTGGTGAGGATTGAGGTTCCTTGATTACTGGGCCAGTGCAGGGGCATCACAATATACACATTATCAAATGCTACTTTTATCTGCATGCATTCCTCAGAAGTGTACTGATGGCATAGGGATGTTTGTCAGCACATTTCACTTTCTCAGATGCACAGCCTTATTAACTGTTACAACAAGTGCTACTGTTACAACTGTTTTCTCTGTACACTCTTCTATTGTTATTTCTGTGAAATATTAATGTCCTATATTGTCAATGACACAGGGGTGTTAACCTTCTAGGATGGACCATACACACCTCTAGGGGAGTGCTGGCCACAGGTACACATGACTGGCAATTGCTTAAATGGAATGTTCTATGTTAAATCTGTGCACATGTTTCAGGGACAGTTTATTTGATATCACTTTTATCATTTCACCGATAGTTTGTTAGCAAAATGTGTCATTTGCTGTTTTTTTTGGGTGGGGTAAACTTGCACTCCTGTTTTGTTACAAACAAGATGTTTGCTGTTGTTACTTTCCTTGTTTTGGATCTAACCTTGTTTTGTGTGTGATTCTAATATGTGATATCCACACAATTCCTTTATATATATATATATATATATATATATATATATATATATATATATATATATAAATATATTGACATTTTTATGTTTAGTGGGTAATTGACCCTTGCAATGAAGCCATTGTGGAAACATTTAGGCATCATGGTGCCTTTCTGCTTGAGAGGGAACATGGGGATATGTCAGGCAAATTGCAAATTTGGCAGCAGATAGTTAAGGATGTGAATGCCGCAGCAGGACATATGATCAGGTGTGCCATAGGGCCACTGACATGTTTTCAGCTGCATAGAGGACAGCAGCCGCAGTGGCCTGTGAACAGATGGGTAGCGGGGGGACCTGCTACAGAGCCACCACTAACAGCAAATGAAAAATCACTGTCCACTGTCATGGATGCAGACAGCTCACTGGAAAGTGCAGAACAGCATGTCCTTGACATTGGTGTTACTGTTTCAGGGAGGACAAGTGTTTCCCAGGAGGCGCTTCCAAGTAGTCTTATCTAATTCAATTGTTAAATACTTCTTTTATAGTAAAATATTGACAATAATACTTAAGTTCCGTTTAACATTAAATTCATTGCGGGGATAGCTGTCAATTGATACAGTCAACAACACATTCTGGTTGATTACACATGGGCTTAGGTTGGACTTGTCATCCAAATTCTTGTTAAAAGTATCATTAATGGACATATAAAGGGCAGAAAGTTATGACCCCCTGTGTTACTGTTAATTATGATGATGGTGTCCTTCCCTTTTATTTAACTTCTTCCAGGATCATCAACTGTAGGAAGCATAGCAACATCTGCACATGGTAAGCCAATAATTTTTGTCAGTACTGATAACAGTTCAAGGAAATATTTATTTTATTCATATGCATAATGTGGGTGTCAGGACTGTGGCATGTATTGCTATACTGTCTGTAGCAGTGGCACCACTGTAAGTTTGTTAGCATATATTTGAATATAGTATTGTAGGTATTAATGTCTTTCCTGTATTTGTTGCTTATTATCTCAGGTGATCCTGACAGTAGACGTATAAGGCTTTTACCATCTGATGTCAGAATATTGGGAGACTCTAATGATGATGGTGGCCAACAGAGGCACAGTCATGGCAGAGTTTGAATCTGACACTGAGGTTGACATTCAGTCATCTCCTGTAATTCCACTGGACACAGCCAGCAGACCTGCACCAACCCATTCCAGTGAGCCCTCAGATATTTGACAGGTGGAGGGTGATATATTTGATCGGGAAAGCATGGTTGCTGCAGCTTCAGTGCCTGTTGACTCTGTCCATAGCCAAAGTGTGGGTGAGATACCATGCAGGAGGGTTGTTAGGGGTGCTCAGAGGAGACCTGCTGACTATCCTCCACCTGATACAGGTGTGTCTCCTCATGCCACTTGACATATGTTTAGGGCTATCAAGGAGGCACAGGCACATTCCTATAGGTCTTCCAGAGAAATACTTAGGGTTGTAGATGTGGCACCGTTTGACATGTGTGACTGCCTTCATTGTGTTGACAATTCACTGGACTAGATAAATGACATATTGGAATGGGTGGTCTCTGTGATGGAATGTCTACTGGGAAGGGGACTGCATCTACATGTGTGTAGGTCAGCCACATCATCTGATGTTAGCCAATGTGACTGTGCCTTATCATGGTTGCATAGTGGAACTACTTTCAGTTGTCTGTCAGTGGTTGAAATGTCTACACCCAGACATGGCAGGCTATGAGGTCATGGTCCTGGGTGTCCTTGTGAGGAGAACTCATCCAGCAGACATCGGTCATGTTCAGGTAGCAGCAGTGCATCTGAACATGGGCATGGACATGTTAGTGCAACTTCTGGCAGAACCAATTCTTGTAGTCAGGTATGACAGCGATGAACTAACAACTCTACCTTCCATGGCTCACACCTGTCCAACATACCAAGATGTAGAGCTAGCACCAATATCACCCTGAGGACCCATACAGGCACACACACAACAGTTACATTGTTCAGCCATGTACTTAAAGTTCATTTTGTCTCACTGGCCATTTATTATTTTATCTAAATGCCTGCCTACTTCTCTTTCTTACTCACACACACTCACCAGCTTTTTGTGACAGCAACAGACTTTCTACCCCCCAGCACACACACACAACATACTATGCAAATGATAATAACTGTGCCATATCCTTGTTTTCTATCTTTTGGATTCAGGGATACATAATATTTGTATCTGATGCTCAGAGTGCATACCTGACTTAGTATATCAATATTTCTGATGTTGTTTTGCTAATTGTACTTTTGACATATTTTGGTCTTAGAAAATTAGACAGCTGATAGAACTAATCATTTTTTTAATAATCTGAAGGTTGTGAAGTCTGGAACTGAAATATGCCTCATTATTTTTAACTTCTCTCTTTAATGTTTTTCCAGTACAAAAGTATGATGTTAAACTGAGGACATTTGGTGACCTTTAGTACTTTTGAGAGGTATAAATGTGGGAATCTTTCATGCCTAAGGCCTACTACTTGATAAAGAAAACGTGTATTCACATAAGTTTCTGCTATCACAAGTTAAAGTAATTTCTGTACAAATCACCCATGTTTTACTTGCTTACATTACCAACTAACACCGTGCAAGGATATGCCATTTATTCGTATTATTACAAAATACACTCCAGGTTCAACATTTACCTTGTAAATCCAGAAGTTTCAACAGTTTTAGTTCGGGGCTGACTCTGTCTGATACTAGCAGTACACAGCCATTACATGAGTAGGTAAAGGTAGTGAGCATTACCTGGCATCAATGTTACTATATGAATGTGCATAGGATGGAGATTTTAGCCCATTAGGTGGTGAGTGAGTGTGCTATGCATTGCCTCTTAGCTGATGAGAGGGCATATTGAGCATGCCTATGTCTGCCTACACCCAAAGCAGCTGCTGATTCCTGTTCTGACTCCTCACCTGTGTGTGGCTGTGGTGACCTTGCCATTGGTGGTGGGATATGTGCCCCTTCTTCTTGTTGATCCTGCTGAAGCTGCTTTCTCAGGATGATGTTGTGTAGCATGGCACAGACAGTGA
Source organism: Protopterus annectens (assembly GCF_019279795.1). Taxonomy (NCBI): domain Eukaryota; kingdom Metazoa; phylum Chordata; order Ceratodontiformes; family Protopteridae; genus Protopterus; species Protopterus annectens. The sequence goes on along the minus strand of NC_056728.1, from coordinate 1,018,042,230 downwards.
ATATTTCAGTACATGTACATGGATTGTCCAGCAGGTCTTCACTAAATGTATCGACACACTAGATCCATAAATTCAGCAGTCCAAACACATGCTCTATGATATTTCTAGTTTGAGCATGTGCCTCATTATGGTGTTCTTCAGCAGGTGTGTGTGCACTTCTGATGGGTGTCATCAGCCATGGTTCCAGTGCATAACCTGCATCCCCCAGTAAATGACCCTGTGGCATATCACCCCTAGCAAACATCTGATACAGTTCGGAGATATGCCAGAAATGTGAGTCGTGATAACTGCCAGGGTTGCCAATACACACATTCACGATGATTCCCTTGGCATTACACATGACTTGGCAGTTAATAGACTAGTAACTCTTCCTATTTATACAGAGTCTTCCCTGTTCCCCAGGTGGTGTCTTAATTTCTATATGTATGCAATCTGTGGCACCCAGTACTTCAGGGTAGTGTGCTATAGGGTGGAATTCCTGCATATTTATGGTCTTGTCCTCAGGAGTATGGGGAATATATATGCGGTCACTGGCATGTTGGAGCATAGCATTCAGGAACTGATGGAGGATCCTGGATACTGATGTGTGTGTGACACCCCCGGCATATGCCCTGTTGGTCTCTGAAAGGTTCCTGTAGCTAAAATTCTAAGTGCTACACATACCTTTGTCTCCACTGGCATGGGTTCCTGTCAGTTTGGCCTAGGTCTGAGCTGAGGATGACAGAGGTTGCAGAGTACTTGTAATACATCTCTATCCACCTTGTAGTGCTCTACAGTTTCCACCTTGTGCAGTTTGTGATAAGTTAAGGGGGGGGGGTCTGAAAACTGTTCTCCTTCTTGGCTTAGGTCTGTTAGCAGCAGCAGCAGCATAGACTTCAGCCTGTTGTACATACACATGAATTAAAGCAACAGCAGCCCCTAACATTCTTTCTGTGTAGACTCTTTTCTGTGCCTGTATTCCAATAGGTTTTGGAATTCACAGAGAAAACCAGCACTTAATCTAAATGGTTTCTTTATAGCTTTTTGAATAGCTCCTCCATCTTGGATTGGTTGATAAGCATAAAATTCAGGTGCTTATGCTGTAATTAGCATGCCACTATATTTACCATGGTTGCGCAGCTCTATACACCATGTAGAGCTGCTTACTGAATACAAAACAGTGCGCTACCATGTGCTCGTCACACCGTGACATGCATAGTGTGTTAATGGACTATGTAGTGTTTATTGAATCTGCCTGATTGTGTTGATGGCTGTTTTTATTGTGACAGTGAATTTTCTTCTCCATGGTTGTTGAACCACATACTTAGTATGTGACAAGGAAAGTGGTGTGAAAGCCTTCAAATTGCAGGGCCATATTTGTTTTTACAGTCTATTTATGTATTTGTTTCTGAATTTATTTTAATTGCTTCAGTTTATACTAAATTCTTTGCTTTAGACTTCAGAGAACTGACATACATTTTACGTAGCCTGTGGTAGATGAGCATGCATACACTTCATGGAAATATTAGATAAATGGCAGTCAATGTTACTAGACATCTTGTAGTACAGTTCTGTCACCCAGGTATCTATTTACAAATGCAATAATATACATTGCAACAAATGCAAAATCTTATTATTGAATCCTAATGATTAATTATATGGCCTCATACTGATAAACAGCAGTAGATTAGGACAGACTGTCGATATTCTTTGGACCATGGAATGATAGACTGATTCCAGATCTTGCTAAAGTGATGATATATTAGTTCCTGTCATTTTGGTAGGTGGCAATGGTGTTAACTTCCATGTCATCACTGCTTCACCACATGCTGTGCTGGACTGGCAGCATCCAGACAATGCTGGTGATAACTATTAATAAATCGCATGGAATAAAGTGCCTTTCTCCTATAGAGTATGAACACCAAAAGTGTACAACACACATTCTTGGCTACCTGATGAAGGCTTAGAATATTTGGTCTTATCAGCTGTCATTCAGATGATGTGTACATTACCACTATTTATAACGCATACTGTACATTGTACTACAAATATCTTGCAGAGAATCCAATGGAGTTAAGTGATAGGAAAATTCCTCATTTAATAAAAAATGACAAGCACTATAGTTCTTACAGAATCTATCAAATGAAAACTAAACAATACTTATGTCATAAGGAAATGATTTTTATTTCATCAGTCTTGAATTACACTTGTCTACCATGCTGTGTGCATTAAAGATAATTGTGTTTATTTGCTTGTATACTTTTCTTACATTACTATGACTAAATTCTGGGTTGATCAGTATCTCCTTCTTGCAATCTGCACTCAGCATTAATTTCTTTCCTTTGGAAGTATCATTTGACACATCATCTGATAAATGTATGCATTTCAAAATTAATAAAAATGAAAGGCAGGTTCTGAAAGTGAGACAGCTGCACTTGATAATTCAGACTGTGAAATGGTCCCCTGATTAATAGGTTTCTTGGCAATAATATTTTCCTGGACCTCACCCTGAACTCTGAGAGTATATCTCACACAGTGCGTCAGTCTCCAGTGAGTAAAGACTGACTACATTCAAAGACCAAGCATATGTACAGTGTGGTCATTTTGACCCTTTTAGCTTTTAGCTTAAACTATAGTCATGACCTTGTCTTTGATGTGATGCTCATTCCAGAATAAGAGAAACATGAGGCAACAAAGCCAGAGTCTAGAGGAAATGTCTACTACTTAATGAAAAAAATATATAATAATAAAAATAAATTTTAATACGTAGATTGCATATATAGATTTCCTCCTGTAAATGTAGATGAAGAAAGCTATTTTTTTCAAAATGCCAACAAGATCCTATTCAAAGTAATCCTTGGCAAATTGTGTAAGCTAATCACTATTCAGTATGTACTTTACACAAGCACTTTATAAAATTTGCATTCTGTGAGTTATTTATTTAGTTAGCTACTTAGTTAGCCAGCTACTGCATCCAGTACCTTTGACTTGGATACGACTTTCTGTTGAATCCAAATATATTTCACTACGAAGTACAATAGATTTTAACAAATAATTAAATACCTATAGCTTGTGTATAACAGATTGCTTTCCATTTCATCTCAAGAAAGGTTATAACCAGCAGAGTAAATTCAGTAACAGATAAAATAAACTTTTGCATGATTTGTCTCCCAACAGCAGTATCTCCTAGGGCAGTTTGCTATTTTAATTACCCAGCAATAGGATTTTCTTTACTGTCAATGTGATATGTAACATGACCCTTAGTAGCACATATATTCTTTCCAATAGTTTTGCATATTGTTTTATTCAATAATATAAGTTGTCCTGGTCCCCTTCAATAACACACTTCACACCAAATGACATTTGACGACCTTTATTAAATTTCCATAACATAGCTTTGGTCACCAGTTTATTAATTACAACTATTCATGATATAATTGATTCTAAATACAGCATAACATGCTTGCAATGCTAATCAGGGCAGCGTACCTACTCACCTGCCCCAGTAAGCAACGTCCATACCTCTGCTCACTTACTTTACTTATGAAGCAGCATCCCATCTCACATCATACGCGATTCATTGTAATGTTAATCAGGGCAGCGTACCTACTCACCCTGCCCAACAACAGGGTCTATACCTCTGCATGCTTGTTTTAATTATGAAGCAGCATCCCAACTCACTTCATACACCATCCATTGAATAACCTTCCACCAAATAAGCACCATCCTTACCTCAGCTTGCTTATCTATTCAGCAAGCTTCCTCCAACTACTCGTTTACTTTCCCCAGATCCTTGAAATGAACATCCAGACACCAGAGGGGGAAAAGGAGAGGGCAAGCCTATCCCTCTTCTCCATCCACCAGCCTGACCAGGCTGTTCCCCCTCCCTTCTCCCCAAAATTGTTCAACCCACTACTTCCTATAAAGGGAAGAGTCAAGCCAAACATCATTTGGTGTACCCATCATTTGTAAAGCACCTTATAATTCCATCATAGACCCCTTTGCCATGCCATCACTGACACACCCTAATGAAACTAAATAAAGTAGAATTACCATGACCCTGCTGTAACACCAGAACATTCACATCAAGAGAACACATAACCCTTTAGCCTGCTGCCTTCAAAGATGAAATCATGGCTCAACCTGAATGTATTGACAGCCTATAATCATAACAAAACCACTAACTATAACCCCTGGAACTCAAGACAGCACCCAGTCAAACAACTAGTAGCAAGTCTCAAACCCAAGACCCTGTTAACTGTAGCATATCACCTAAGCCCACCCACTACCCAGTTTTATATGTGCAATAACTCTCTTATCATAGGGAACAGTCTAACTCCAACTTTAATGTCCTACCTTAGCTGGCAGAAAACCAGCACCCCTTGACATAGTTCCTGAAAACTCGCCTATGCTCAGCAACAAAATACTCTACATGCACAGCCATAAACTCCCCCCCAATTCACTCATTAACAAACCATTTTCAACTCTTGTTTGGCCCTGGCCTTTCCCCTTGAGAGGTCTCTCCTTATATTACCTATACCACTAATAGACAATTAAGACCTGTCCTACCGCTGCCTTATCCTGCAACCAAGCTTCCTTTAAACCTTCTAACTCCCCTGTAACAATGCACCCAGTTTCTAAAAACTACCCCAACAGTTACCTACCTACCATGCTTCATAAAACCCTATCTACAGCATTCGCCCAAACCCCAGGTGAAATGATCCTTGTGCTGTTCTGTAAAACCTTAACCTGGTATGTAACAAACACTACCTACTCAAGGGACAAATGTTTCACCCCAAAGATACCACCCATTAGGAACAACTCCAGCATCCTGTCAAACACCTCATTGGCCCTTCCTCCACCTACGGCTCAAACTACTGGATGATCCCCACACTCCCCATAACTGTCCCCAACCGGTTTTCCCCTTAGCCCCCCTACCTACCCCTTCCTTACTTGCACCCTATACCAACACAATACTCAGCTCCCACTAATTAAATACAGAGCTCTAACATGCCTTATCAAAGTGATTACTCAGACGTTCCTTGTGCCCTATTCCACAGGCAAGAACATCCATCCTATCAAAACCTCACCTTCCAAATCCCTTTTCACACCACTGCATGATGCCTTCTGCACTTCAGCAATCTGCAAAGAAAAGAAAAACAATAAATTCTATGTGCACACATACCAATAATTAATGGAGGCACTGACAAGGACCCCTGCCACCCTAACACAAACTCAAATGCCTGTCCTTCTCTAACTAGCAGTGTAAAATCCTCTACCAAACTCAACTTTGTAATCCACTTACTTCTGTCAGTAACTGTTGCCCCTTGTGCTCCCCATGTGTAATCTCCTTGCTTGCCACCACTTCCATCATCTAAGAATTCACTGTGTATTGCCACAACTGGGACTCAGCACACCACCATCTACAAATAAAAGGACAAATTAAACCCTCTAATATGCAAAGAGAAGGCTCCACTTTATACCCACCTATTCCAAATTACAGCCACAGCATTCCAAGACCACATCTGCAAGAAAGAAAAAGACATGTAAATCATCCAAAATACATAACACACATTCCAAGAAATCTTTAAGGACAAACCTACCTGCCCACCAAAAGGAATGTACCATCGCCATTCACATCTGACAAAACAGCCATAACTACAGCTATGCTTCCAATGACCCTAACTGCCTAAAATAAATTTAAATGCCAGACGAGTATGCTAAAACTAAACCCCACACAAAGGAACCTATCAATATCCACCCCCGTGCAACCTTGCGATTCCAAACCAAATCAATTAACACTCTGTATACATCAGACTAGGTTGCAATGTAAAACATTTCCCTAGCTCTTTACCTTCCATCTCCAAATGAGGTACACTAGCCAATATAATGCGAACCATTGGACACCATGCAGCAAACTTAATAACCATGTAACTGCTCACAAAAATACCATCAGGTAGTATTTAAATATCCATCTTACAATTTTCTGAATGGTCTAAAGTCCACATCTCAAATGCCTGTCAGTATTTCTGACCACAGCCTAAGGCTTCACTATAACTTCTGCCATAAACAAAAGAATGATTATCTAAATGTTGTGATACTTTGGCTGAGTCACTTCTAATTCCCTCAACATATCTGGCTGCCCTTACTCTCACAAAGCTAGCTACCTCAGTACCCTTCCATGATAACCAATTAGCCAATGACTGTGCTCTGTAAATCTGTATAACCACATTCAAGGAGGTACAATTGTTAACGGACGCGTAAGTTAAAACTAAACCACAACCCCATATGGAATAAATGGACATGATGCAGCAAACCTAATAACCGACTATCAGCTTACAGAATACAATCAAGTAGCATTTAAATATTCCTCTTACAAACTTAAAAGGTTGATAGAACAGGTTGCAGTAGCATGTATATCCAGAATGGTACACACCCATCCAGAAATATTCTCTTTTCATAACCCCAATGAGAGAGACACATTCATGGACACCAAATCATACAGCCTCACTCATGCCACTGGAAGAACTAAACTTAACAGATCCATACTGTTTAATATAAAATAGAAACAGGTCGCACTTCTCTATACATTTTCCACTTGTGCCAGCAATCATCGTACCACTAGATATGCAATGGACAACTGTTCACAAATTAAATTTAAACAGATTATAAACCGATTTGTCCTTCTGTCAAATCACATCATTCACAATGTTCACAAAACACACATATTCCCCTGTCAAATCTTCTGACAAATCAATTGACAGATTTGGTCAAAGCCACTACTAAAAATGGCACACATTAGAACTTGGTGCAAAGTAACAAAAAGGCACGCCTTTTAAGTATCACTCCTACAACTGTAGAAAGCTGATTGAATGACATGTTATGCGTTAGCATGAATTTCCTATGGGGATTAGAAATCTGAAACTAAAATGACTGTCCTCCATTTCTGCATTGAACCATCAACAATTTGCCATTGATTTCACTGCAAACAATAATGATATAACAGAAATGTGAGGCAAAAATCTTACATTCACTGCCACACAGCAATGACCCACCATGATCATCAGCTCCACCCTCAAGCCAGCACCGATCAATCAACTAAGTTAAAACAATACAAATCTTTCCAGCCTAAACCAGAACATTCAGTGTAACATCTCATCCTCTCAGAATTATCACATGCCTCCCCACACCTCCTTGTCAGCCATGTTGAAAAAAAAAAAAACGTTCTATATACATTGCACAAGTTGTCCAAAATATAGCCTACTGAGGTGCAATAAATCCACAGGGACAAATAATGAAATGCCAAGGAAATCCATATCATTAAGATGACTGTTACCACTACACTGCGCATGCGCGTGGAACAACCTTCACTCGGAGATCCCTAGCCTGCGAAATCACCCAGCCTCAGAGAACTGCCCCAGAAGAAAGAAGCTGAAGTATCAGCTTTCAATGAAAATAAAGTCAGACTTTGTCATAACTAACTAAACAAATAATGCCATACTGCTATAGAGCGTCCACACAGTACCTCCACTCATCACAGCTGCCATTGCTATAATGCACCTGAGCGTCCATCACCCATTATTTGACAACAAACTCAAAGCTTGCGAAACACACCTCCGCCATTTGGGTACTATCTCAGCTAACAAGGGCACTGCCATCAATACTCACTGACTCATAATCCCGCTAAATAAGGCTCTATGCAAACAACCGACTCTCCAGGGGTGCAAACTGAAACACCAACGAGTGAGTTTCTATGTCTGTAAACCATTCGTTTCGTACATACATAAGCAGATAATGCAGATGTGCATATTAACCAATTAACAGTGTCCTCCTATACAAGTTATGATCCCCTCAGGCCATCCCAGTGATGCCAGAACCAAATCTTATTTTTAATATTAAACACTGAAAGGGTTGTACGCACGTGCTGTGTAACCTCTCCTGCCAGCAAGGACCAATGACAAGATGGCAGTTTTACATTTATCATAAATTGAGCTTAAGTAGAAGGAAACTACAAACTGGTTAGTTTCTCAATAGCTCAGTCTAATGAAACACAAACTTGCATTTGTTTATACTGTGATTTTAGTTTAGAGCACCAGAAAACTGCTCCTCACCCACAGAACAGTCCAACGTGGGTTAGTAGTGAAGTTAACAGACACAAAACCTAGGACCAGGGTGAACACCTCTGCCTCTACTAATGCAAGACAAAGCAAAGCGTGCCGTGAGCATCAGTTGCGGCCGTTGACAGCCAGCTCCAAGCACCCACAAAACAACCCTACTACAGGCAGCAACTCACCCTGCCATTATGTTCCCCAAATTCCTGCCCTTGTTCCTCCTATGAAAGCCGGAAGCCATAGAAATAACCCCAACAAAACCACCGCAACATGCGTGCAGACTCCCATAGCAACCTTTCCAACAGCCAGATCAGCAAAACCATGCCAAACTTCCCAAAACGAAATTCAAGTTTCTTTCTTTTTTTTTTTTTTTTTTTTTTTTTATTTAACGGAGTTCCTCCCAACTAGAGGATGCAACCCTCCTAACAGCCAGGGTAAAAGGCATCTACACTGAGCCCAATGCAGCCATAACAACTTTGAAAACCCCAACACACCACACCCCCAATGATCGGAGAACACCACCAGCAAAAAAATACCAAAATCACTTTTTTTTTAAACCCCTCCACCCCACCGCCCATGACTGGACTGAACACAAGTTACCATTACCAACCTCTGTAATTGAGCCCCACTTGCTTGCTCCATACCCCACCACTCTAAGGCCTACCCGACCACTCTTCCCTTCAGGTCGTCACATACGAGAGCCTGCTGTAGCAAGCAAGTTCACGCCACCAAAATGTGATTGCCTGACCCAACTATACTAGACTAAACCTCTCAGGTCCCTCCCCATCATTATCTCATTTCCTCTCAACCATCCCTGCCTCCACTTAACCCTTTCACCTCCCCAATCCACTTAACTACCCCTAACATCAACCTAACCCCCCCCCCCCCCATAAAGATGTCCCGGGACAAATTTGTTTGTTGCCAAACTTCATTTATTTTATTCAATAATATAATTAATTTGCTGCTGTGCTCTCAGGCAATATATCCATGCAAGTCATATTGGAAATATTCTAATTACTTTATTCTAATCAAGTTTTTCTGTTTATCAAATTAGCACTCTGTCTCTGTTATGTACATTTCCTGTTGTTGTGCTATGGTGATAATGCACACAATAAGGCACGAGGGGTAGGAATGTAACAGATATAACTGGGCTGCAAAGGGTGTTCAGGCACAAGACAAAAGGCTGAGTACCTTATAGCCCCTAGGGCATATCTGTTATGTGTCCATAATAAATCTCTCATCGTACTTATAAAATGGGCATCTGTGATTTTGTACATTTTGAGTTTTATATTTATCAATTTTATTTATGATAATTTTATGTTTTGTTGTATATTTCAATGTAAAATAATGCTGCCACCCATTTTAAACTACTATATGGCTATGCTGCCTTATAACAATTTAACTGTGTAGAATTTTGATCTGAAATAAAAAAAAATCTTTTAAGGGTCTCTTTTTGTCAAAGTATTGCATGTAATTGCACTGCCCAGTTTATAAACAGGTGATAACATTACTTTAGGTGAATGAGTAACTATAAAGAAACTACCATGTCAGTAGTACACATATTCACAAAGGTATACTGTTTTCCAGATAACACAGCCTGAAAAATATTCAAAGACTAATTATGTTGGTGAGAACTCCAAGAAATGAAATACAGACATATGCAAGCAATAATGCTTCCCCTTCATTTTTGAATTAGGTGACGACATGTTTAGTATACTTGTTGCCTTTATTTAATGTATTTGTATCTTAAAATGTATTTGTGTTTTTCATTTATTTTAATATGCTTTTGTGTTCATGCAGTGTTCTACTTTTGTGTACTTTATTTTCAGATTTAAATCTATGGCCAAGCAATACCTCTTTGTAGAATTTATGCTTTTGCCTTCTTCTGTTTTTTTTTGCTAGATATATTTCACTATTCCCAATCAGGAAATGTACTTAAATTTGAGACTTTATTATTCTATTACTCTGAACTTTGTTTAATTTTTCAATCCATCTATTGCTGTTTTTTTTTCTTGATTTATTGTACAAATGCTTGGTAGGAGAATATTTGTTTTGATTTATATTTTACTTTTATCTCTGGTTTTTACTGTTTGTTGGAAGAAAGGGATAGATTTAGTGAAGCAAACCTGAGTCCTCCCAAGACGCATAGTTAGCTATAAATTCATACTGACTATAGAGCCGATACTCCAGAGCTTATATCAATCCATCTAATGTTGTTTTGCTTTACAACTGTTTGTTAAGAAAAACATTTTTGATTTATATTTCATTTTTTTGTCTTCTGATTTTACTGTTACATTGAGATGCAACTGCAAGTGATTGTGACCATAAGCTATTGTACACATTCCTACAATGTATAGGACTTGCAGAAGTTTAGTGTGACTGGTACAACTGTTATGGTATGTCAATGTCATAATAACTACTTTATGAATTACAAATTTAGTTTAGTGTACTTAATTTAATACTTACTTGAATATTAATTATATAATTTCCTCACACAATTTGCCTTTAAGTACTAATTGTTGTCAACTCTCTTGTTACTGATTTTTATATTTTTTTTCTTTTAAAATTATTTAATTATTTGTAGCTGAAAATGGATTCTTTAATTTTCATTACCAATTTCTGGTCTATAAGTGTCTTGTCTAGTAAACTAAATGTTCTGTATATGTAAAGTAACACCAAATAACATTGGAGACTTGCGTTCTTCATGTCAGAATTTAGTTTATGTGGCAGATGATGCACAGGGCTAAGGCTGTGAGCTATACTTCTTGGGTTACATGGTTTGAGTCTCTTGGCCCTCCTTTACCTATTGTGTGACCTTCAGGAAGTCACTTAATCAGACTTTGCTCCCTGGTTGCCCCTAAAAAGGGACTGTGCCCACTGGAACTACCTATTTAACAAATGGATATTTTAATATTTGTTAATTATTACTGATAGTAAATCTAAACTTACTGAAGATGATTGAGCGTGTGCAACAGGAACAGTGTTAAAAACAGATCTATATTAAAGATTGGGCTGATGAGCTCATTAATATTAGACAAAATGCAAAGGGAGCACAGTTACTAAAGAAAAAACCCTCTGCTAGTAAATGTCACTCAGTCCCTATTAAATCTGATAATACAGATGACAACTTGGGAATTCAAGATACAATTATGCAATAATTTAAGGATTCAGAGCTTTTTGAAAAAAAATAAAAAGAATGAAATAGAGAAGTTGACAAGATAAAACTAGAAAGAAAAATACATTGATTGATGTCTATAATGCAAACAGAACACATACTAAACAAAAGGAGACTGCTTTGTTATGTAAAACCCCACTTAATAGTGTTAAACACAAAACATTCAAAACAATGACATAATTTTAGAAAAAAGGGGAAATGACTTCCTAAAAAGAAGACATCTATACTGAACTTGGAAGGATTAAAGAATTATACTGCAAAAAAGGCAGGAAAGACTGAAACCGATTACATGACTGATGTGGAAATGCAGAGATAGCTAGGTGAGAACTGTATGCTTGCAAATGAAGTGGTGAAAACTGTCATATCATTAACACTAATGAAACAATTAAAAGAGCAGACATTACTAAATTAGAAGTGGGATATTCTTCAGAGCTTGTCAGAAATGATGTACTAGTAGTTGAAGATTTAGTTATTAAAATAATTAATATTCACACTGTCCATGCTGGAGTGAATGACTTGAGACGTACCTCCCTGGACTACATGAAAAGAGACATGGAAGAGCTCTTGGATCATGTGGCCCAGGCAGGTATGACCCTAGCCCTGAGTAGCATCCTGCCTTAGCCCAGAATGATACCACAGTATAAGGACAAAATGATTGACTTCAACAAGTGGCTAAGCTTCTGGTGTCATTCAAAGGGGATCCAGTATTTGTCTGCCTGGGAAGACATGATCGACAAACCATTATGCTTTGCCAGAGATGGTCTGCACCTGTCACCCCTGGGATTCAGGTTACTGGCTAAAGCTCTTGCCATCCTTATAGTGCCTTTTTTAGGCAAGGTTCAAAGGATAAAGCCACCACCGTAACAGATACAAGCATGCAAAATCTGAAAGTAATGCTACTCAATGCTAGAAGTCTAAACCTCAAAATGCAATCTCTTGAGACATTTCTAAAAATGGAGAACATCGATATCTGTGCAGTAACTAAGAACTGGTGCAATGCTCCAGAGAGCACCCCTGCAATACCAGGCTACAACTCTTACCACACTTTTCGGCCACAAAACCAAGACCGAAACACTAAAGGTGGTGGAGTGTCCATATTCACCAAGGATATTCACACTTCCAGGCTAGTTGCCCAACACAATGCATCTGAAATTCTCCAGGTGCAACTAACACTAGGTAAGACTGCAATCCAAATTGTAGCTTGCTACAGATCCTCCACCATGCCCCAAGATTCTCACTACACCTTTCTAAACATACTGGAAAATATTAAGATACAACCAAACACCCTAATACTGGGTAATTTCAACCACCCTGCCATTAACAGGGAAAACTACACGGGTACCAACTCCTTTTCCCAACGGTTCATGTAATTCATAAATTCCAACGCCCTGGATAAACTAATGCATCGTCCCACCAGGGGCTCCAATATTCTAGACCTGGTCATTACCAACATGGGAGATAGATGCTCCACACCAGTGGTCACCCCCTCATTGGTCAGGTCTGACCATAAGCAAATCACCCTTGACATCCACATACCACCCCCACCCCCCAGTAAGGAATCCTCCTTAGAAAACTTCTCCAAAGCCAACTTCATGCTACTGAAGTCAGAAGCGACAAACTTCACGACACCCATGCAGACGGGATCTGAAAGTTTGACTGCAGAATTCTACACTAAGGCACTGTACGAGCACATCCACTCATGCATGAATCGCGCCATCCCAAATAGAACCAAGATGCTCTTCTCCAAAAAAAGGAAGCCAATCGGGTGGTCTAAACAAACTATACAACAGAAGGAAGAAACTGTTGCAGAAAAGAGGAAAATCCCAGGATGCAAAAAACTCCCTCCCCAGCCTCAGTAAGAAGCTGAGATCCCTCATAAAATCCTTAAAAGCTAGTTACGAAAATAAAATTGCCAAAGATTCCAAAGACAACCACAAGGCATTCTATAGTTATGTCAAGAATCTAAATGGCAATGCTCAGATCTTCTCTGAGCTACAACAGAATGGCATTAAATATACTGATCCCAAGGATATTGCCAATATCCTGGCAGATTGATTTAGTGCCAACTTCACCCCTCTCTCATCCCCTAAAGGACCCATCTCAATACCAAAAGATTGCCAAATTCCAGTAATCACGGCCACACAGGTAGAGACCGCACTCTCCAAAGCTAAGAATACAGCATCCATGGGACCAGACGACATCGCAGACTGTGTACTACATGAACTACAAAATGAACTGGCACCTCACCTAAGTGTCATGTTTAATCATAGTTTCCCCTCAGGCTTCATGCCCACTCAGTGTCACACAGCTACAGTTATCCCACTCGACAAGGGGGATCTGCCTTGGATCTCGGGAACTACCGTCCCATCAGTCTGACAAGCCTGATCTGCAAGGGCATGGAATGCATTATCATGGAACTTATAAACAAAGACATTGGCAACCTTCAAATACTGGACCCCACCCAGTTTGGGTTTGTGAAGGGGCGATCTTGTCTCCTGAATCTGATTGACTTCTTTGAATCAGTCTCCAGAGCTGTGGACGAGGGTAAGGCAGTCCACACAGCCTATCTGGACCTCGCCAAGGCCTTCGACACCATCCCCCACTCTGGAATCATAGATAAACTTACTAAGCTGGACATAAATCTCTACATCACTCAATGGGTTGCTAACTGGCTTACTGACAGAATCCAGACTGTAAAAAATAGCCGACTCCAAATCCAGCTCCACACAAGTGAAATGTGGAGTACCTCAGGGTTCAATCCTGGGACCACTCTTGTTTGACATTTTCTTCTCTGAAGTACAGGCCAGCACTAAGGGACTCTGGCTAACAAAGTTCATAGATGACTGCAAACTGGGAGCCATTACTGAATCCTCAAATGATGAGGATATTCTACAAAAGGGCCTTACAGAAACAGAGGCCTGGTGCCAGAGCCATGGGCTCAAGCTTAATGCCAAGAAATGTACAGTTATCCCCTTTGGAAATAAACATGTACCCATGAATTACCACTTAGGTGGCAGGACACTAAACATCAGAAGTGTGATGAGAGACTTAGAGACACAAGTGGACAGTGGCCTCACTTTCGATAACCACATCGCCTCAACAGTCAGGAAATACTTCTATGTGGCACACCTCATCACTAAGGGCTTTTCATCCAGAAAAAAGGAGGTCATTGTCCCACTGTACTCATCCCTCATTAGACCCATTATAGAGTATAATGCCCCATTTGGTATGTACCTCACAATACATCTGCAACAGCTGGAATGGCCACAGAAATACCTCACTAAAAGAATCACAGGACTAAAGCAAATGACATATGCTGACCATCTAAAAAAACTCCAGCTATACTCTGTGGCATATCATCTACTCAGAGGTGATCTCTGCTTAACATAGAAGGCCATGTCAAACTCTGAGCTGCTGGACATGCTCCACTTAAAGAAATCCCAATCCATCAGAGCCATATGCTCCAGGGATCTAAACCTTGTCATCACAATGAACAAAACATGCTGGAGAGATAGGTTCCTGACCCAGAGACTCCCCATACTCTGGAATAGACTACCCATACATGTCAAGCAGAGTGCCTCATTGGCCCTCTTCAAAAGGAAACTTGATGATTGGATGGGACATAGGAAATTCATCCCAGGGATCATGTCAGTCACCCTGCTAGACAGTGGTCCAGAGAAGTAAATATTGTGGGAAGAAATATCCAGGGAATTGTTATGGCTAGGCTTGCATACACCCTAGGGCCGATAGCCTAGTACCAAGCTATGAACATATGAACCTATTTCCAGAGAGAATAATGAACATTGAAAGCATTATGCTTTCCAGGAGCAAAAAAAGAAGGATGTGAGTAGGATGTGAGTAGGCTCTTAGAACGCCTTAAGGTAGGGAAGTATGGAAATGTTTTTATTCATATTTGTTCATAGTAGCTTGTACTGGCCTTAGGATGCTGATAATATACTGATAAATGCATCAGAAACCAAGCATATGAGATTTAAGAGACAGAACATCCAATACAGAATATAGTGATTACAACTGTGGATTCATTAAGGACCTGGGTACATGGGGAGACCCAGGTTTGACATTTTTTGTATCATACCGGCAAATTGATTTATGATAGTTATGGAACTATAGGTTGTGTAAAAAATATAAAGTCACAAAATAAAGTAATGAATGATATATTTTCCTTACAAATCTGGCCAGTTATCATCTGATTAACAACTTAAACACTTCTCATAGTACAGGATATTGGAACAAGTAAAATTTAAACAAACAGTTTATTAGAAAATATTGTAAAATTAATCAAAGTCCTTAAAACATACCAAAAAAACAAAAAAAAAATACTGCATAAAATGACTATGAAACAATAGCAAATACACTAGTGGGAAAGGCAACCTCAGGTAGTATCACGAACTGGTCAGAGAAATGGCACTAATTTCACAATAGTTAAAATTCAACTCGTCCAAAACTACATACCATAGAAAATTTATTGTAAATCACATAAAATCAGAACATTAAGCAACTAAAAGATATTCCACCTGCACTGCTGTTTATTTGGGCAAAACAGAGTGGGCACAGGATGCATATGTATAAACACAATTCTGATATTGTGACTAATAATGTTAACAATATCCTTTTTAGGAATTTTAAGCAATCTGTTAGATTTGTTAAATTTGTACTTGCTATTTCTATTTTAGAAAAAGTAAAACTCAGTCTTGGGGGGGGGGGGCTCCTAGGGAACAAAACAGTGTATGGAGCTTCTCTAGTAACTGAGATTATGTGCAACGGTTCCTCTGGGCTAGAACAATTATGTATCCCTTGTGCCTGCTTTGAAACAGACAGCAGTCAAATTATAAATTCAAGTAATTTGGGTTTTACACAAATTAGTTTAATATATGTATATTTATACAGTTATGACACACTGTTTTAGCTCTTGACCTAGTTGGTTAGATGTATCTATCATTTTTAGGATTACCAACACCCAATTTATTTGCTGCTTAATTTACATACTAAATATTTTGTATACATATATTTTTTAAAGTTATCAATTCTATATTTTTATAGTGCAATGAATGGTTGTAGGTTTTTAAAGATATTTATGCTGTATAGGTGGCTGTGAATGGATATTTTTAATCATGTGACTAATGATTCTACTATTTTAAAGAAGTGTATGGGTGAGGAAGAAACTTGTGTATTCTCCTGATGAAGTCCATATGCACTAGCAGCAGGAAAAAAGTGGTTGCTTAATGTTATGATTTTATGTGATTTACAACATATTTTCTGTGATGCAACTTTCCAACTAGTGCATTTGCAATTGGTGCTTAAAACATAATTGAAGCAGCATACATTTTTATCAACTTGGCCTCAATAGGTTAACATTAAGCTCTACCATATGTATGAAATATACTAACATGTGTAGAGCACACATGCACACACTCTTGCATATACCTATCTATACATACATATATATGTATTTATATATATATATATATATATATATATATATATATATATATATATATGTATAAAACCAAGGCACTAGAAGTACTTCTTAAGTAAGGAAGCCACACCAAAACTGTTCCAAGAAAGGCTGTATGAGCGCTTTCATTCCTTTATTCACTTTCAACAAAACGGAACTTCATCAGATACAAAGTAACACATCATTTCCCCTTGTTTAAATACACATAAGATCATGTGATCCACAGACATTACTTAAAATTCTTCATTCTTTATACACAGTAATAACTCAATAATAAAAGTCTAATCATTGTACTTTAAACAGTAAAAAAGTATATATATATTGTTGCTAAAACCTACTACCTGGAACTTCCTAACCTTGTATTTTAATAATATTAATTGATATGCAATTCCCGCTGATATATTTATTTAAACTACAACTCCGATCCACAAACTAAAACCTAAGCACCAACCACCCATGCAATAAAATATTCTTGCACTTATAGTCACTTTCAATGGTTGTGTTTATAATCTATATGCTCTTAGTTTTCCTATTTAGTTCAAATATTTTCTGCTCTCAAATTAAGCAAACTACTAATTAATATTCTGTCATTTAAGCCAGGTTTCATGGTTGCATTCAATAATACCTGCCAAAAGGTCTCTCTATATTAAAGAAAATTTGACCAATTACCTCCTCTCCTGTTTTTTGACCTTCTCAAGCAAACAAATCCTAACTTTTTTAAAATACTTACACACAACACTATACCTATATAAGGCATTAGTACCCTCCTGTTTTTTAATAGCATAATTGTGTTGGTATACACTCTTTCTCAGTTCATTTTCCGTTTTATCTATATAATAGGCCTTATATGTTTGACATAGGGCAACATATACAGCCCCCTTTCTCCTACAGTTGTAGTTACCTTTTATCGTAATGACCCTATCATACCCTTCGATGATCAAATTCTTGGTCTCGTACATAAATCTACATTCCCTACAACATCCACAAATACTCATCTTACCCAACATCATCCTATCCTCTTTGTTTTGACTTCTTTCAAAAAGGGTCTTAATATTATGTCCCTTTCTGTACACTATCCTTGGGCTAGGGCCTAACTTGTCAATAAGACCAAAGGCACCAAACACTCCCCTCCAATTTTTCTCCTGTATTTTTCATATTTCTGGTGAGTGCTCATCAAATGTTAAAGTACAACTAAACGAGCCCACTTGTGTATTTTGTCCACCCACTGCTACATTAGGGCTTTTTAATAAGGGTGGATAACAATCCATCCTTCTATTAGTAACATACTTTTCCTATCCCTCAACCAGTGTTTTAGGGTATCCTCTAATGAATAACATCTCCTTCAAGATGCCAATCTCTTCCACAATTTTTTCATATTCACTAGTTAATCTGGATACCCTAATTATTTGTCCTTTGATAAGGTTCCTTTTCTGCCAAAACGGGTGTTCACTGACAAAATGTAACACACTATTTGAGTATGTTGGTTTTCTGTAGATTGATGACTCATAACTCTTACTACCTATATTCTTATATAGGTGTACATCCAGATAGTTAACCACTTCCTTTCCCTTTATACTTTTAAATGTTAAAAAAATTGTCGTATTGTTGGTATATTTGAGTAACTCATCTGCCTCCTTCTCACTCCCAATCCACAAAATCAAAATATCATCTAAAAATCTATAATATCTATAAATGTTGGTTTTACACCTTGATTCCAACAGAAATTTGGTCTCCCAATACCATAGGACAGTATTTGCAAAGATAGGAGCTGCTATAGCTCCCATCGCCACTCCTCAGTTCTGTTTAAAATACTCACCCTGAAACGAAACAAAATTATTACTAAGTACCAATTCCATAAGGGTTGATAGTACATAAACTGAGTCACTAGAATACCTAGTACCCTCTTTAAGTGCATTCTGAAACATTTCCATACCTTCCTCGTGGGGGATACTCCAATACAAATCCTTAACATCGATACTTAAAAAAAATCACTTGCTCATTGAATTCTACCTCTGACAAACTCCTCAACAGGTACCATGAATCTTTCAACATGTGATCTTTCCCCTCAAATTTTTTTTTTAAATGAAAATCAGCCATCTTAGCTAAGGGCTCAGTTTTACTTCCTCTCCCTGCCACTATTG
This sequence comes from Protopterus annectens, assembly GCF_019279795.1. Lineage (NCBI taxonomy): Eukaryota > Metazoa > Chordata > Ceratodontiformes > Protopteridae > Protopterus > Protopterus annectens. Next base: position 1,018,023,348 of record NC_056728.1, on the reverse strand, counting down.
GTTTCATTGGTGGATCTGTGACAGATTTGTGGATCTTGGGAATCCCAAAAAAAGAGGGAAACTTTGGATGTTCCACTTTCAAAAATTGTATTTCTTCCTCTGTAAAACTGTATTCATGGAAAAGGTCCTCCAAAATGAGGTCCAACCTCCTATTAAAAACATTCAGGGAAGCTGGACTAAAAATTCACTCTTGTTTAAATACCTTAACATCCTACTAGTATACTCGAATTGATCCATTATAACAGCCCCACCCCCTTTGTCGGGTTTCATAACCCTAATTTCATATTTCTTCATTAATTCCTTCAACACACAGTCTTCATCTTTAGTTAAATTATCACACCCATATTTTCTATGCTTACTTAATAAATTCCTAATTTCCATTTCAGTTAATTTTTCAAAAATGGCAACAGGGGGAAGCAAAGGGGGGTTGTATTTACTCCTCCTAGACAGGGAGCTATTTGTATACTTGTCAGTGTCTTCACCCCTATCATTCTTTTCCAACAATATTTTCAAATTAATTAATCTTGAAAACAACTTAATATCTAATATGGTATCCATCCCACCCTTTTGACAGTAGTTCTCCATGGTGTATTTCCAACACCTCATTGGTGCAATTGTATATCGTACGCCCCCTATATTCACTAACTTTAACATTACTTTCTTCTGCCTCTGAAGTACCCATTGTCACATCAAACTGACCAGTTTCACTAGGCATACACATATTGGCTCCAACTAATACCATCCGTGAACTTTAAAATAAATACGGTACATTTTTACAATCATTTTGAGCCATAAAGTCATCATGCACTGTTCGATGTACATTACCAACAATTACAACATCATCATCATCATCATCATCATAACATTCAACCCCATCAGTCCCCAGGCCTTCCATAGCAACATAATTTGTGCCGCACACAGGGTTGCTAGCTGTATGTACTTTAAAAAAGTCATTGGCAGTCATTACCGTTCCACATTCAAATGGCTCACTTATCACTGGTGGTATTGCGGGGGTCCCCCTTGCCATCTGCCCCGACCTCCCTGCTGAGCTCATTACCCCCCCCCCCCATGGTGCTGGCCTTTGCCCCTCGGTGTCCACTGGCCATTTTTGCTCTTCTGCCTTGCTGAACGTCTCGGCATTTCTTGAAAATCCTGCCCACCATTGGAGTTAACATTGGACTCTCTAAACACTTCTCTGTCATTGTCCTCTTCTCCAAACGGTAAATGCGTGTTATGTTCTTCCACCTCCGCAAATGAAACCCTCGGCTGTACATTAGTTCTAGGAGAGGGATATGCCTTCTTGTGTTTATAATCTTCTTCATCCCTTTTACGTTTTTTACCTTTCCGGGCCTTAATGATTTTTTCATGCTGCTCCACCCTTCCAAAGATGCTACGGTACAGTCCTTCATTACAACTAAACACCTCGTGCTCAGTAATCTCTTTTTGTAGTTGTACAATTTGCTCTTTAAGCACCATCAACTGCCGTTGGTTATCCCGGGTTAGTAACCGCATGTATTTAATCCCCATGCAGTCAAACAGTTCCAGTAATTCCTGATGTAGCACTGAACCGCTTACCAGTTTGTTCGGGAAATTCCACATCCTCAAACCCTTAGGCACACAATGCACCTTGATGCAGTCTTCAAAAAATGCAATATCCAATTGTAGTCCCCTATATTTCTTCAGGGTTTTCTCCAAACAGTAAATCTTTTGTTTTAAATCGACCGCAGACTCCGGTTGCATAACCACACCACACGGAAATTCTGACGCCAAAAACATTGACATACGAAATGAAAGCGACTGTGTAAGTGTGCGATAGTGATGGACTTTAGGGTTAGGGTGCGGGTAAGGTAAGTGTGCGATAGTGATGGACTTTAGGGTTAGGGTGCGGGTAAGGTAAGTGTGCGATAGTGATGGACTTTAGGGTTAGGGTGCGGGTAAGGTAAGTGTGCGATAGTGACAGACCTTAGGTTTAGGGTTTGGGTTAAGGTTAGTGCATAAATAGTTGTGTATGTAAGGTTTAGTGCAGGTTTATAAGGTTTTTGGTGTGCTTGTGTTGTGTGTGTGTTTTTCGGAACAGCAACTTTGTTTTGTTTTGTTAACTGTTGGAATTGTGCTTTGTCAGGCATTTGAACATTCGTGTTTTTGCACTTTGTTTTTTGTGGTGTCGGTGATCTCGTTGTGGGTCTTGTGAGCTGTCGGTTTACTGTAGTAGACCTATATATGTGTGTATATATATATATATATATATATATATATATATATATATATATATATATATATATGGGTCTACTTCATAAACCCAAAATCCCACTTTCATATAACTGAAACGACAAAGGCCGAAAAATCAGAAGACCGATTGTTCAGAACACCAACTTTCAACTCCAGGTAAGTAACTCCTGTACCACCATATTGAACTTTGCCCCTTACTTCCAAAGTAGTGCGATCTCAGAGTTGGCATATTTAGTTATGGTGGTGGGGGGTGAAGTTCCCCACATGGATAGGTTTAATATACTTCGGTTTTATTTATTTATTTTTTCTTGGCCAATCGGTTATTTACCTGGAGTTGAAAGTCGGGACTCCGGGTTTGTGAAGTAAACCCATATATATATATATATATATATATATATATATATATATATATATATATATATATATATATATATACACATAATTATAAATATATATATATATATATGTATATATATATATATATATATATATATATATATATATACATATGCACATATATTTCAGCTTTATTGTTTTTTTCCCTTAAAAGGTTAAGATTAAAAGTATTTCTCATTGCATCATCATTTGAGTACTTATTTGTAATCTTTGTCAATCGGGTAGGTAGGCTGGTCACCAGACCCTTTTCAGCCACAACCAGTGCCAGCTGGCAAACAATGCCGATATTGATAGGTACCCTACATATATAAAAAAGTTACAGTAAATTTAAGTTATAGCACAATGGTTTCAAGGTGGAAAGTGTCATTTAAGAATCTGTAGGAAAACTTAATTACATAACTTAAGATGTAATTGCGTAACTATCATTCATATATAAATAAGGCTCCATATAGTGAGGCATTTAAATTGTTGCCAGATGCTAACATTCAGAAAATAAAATAATAAAACAATCAAACATTTATCACTGTCATTTCATTACAAATCACAATTAATTTGAAACATGTTGCAGCTAAACAGCATGTTTGATCAATGTCCATTAGATGAGCCCAACTCAACATCCAACATTTGCATTCAGAATTCATTGCAGCCATATCTCACATTATTGATACGTATGGTCATGTATCTACTCCAACCTCATTTACAGGGCAGTTTGTATCTTCACTAGTCTAGTTTATCTTTTCAAATCATCTTCTTTCTATGTTACAGAACATTAATGCAATCATACAGAATAAATCATATTTAATTAGTCTCCATATTATGGCATTAAATGTTCAAGCATTTTTCATCAAGTTGTTTCTAGATTATTGCATGGTAAGACCACAGATTTAGCATTAGCATTTGGAAAGGAAATTTCTGAAAATATCAAACTTCAAGCAGTCATTAATGTTTCAGATCTAAATGACAAGTGTATATAATGTTGATATTCATAAACATAGTTATAAAAATTTAAATTCTAAATTCCTCATCCAACCTTTGGACTTGTATGTCAGAGTACTTAAATAATTCAGCAACATGGCATACATTATTCACATAAGTTATTAAGTCATGTAGTATTTCTCTGACCAGTGAAAACCAGTTTCAGGGCTCATTTTGAACCTGTTTTTTATTGATTCCAGCCTCTTCTTCCCCTTTACCTTCCAGAATTACCTTGGATGGAGGACTAGGCATTACTGCAGGGCTAGCTTACCTTCCCTCCACAAATGTTACGTTCACTTACTGAGATGCATGCTATAACTTTGGTGAGACTTTCTATTAATAAACACCTGTATAGCCCTTAGGAAAAAAAAAACATCAGTGTAGATGGAAAATCTGGCTTAGCCTCCACAACTTTCATGTGCATTAATTGTGATACATCCTTGAACTTTGGTGAGACTTTCCAGTCATAAACACCTGGATACACCTGATAGAAAAAACATCAGTGCAGCCAGAAATGCTGTCTTATATCTATTATTGGCCTCTTATATTTTATGGATTCAAAAAAAACTGCTGTGTCTTATATAAAGTGATTAACTCTTACATAGCCACCACTGCTGCCAGATTACCTGCTCTTTTTCGTACCAGGATACAAGCTGTATTAAAATAATTCTAGCTTAGCTTTCATCCTCTTGCTAAAAGCAAAGGTAACCTATAAGCCTTTTCAGTATGGTATATTTTGCAACCTAGGTAACAGTCCATTCTTGATTTTAACAAATTACAGACATTCCAAACCATCCTCTCCTTCAAGAACAACACTTGAACACAGATTTTTTCCTCTTTCTTGCCTTATCCTCCAAAGATAAAATCATCTACTTAGTATAGTGAATGTGTACATACATCTATACAGTTTTAATGGGAATCTCATTCAGACATTGCTTCAATGGTGTCAGTGGCTTATGCTGTTCTTTAGCCATTTCACCATCATCTATATCACAAGTTTTCAAATGTTGAACATATCTAACCAATTGCCATATTAACAGATACAAATCATACATGACAAAGAATCACCCTGGAATAACCCCCCCCCCTCTGAATTTTATCCTAGGATAATATTTTGGCCTTCACCATGGCTTTGATGCAAAGTGGTTTGCAACCTTTTCATGGCCACTGTAATGTAATGGATCAGTGTAGGGTGTATCTTATATACCTGTAAAAACTCCTTTATCTATGAATATGGGATGCTGTCCAATGCTTTTTTGTAACCTGTCCATGCCATGCTTAGATTCTTTCATTTTTTACAATTCTCCATTATGACTTTATATAACAACATATTAGGTCATGGGTACAATTTGGATGCTAGACAACAACAAAGTGTAAAGGCTTCTCATCTTCTGTTTGAAGATGATTTACAACTACATAGTTCATCTGATGAGGACCTGAAAGCAAAACTGCATGTAGTCAAAACTTTCTCAGATGATATAAGAATGTAATTTAGTTTTGATAAATGAGAAAAATTCAACACTTCAAGCAGGAAAGCTGCAGCACCAAGAAATATCAGTTTGGGATAGGAATGTGATATAAAGGAACTCGAGCAGAAGGCAGTGCATACATTTTTGGGAATTCATGAAGGATTGAAAATAAAATATATACAAATGTGAAAAAAACTCAGTAAAGAATATTTTAGAAGACTAAAATTAATACTGAAAACAGACCTGACATCTAGGAACAAAGTTCAAACCAATTTGCTCTTTCTGCTCTAACCTATAGTTTTGGGGTGACTGACTGGCCCCAAAAGGTACTGGATTAGTTGGACAGAAAAACAAGATAAACACTTCATGCTTATCAGATGATGTATAAAAAATCAATGCATACCAAGATTATATATATGCCTCGTTCTGAAAGAGGTATGAGCCTCCTTGAAATTGATTAAATGTATAGATTCATAATTGTAGAACTGCATACATATCTCCTGACCTCATCAGATCCAAACATAATGAAGTTTTGAAACATGAAAAGAATAATTTTAAAATTACTTCCCCACTTAGTTTAGGAGAAGCATATTAGTGCAAATCAGGAATGGAAACCAAACCAGAACTAGGCAAATGTCAGGCAGCAACTAAATGTGCTAAAAAACAAAAATAAATAATATAAAGAGAAGCATCAGATGAGAAGGCAAGAAATGTGAAAAAGGCATAAATTTAGTTGCAAATTCATAAAACTCCTGGAAAAACTTTATGCCGATCAGGATCTGACAGTGGAATTGTTATGGAAAGGAGAATTTAAACCAAAGATGAAATGTTAATATTAGCGGTCCAGGGTAGTGGAACATAAAAACAAGACTGGTCATTCAGGTACCAATTGTGTTTAATAGCAACTGTTACTTCGTGGATACCACACAGCCAAACATGTTTTGAGTTAAAAAAGTTCCAGTACTTCCCTACTGGCTAGATGAACTCATTTAATAAGATTTGGTCAGAATACATAAAAGGGGAAGTGTGTAAAGCACAGAATGTGATTAATGGATGCAGCTAATCAGTATCTATTATAATGTTAAGAAATTCAGTGTCAGTTAAAACTGGTAGAATGAGTTTGATCTATAAAGACATCTGGGAAAATAAGCCAGAAGAACTGAAATGCTGAATGATTAGTTTACAGAAATCTTAGGAAATTGTAGCTGTGATGTTCCTTACCTCATCTGGTTAAGCAATATGGTAAAGTAACTTCTGTTCTCTTATTTGTGGGTTCAAATCCCAGTGTAGCCTGTTTTACATTGGGATGGGTTTAGCATAATAGTTAAGGTTTTCACCTCATAGACACAAGGTGTAGTGTTTGATTATGTTCTCAAGTTATTGGCTAGGCTTAAAATGGCTCTTCAGGGCAGATAGTCTAGTATTCACCTAAATCAAAGGTGCATTGGAGCCAAGGTTGGAAGGCCCCAGTAATTTGTGCAAACTGTTCATGTATTACAACAAGCAATCATGGTTACTGTGGGGTATCTTACCTCATGTAGGCAGAAGAGAATGAGACTTTTTCGGAATAATAAATCTTGGAGTGGCTATTGAAGGCACATACAAAAGCCTTATGTTCTGTGTTGCATCATGATTGCCAGATTATGATATTTCCTCACCCGCAGCTTAAAAAGGGCTTTTGTGGTGACTCAAGTCGGGACGAGAATTGTGGATTTTTACTATTTTTACTATTTCACCCAAGGCTGACATAAGCACTCATCCAATTCTACAAGTATATCAGGCATTGGTTAGTGTCATTATAAAAAGTGTGCTAAACGTTGCAAGTATAGAAAGGTACCATCAATCAAAAGTTTGGTGAAACTTACCAGGAAACACTAAGGAAATATCTTGCATGTGTTCAAAAGTTATGATACCCTTAATGGGCTCACTCAAAATTGGAAACACTTCTGGATTATTATCATTGTCAATACAATTTTAT